>NC_133666.1:322625096-322996642 GCF_037893015.1 Macrotis lagotis
ATAATTGAGTTTTTTTATATGACTATAGTTTTAATTTATTCTTCTGAAAACTGTCTGTTCATGTTCTTTGGCCATTTATCAGCTCAAGATTGACTTGTATTCTTATAGATTTGACTCAGTTCACTATATATTTTGTATTTTATTCTTGGGATTTAGATCCTTTAAAGGACTTTATTTTTTAGTTTTAATTTCCATTTTAATTTATTTACACCTTACTAAAATAATCTTGTTGTAAGAGTAAACATAATCTGCCCCACAAAAATAGAAAATATCATGAGAAATAAAGTGAAAGAAAGAGAAAAAAATGTGCTTCAATCTGTGTTTAGATATCAGCTGTCCCTGGAGTGGATAACATTTTTATAAATCCATCAGAGAAGTTAATTCCATATTTTTCCACAGTTGCTATTGCGGATTGCAATTCCCTCCATCCATTCCTCCCCACTACCATTTATTATATTTTCTCTCTCCCTTCACTCTGTTTCTCTTCAAAAGTGTGCTGTGGGGCAGTTGTGTGCTACAGCAGACAGATTATTGGTCCTGGGGCCAGGGGGCCACAAGCCTACATCCCACTCCAGAGATCCAGCAACCACACAGCCCTGTGGTCCCAGGCAGGCCATCCAATTCCACCACCTTGCATAAAAGTAAAAACAAAAAAGTGTATCTGACTATCTTCTCCCTTGCTCTACCCTCTCCTCTATCACCTATATCTCCCCCTCCTCGCACCCTGCCCCTTTCTCTCATTCCCCTTCTTCTCCTTTTCCCTAAAGATTTCTGTAGTCTATTAAATATGTACGTAGGTTCCTTTATGAGTCATTTTCTATGAAGATGAATGCTCTCTCATTCCTCCTCACCTTCCCTCCTTCCATTCCATTGAAAAAGCTGTATGCTGCTAAATCCTGTGTAATCCTGACTGTAGCTCCACAATATTTGAATTGTTTCATTCTGGTTTCTTGCAATATTTTCTCTGACTTGGGACTTCTGGAATTTGACTAAAATATTCCTGGGGAGGGTATTTTTTCCCCTCTCTTTCAGGAGGAGATCAGTGAATTCTCTCAATTGCTATTTTGCCCTCTGATTCTAGGATAGCAGGACAATTTTCCTGTGGAAATTCTTTAAAAATGAAGCCAAGGATCTTTTCATGACTTTCAGGTCATCTAATAATTTTTAATTTGTCTGTTCTGGATCTATTTTCCAGGTCAGTTGTTTTTCAATGAGATATGTTATGTTTTCTTCTGATTTTTCATTCTTTTGATATTTTTCATTTGAAGAAGTTGCTTTCTTTTTTTCTTTTTTAATTTTTATTAAAGATATTATTTGAGTTTTACAGTTTTCCCCCAATCTTGCTTCCCTACCCCCACCCCCACCCCACAGATAGCACTCTGTCAGTCTTTACTTTGTTTCCATGTTGTACCTCGATCCAAATTGGGTGTGATGAGAGAAAAATCATATCCTTAAAGAGAACAGAATTCTCAGAGGTAACCAGATAAACCATAAGACATCTGGGTTTTTTTTTGCTGAATTAAAGGGAATAGTTCTTGTACTTTGTTCAAACTCCACAGCTCCTTATCTGTATACACATGGTACTCTCCTTTGCAGACAGCCAAAAATTGTTCCCAATTGTTACGCTGATGGAATGAGCAAGTCCTTCAAGGTTGAACATCACTCCCATGTTGCTGTTAGGGTGTACAGTGTTTTTCTGGTTCTGCTCATCTCACTCAGCATCAGTTCATGCAAATCCCTCCAGGTTTCCCTGAAATCCCATCCCTCCTGGTTTCTAATAGAACAATAGTGTTCCATGACATACATATACCACAGTTTGCTAAACCATTCCCCAATTGAAGGACATTTACTGGATTTCCAATTCTTTGCCACCACAAACAGGGCTGCTATAAATATTTTTGTACAAGTAATGTTTTTACCCTTTTTCCTCATCTCTTCAGGGTATAGACCCAGTAGTGCTATTGCTGGGTCAAAGGGTATGCATATTTTTGTTGCCCTTGGGCATAGTTCCAAATAGCTCTCCAGAAGGGTTGGATGAGTTCACAGCTCCACCAACAGTGTAATAGTGTCCCAGATTTCCCACAACTCTTCCAACAATGATCATCATCCTTTCTGGTTATATTGGCCAATCTGAGAGGTGTGAGGTGGTACCTCAGAGAAGCTTTAATTTGCATTTCTCTAATAATTAATGATTTAGAGCACTTTTCCATATGGCTATGGATTACTTTGATCTCCTCATCTGTAAATTGCCTTTGCATATCCTTTGACAATTTGTCAATTGGGGAATGGCTTTTTGTCTTTAAAATATAACTCAGTTCTCGGTATATTTTAGAAATGAGTTCTTTGTCAGAATCATTAGTTGTAAAGATTGTTTCCCAATTTACTACATTTCTTTTGATCCTGGTTACAGTGGTTTTATCTGTGCAAAAGCTTTTTAATTTAATGTAATTGAAATCATCTAATTGGTTTTTAATGATGTTCTCCAACTCTTCCTTAGTCATAAACTGTTCCCCTTTCCATAGATCTGACAGGTAGACTAGTCCTTGATCTCCTAATTTGCTTATAGTATTGTTTTTTATGTCTATGTCCTGTAACCATTTGGTTCTTGTCTTGGTAAACGGTGTGAGGTGTTGGTCTAATCGAAGTTTCTTCCATACTAACTTCCAATTATCCCAGCAATTTTTATCAAAGAGGGAGTTTTTATCACAGTGGCCTGACTCTTTGGGTTTATCAAATAGCAGATTACTATAATCCTCTCCTGCTTTTACACCTAGTCTATTCCACTGGTCCACCACTCTATTTCTTAGCCAATACCAAACAGTTTTGATGACTGATGCTTTATAATATAATTTTAGATCGGGTAGTGCTAAGCCTCCTTCATTTGCATTTTTTTCATTAAGCTCCTGGCAATTCTTGACTTTTTATTTCTCCATATGAATTTACTTACAATTTTTTCTAGCTCAATAAAGTAATTTTTTGGAATTTTGATTGATAGGGCACTAAACAGATAGTTTAGTTTTGGTAGAATTGTCATTTTTATTATATTAGCTCTATCTATCCATGAGCAGTTGATATTTGTCCAGTTGTTTAAATCTGATTTAATTTGTGTGAGAAGTGTTTTATAATTGTTTTCAAAAAGATTCTGAGTCTGTCTTGGCAAATAGACTCCCAAGTATTTTACACTGTCTGAGGTTACTTTGAATGGAATTTCTCTTTCTAGCTCTTCCTGCTGTTTCTTGCTAGTCATATATAGGAAAGTTGAGGATTTATGGGGGTTTATTTTATAACCTGCAACTTTGCTAAAATTGCTAATTGTTTCCAGTAGTTTTTTAGATGATTTCTTGGGATTCTCTAGGTAGACCATCATGTCATCTGTGAATAGTGAGAGTTTTGTCTCTTCCTTCCCAATTCTAATTCCTTTAATTTCTTTTTCTTCTCTAATTGCTGATGCTAACATTTCTAATACAATATTGAATAGTAGTGGTGATAATGGGCACCCTTGTTTAACCCCTGATCTTATTGGGAATGCCTCTAGCCTCTCCCCATTGACTATAATGCTTGTTGATGGAGGATTCTGGTTTTTAATCCACTCTGCTATTTGCTTACGTTTTAAGGGAGAGTTCGTCCCATTCACATTCAAGGTTATGATTACTAATTCTTTATTGCCCTCTGTGCTATCTTCCCTCTGTTTGTATTTTTCCCCCTTTCCCCCCCTTTTATCCATATTCCCCAGTATTTTGTTTTTGAATACCACCCCCTTCAGTGTGTTTGCCCTCCTATATCACACCCTCACCTTTCTTTCCCCTTTCCTTGTTCCCTTCCCTTCCTTTTGTTATTTCCCCTTATTTCCTCCACTCCCCTTCCCTTTCTCTGTCCCCCCTCCCCTTTTCCCCTTTTACTTCTTGAAAGGTTAGATGTTTTATAAGTTAACTGAGTATGTGTAGGTTGACTTTAAGCCAAGTCTGATGAGAAGAAGATTCAGGTGTTTCTCCTCTACTCCCTTCTTCCCCTCTTATTACCATAGGGTTTTTGTACCTCTTAGTGTAATGAGATTTGTCCCATTCAATCCCCTCCCTCCTCCCATCTCTTTCCTGTCCCCCTTTTTAGGGAGGTAGTGTATTTTTTTTAGATCATTCTATCTAAGTCATAGAACATTCTGAGTGTCTGTCCCTTCTAGTTCAGTATATTCTGTTGAATAGAGTCCAAATTCCTGAGAGTTATTAGAGTCTTTCTCCCCAGTGGAGTAAAAGCCAGTTACATCCCATTAGATTATCAGTCTCGTGGATAGGTCATGGATGTCCATCATTTCTGGCTAGGTATATTCTCTCTGTTAGAGTTACATTTCTCAGGATTTATGAGTCTCTACCCACCCCCCATTCTGGGATATAGCCAGTTTCAACTTGCTGGATTGCATTTTTTTCCTTTTACTGCCCCCCCCCTTTTTTTTACCTTTTCATGTGTCTCTTGAACCTCCTGTTTGATATCCAAATTTTCTGTTTAGCTCTGGTCTTTTCATCAGAAATTTTTGGAATTCTTCCATTTCGTTAAATGTCCATCTTTTTCCCTGGAAGAGAAGGCTCAGCTTTGCAGGAAAGTAGATTCTTGGCTGCATTCCAAGCTCCCATGCTCTTCGAAATATCTCGTTCCAGGCCCTTCAATCCCTTAAAGTTGATGCAGCCAGGTCCTGAGTGATCCTTATTGTGGCTCCTTGATATTTAAATTGTTTCTTTCTGGCTGCTTGCAGGATTTTCTCTTTTATCTGATAGTTCTGGAGTTTGGCCACAACATTCCTTGGTGTTTTCCTTTTAGGATCTTTTTCTGGTGGGGATTGATGTACTCTTTCAATAACTACTTTGCCCTCTGATTCCATGATGTCAGGACAGTTTTCCATCACTAGATCCTGTAATATTAAGTCCAGGCTTTTTTTCTCTTCAATGTTTTCAGGAAGTCCTATAATTTTCAGGTTTCCCCTTCTTGATCTGTTCTCGAGCTCAGTGGTTTTGTTGATGAGGTATTTCTCTTTTGCTTATATTTTTTCTATTTTTTGATTTTGTTTAACTGACTCTTGCTGTCTCATGGAGTCATTAGTTTCTGTAGACTCCATTATTTTTTGGGGGGAGGAGTTTTCTTCATTAACCTTTTCCAATTGGTCAATTCTACTTTTGAAAGAGCTTTCCATTTGACCAATTGAGGTTTTGAGAGAATTAATTTCTTTTTGCATTTGCTCATTTGAGGATCTGACAGAATTGTTCTCATTTTGTAATTGTCCAATTCTACTTTCTAAGGTTTTGTTTTCTTGTTGCAAGGTATTAATTGTCTCCCCCAAATTTTCCAGTTGATTTTTAAACTCCTTCCTTATTTCTTCAAGGAAGTCTTTCTGTGCTGGAGCCCAGATTGTATTCTCCTCAGAGGTTCCAGGTCTCTCTGGTTTGGGGTCTTTCCCTTCCAGGAATTTTTCTATGGATCCACCTTTCTGCTGACCCTTCTTCATTATGCTAAGACCTTGAGTTGGGTGGGGCTGGTTCACCTGGGCTTGGGATCTCTAAAGGCTTTACTGAGTGGTTTCTCTGGCTGGCCAGTAGGAGGTGCTGGTTGCCCTCTCTAGGGTGTCTGTGACCTTGGTTGGGAGGCCTTCTCCCTTTGCTTGAGGGAGGGAATTGGAGCTATTGAAT
This sequence comes from Macrotis lagotis, assembly GCF_037893015.1. NCBI lineage: Eukaryota > Metazoa > Chordata > Mammalia > Peramelemorphia > Peramelidae > Macrotis > Macrotis lagotis. The sequence continues at coordinate 322,630,769 of NC_133666.1, forward strand.
TCTTTTGCCTTCAATCAATGATGGCCTTTATCCTGGCCTGAGGTGATTCCTCAGCTGGGCTGGTTCTTTTGCTCACACACCTGGGCCTGAGGCAGAAATAATTTGCATTTGTTTGGGAGGAGGCCTCAGTGCAATGGAGGTGGGCTCAGAGTTTCTCAGACCTGAGGAGCCCAGGGATGGTGTCCGCAGCTGTCCTGCACCAGACCTCTCCCTGCAGCCCTTTCCCCAAGCTCCAGGGGGACAGCACCAACACCAGCGCCTCTGCTTCCCTGCGGACCCAAGTCCCCTTCGTTCAGCCCCACCTCTGATCCAGCAGGTCTAACTCTCCCGGTACCGATTCAAGTGTTGGTCTGGCTGATCTTCCCTGGGAGCTCAGACTCACCTGCCAGTACTCAGCCAAGGCTGCTACGGGAGACAAATCCTGAGGTAGATTTTCTTCCCTTGGCTTTTCTTTCTGGGTTTCTTGGTTCGGATTTCTTTTAAGAGGTTTGTTTCATGTGATAGATGGGGAAGAGACCAGGAGACTTTAGAACTGTGCCTGTCTTCTCTCTGCCATCTTGGCCAGAAGTCCAGGAGTTGCTTTCTTTAGAGAACTTTCTTATCTTCTTTTCCATTTGGCCAGTTCTGCTTTTTAGGGCATTCTTTCCCTCATTAATTTTGGACTGCTTTTTCCCATTTGACCTAAAATGGTTTTCATATTGGTTTGTTTTTTGCTTTTACAAGGCCATGGAGTTAAGTGACTTGCCCAAGGTCACACAGCTAGGTAATTATTATGTGTCTGAGGTTGGATTTGAACTCAAGTCCTCTTGACTTCAGGGCCAGTGCTCTATCCATTGTGTCACCCAGCCATCCCCCTAAACTGATTTTTAACATTTTTTCTTCAGCAATTTTTTGGGTTGCCTTGAGTAAGTTGGTGACTTGGTTTCATGTTATTCCTGAATCTCTCTCTGACTTTCAAAATATTTTTTGAGCTCTGCCATAGCCTGAGCCCAATTCCTATTTTGCTTTGGGCAGAAACTTGGACTTTGTCATCTTCTGAATGTGTGTTTTGATTCTCCATGAAATCAAAGTAATTGTCTATGGTCAGGTTCCTTTATTTATGTTTACTCCTTTCTCCATTCTATACCCTGGTTTTGTGGTGCTTCCCAAACTTTTGAGTGTTATTGGGAACCCCCCACACACACACACACACATGAAAGGACCTCAGTTCATCCAAGGTCTTATGAGAGGCTCTGACTGCTCTCTTGCATGTGTTTTGGTCTGTAGGTGACCACAAGCACTCCTTTCTGCCCTGGAGTTGTGAGGAAGGTTTCTACTCCACTGTGATAGCATGGGGGCCCAGATTGCAACCAGTGTCTGAATAGGACAAAGCACAAGAGTCCTGTCCCAGGGAGAGGAGAAACCTTGACAGTGTCCCTCCACCCCCTTATCTTCTGTGGGCTGAGCACTCTGGGAGCAACTGCTGTTCCCTTAGTTGAAAGATCAGGAAGCTGCTTCTGCTGTTAGGACCAGCACTCCCAGTGTTCCATGTACTCCAGGAGGCTGTTTCCAGATGACTGGAGCTCCTTTGCTCCTCCCCAGGGGTGCTGGCTACACTGCTGCCCCCTCCATCCCTGTGAAACAGAGCCTTCCCAAGATCTTCCAGGTTACCTTGGGCTGGAAAATTGCCTCACTGCATCTTTTTGTGGCTCCTGTCTCTCAAAAATTTAGTTAGAGTCATAATTTTAAGGTTTTTGAAATATTTTGGAAAAGAGCTCCTGGGAAAGCCTACCCTCATGCTGCCATCTTGGCTCCATCCCCTCTATATATTTTAGAAATACTGATAATTTATATGGGTTCATTTTATATCCTACTACTTTGTTGAAGTTAATTATTTCAAGTAGCTTTTTAGCTCATTTTCTAGGGTTCTCTAACTATACCATCATATCATTTTCAAAGATTTTGAGTTTTGTTTCCTCATTGTCTATTTTAATTCCTTCAATATTTTTCTTTTCTTATTGTTAAAGTTAGCATTTCTAGTACACTATTGAATTTCACCCCTGATCCTCAATGGTTCTAATTTATCCCCATGACATATGTTGTTTTCTGATAGTTTTGAATAGAAACTAAGGAAATCTCCATTTATTCCTGTGCTCTTCAGTGTTTTTAATAGAAACTAGTGATGTATTTTGTCAAGTGCTTTTTCAACACATATTGAAATAATCATGATTTATGTTAAATTTGTTATTGATATGGTCAATTATGCTGATAGTTTTCCTAATATTGAAACATTCCTGTATACCTGGTATAAATCCTACTCAATCATAGTGTATTATCCTAGTGATAACATGCTGTAATCTCTATGCTAATATTTCATTTAAAATTATTACATCAATATTCATTAGGGAAATTGGTCTATAATCTTTTTGTCAGTTTTTACTCTTCCTAGTTTAGGAATCATCACAATATTTCGTGTCATAAAAGGAACTGCCAGAACTCCTTCACTTTTTTCCCATATCTATCTCTATCTCTATCTCTATTTCTATCTCTCTCTCTCTCTCTCTCTCTCTCTCTCTCTCTCTCTCTCTCTCTATCTCTATCTCTATATATCTATCTATATCATCTATCTCTATCTTTAAAATTGCAATTTATTGTTCTTAAAATGTTGTGTAGAATTCACTTGCAAATCCATCTGACCCTGGAGGTTTTTTTCCTTAGGGAGTTTATTAATGGTTTGTTCAATTTTCATTTTCTGAAATGGGGTTATTTAATTTCCTCTTCTATTATTATAGACAATTTATATTTTTATAAATATTCATCCATTTCACATATTTTGTCAGATTTCTTGCATATAGTTGGGAAAAATAGTTTCAAATTATTATTTTAATTTCTTCCTCATTGGTACTGAGTTCCCCCTTTATATTGTTGATAATAGAAATTTGATTTTCCTCTTTCTTTTTCAATTGAGTTTTTTTACAAAACCAAGTTAACTTTTTTACTTCTGTGATTTTCAGGAATTCAAATTTGGTATTTAATTGAGGATTTTTATTTTTTATAGTTTTTTAAATTGCATTCTCAATTCATTGATCTACTCTTTATTTTATTCTTGAAAGTATATAGAGATATAAAATTTCCTAAGTGCTTTGTATGATATCTCATTATTGTCATTGTCATGGATGAAACTGCCAATTATTTCTATGATTTATTATTTATTCATCATTTAAAATTAGATTATTTAATTTACAATTAATTTTTAGTTTATATTTCCATGGTCCATTATTATACACAATCTTTATTTTATCTTGATCTGAAAAGGATGCATTTAAAATTTCTGCTATTCTGCATTTGATTATAAGGATTTTGTGTCCAAATACATAGTCAATTGCTTTTGAAGATGCCATGTATCAGAGAGAAAAAGGTATATTCCTTTTTGTCCCCTTTCAATTTTCTCCAGAGGTATATCATATCTAACTTTTCTAAATTTCTATTCACCAATTTAACTTTCTTCTTGCTTATTTGGTAGTTAGATTTATCTAATTCTGAGAGGGAGTTTGAGGTCTTCCACTAACATAATTTTATCATCTATGTCTTCCAGTAACTCATATAGCTTCTCCTCTAAGAATTTGGTGCCTATGTGCTTAGTATTGATATTACTTCGTTGTCTATGGCACCTTTCAGGAGGATACAGTTTACTTCTTTTACTCTTTTAATTAGATTTTTTTTTTTGCTTTTTCTCTGTCTGATATAAGGATTACTACCCAGGCTTTTCTTTTTTTACTTCAGCTGAAGCATGATATTCAGCACCAGTTTTTTAACCTTTACACTATGTTCACTCATCTTGGCAGTATCCTTTCCATGAGGTTGACATTCACATTGCCAGAGTTATTTCAGTATTTAGGGTCTCTGAAAGAAAGTGTGGAAGAAAAGAGGGTCTACAGAACTGTTGTGTTGATCACGTTGCTATATACCTGTGAAACCTGGACAGTCTATCAGCTCCATGTCAGGAAACTGAATTGCTTCCATTTAAATTGCTTAAGGAAAATTCTGAAGATCACCTGGCAGAAGATACCTTTCTTGAGCTAAACTGTCTAGCATTCCACGATTACTACAGAGAGAGCAACTATGGTAGGTTGATCACATTGTTAGAACGACAGATGTATGCTTCCCCCAAAAAACTTTTTTATGGTAAACACACACAGGACAAGTGGTCACAAGGGGGTCAGAAGAAGTGATAACTATACACCCTGAAGATCTCAATGAAAAACTTTAGAATTGACTGTATAGCATGGGAGGCAGTGGCATAGGATCACACAGAATGACATGCCCTCATCAATGAAGGTGCTGCACTCTATAAGAAAGGCAAAATTGATGCACCTCAAAGGAAAAAATTCATCTGTAAGTCCAGTTGTTCACATGGACTATCTGTACTCAATTCATGGTAGAACATTCCAAGCTCATATTTGATTGATCAGCCATAGTCGGACACACTGTCATTTGTCTCAAACATAGAGATGTCATTTTGGTTTTCTTCAAGGTCAAGAACCAATCAACTATGTGTACCTATCAGCTTCAAATGTGTTTCTTGTAAATAAAATATTGTAGGTTACAGTTTGTAATATACTCTGCTGTCTGCTTTCCTTTATGGGAGAATTCATCTCATCCAATTTCACAGATATGATTAAGAATTCTGTATTTCCCTCTATCTCCCCCCATTTGTACTTTTCTTTCTCCATTCACTTTACTCCTCCTCATCCATGATTACTGCCCCTCTCAATATTCTCTTTCCTCTTTCTCCTCCTACTTTGCTGTAGTGTAGGATAAATTTCTAAATTCAAATGGGAATGTATGTTATTCTATCTTTGAGTCAAATTTGTTGAGAGTAAGATTGCTCAGTATTCACATTCTCCCTTCCTTCCCTCTACTATAAGTAGTCCTTAATCCTTCTTCCCTTGGTGTTATTTATCCTCCAATGCCTCTACTTTCATCTCCTAGTATAATCTTTTTTATGTCTTAATTTTTTATACCTATCTTATTCCCATTCCCTCTGTGAAAATATTCTTTTCAACTGTCCCAATAGAAGTGCAATCCAACAGATATAAAAATGATCACATCAAGGTCACGTTATGCCTAAATACTCTATCCAAATACTCCAGCTGTTCCAACATCAATACAACCCTAATGAGCTAAAGAACCATTACATTATGATTTAAACCCAAACTCTCTGTCTAATTAAGCCCCTTCCAACTGTCCTAACAGAAATACAATTATCAAGAATTACAAGTATTGCCTTCCCATGTAGGGATGTAGATAGTTTAGTCTTATTAACATTTTTTTTCATTTACTTATTTTGTCTTTAACAAGGCAATGAGATTAAGTGATATACCCAAGTTCACAGTGTTAGGTAATTATTAAATATCTGAGGTTGAATTTGAACTCAGGTCCTCCTAAGTTCAGGGTCAGTGGTCTACCACTGTTCCACTTAGGTGCCCCCCCATATACTATTTAATGCATCTCTTGAGTCTTGCATTTGAAGCACAAGTTTTATCTTCAATTCTAGTCTTTTTTTAATTTTAGAAAGGTTTTATTTATTTTCAGTTTTACAATTTTTGCCCCAATCTTGCTTCCCTTCCCCTAGCCCACCCCCACAGAAGGCAGTCTGTCAGTCTCTACATCATTCCCAAAGTATGCACTGATCTATGTTGAATGTGATGAGAGAGAAATCATATCCTTAAAGAAAAACATATCATATGAGATATAGAAGAATTACATAATAAAACAACTTCTTTAAAATTTAAATTCTTGTCTTTTTATCAGGTATGTTTGAAAGACCTCTCTTTCTTTGAAAATCCTTCTTTTACCCTGAAAGAAAATGCTGCATTTTTCTGGGTAGTTGATTCTGGATTGCAATCTAAGTTTGCTTGCCCTCCAGATTATCATACTCCAGGCCCTCTCATTCTTTAATGAAGAAGCTATTAAATTATGTCTCTGTCTCCCTGGATTTTAAATCACTTCTTTTCTGATAGCTTGTAATATTTCTCCTTTTTCTGAGAATTCTGAAATTTGGTTACATGATCTTTGGAGTTTTTATTTTGGGATCTCTTTCTGGAAGTGATCAATGAAGTCCTTTAAGGACTATTATTACCTTTTTGATCCAAGTGTATTATGGTAATTTGCCATGGTAATTTCCTGAAAATAATGTCCAGACTCTTTTTCTTACCATGATTTTCAGGGAGACCAATAATTCATAAATTGTCTCTTTTGATTCTATTTTCCAGGTCAATCATTTTTCCTAAGAACTGCTTTACATTTTCTTCTGTTTTTTCAGTCTTTTGGTTTTGTTTGATGTAATATTAATGTCACAGAGTTATTAGTTTTAATTTGTCCTATTATAAATTTTAGGTTTTTCTTTTCTTCAGTTAGCTTCTGTGTTTTCTTTTCCAGTTGGTTAATTTTCTTTTAAATAAGCTGATTTGATTCTTCCAGTTGATGAATTTGATTTTTAATGAGTTGCTTTTCTTTTCCAATTGGTCAATTTTACTTTTAAATGAGTTGATTTATTTTCCATTTAGTCAATGTTATGTTTAAAGTTCAGTCAAATGTTCATAATTCCCCTGAATGATTGTCATTTTAAAAAAATTTCCTTTTTTTCTCTTTTTTAGTTTTAAAAATCTTGTTTGAGCTCTTTCAAGAGATCTTTTTGGATTTGAGATCAATTCATAAATCCATTTGAGGCTTCATCTGTAGGCATTTTCTCACTTCTTTCTACATCTGAGATGGAATTTTTAATCATTACTATCAGAATTGTAGCTTTCTATAGCTTTAACTCCCCTTTTGCTCATTTTAATAGTTGTGCTCTGCTCCTGGGGCACAGAGGTTATAGTCTCAAGTTTCTTGTTCTGGGGGCTGGGAGATCTGGTCATGGAATTACCTCCCTGATGTTGTGGTCTTCTTCAAGAATGAATGATAAACATTATAATGCTGATAATTTTCCCAATATTTACACAACCCTGTATTCCTGGTGAAAATTCTTCTTTATCATAGTGTATTATCCTAGTGATAACTTGCTGTCTTTGCTTTTGCTAATATTTTATTTAAAATGTTTGCATCCATATTCATTAAGGAAATTTTCTAAAATTTTCTTTCTCTGTTTTGACTTTTCTTGGCTTCGGTATCAGTACAACATTGCTGTCATAGAAGACATTTCATAGACCTCTTTCACCTATTTTTTTCAAGTAGTTTATTTAGAATTGGAACCAATTGTTTCTTGAATGGTTGGTAAAATTTACTTGTGAATTCATCTGACCCTGGTGGATTTTTGTTAGGGAGTTCATTGATGACTTGTTGAATTTCTTTTTATGAGATAAGGATATTTAAGTATTTAATTTCCTTTTTTATAATTAGGCAATTAATTTTTTTAGTAAATATTTATACATTTCAATTAGATCATCAAATTTATTGGCAAAATAGTTTTGAATTATTACTTTTATTAACTCCTTTTATTAACTCACTTTTTCAGTTTTGGTACTAAGAATTTCATTTCTTTATTTTTCTTTAATCAAATTAATCAAAGGTTTATCTATCTTGTCAGTTTTTTAAATAAGACCAACTCTTGATTTTATTTATTAGTTCAACAGCTTTCTTGCTATCAATTTTATTAACTTCATCTTTAATTTTCAGAATTTTTCATTTGGTGTTTAATTGGGGATTTTTAATTTGTTCTCTCTAACCTTTTTAAGTTGTATGCTCAGTTCATTGATATATCCTCATTCTCTATTTTATTCATGCATGCATTTAGAGATACAATCCCCTAATAATTGCTTTGACTATATCCCATATATTTTGCTATGTTGTCTTGTTATTGTTTTTAATCTTGGATGAATTAATTAATTCTTTCAATGATTTGTTGTTTGATCTACTCATTCTTTAAAATTAGGTTTTTTACTTTCCAATTAGTTTTAGATCTATTGTTCCATGCCCCTTTATTGCACGTGATTTTTATTGTATCATGGTCTGAACAGGATGCATTCAATATTTCTGCCCTTCTGCATTTGATTATGAGTTTTTTATGGTCATGGTAAATTTTTGAGTAGGTGCCATGTACCGCAGGAAAAAAGGAGCATTTCTTTCTATCCCCATTCAGTTTTCTCCAGTGGTCTATCATCTCTAAGTTTCTAATATTCTATTCACCTTCGCTTGTTTATTTTATGGATAAATTTATCTAAAGGGGTGTTATCTGTAAGGGGTAAGATAAGGTTCCTCACCACTAGAGTTTTACTGTCTATATCTTCCTGTAACTCATTTAGCTTCTCCTCTTAAGTACTTGGATGCTTGGGGTGGAGCCAAGATGGCAGGATGAAGGCAAGAAATTCTTCAGTTCTACCCCAGACCATTCCAAATACCTCCAAATACTGGCTCTAACCAAATTTTAGAGTACCAGAACCTACCAGAAGATTGAGTGAAACATTTTTCCAGTCCAAGAAAATTTGAAAAATCCATGGGATAGGTCTGTTACCCTGGGATCACAAAGGGTCATGGTGCAGCCCTGGCCAGGCCAACTGCTGGAGTAAACCAGCTCCATCAATCCAGGAACAGCCCACAGGATATCTGTGTCCCTGGGGACACCTGAGTCTGTGGCAGCAGGGGCAGTTTCTAGATCTCTCAGCCCAAGATTTGCCGAGGCAACTTGGAAGGTCAGTAGGAATACTCTAGCACATGTCTCAGCACAGAACTGGCCCAGGAACCAGGAGAAGACTGCAGAGTCACTTTGCAGGGAGTCACCCATCAACTACTTCCTAAATACTCAATCCACAGATGGTAAGGGAGTCAGAGGAGACTGCAGGAAGACTTGCTGTCTCTGAGGCAGGGCTCTGTTGCTTTTGTCTATATTCAGATCCAGGTGGCAGTCTGGACCCCAGTCTCAGGAAAAGGAGCTTTACTGCCACAGTGGAGCAGGAACCCAATTCACAGTTCCAGGGTAGAGGGTAGTGTTTGTGGTCATTTAGAGAGACCAGAGCACAGAGCAGGAGAGCAGTGAGAGCCTTGTTGAGGTCACTGGTGGGGGTATCCCTGAAAATTGCTGCAAAAATCCTCAAAAGCTTGGGAAAGTACATTGTTCATCCTGAAAGTAGAGCCCAACTTTAACAAAGAATTAAAATCAAGTCATAGGCTAGGGAAATGAGCAAAGAACAGAAGAAAGAAAATCTGACCAAAGTCAACTACTTTAGTCCCATAGAAAATCAAAATACATGCTCAGAAGACAACAATGTCAAAGTTTCTGTATCTAAGTCTTCAGGAAAAATATGAATGGGTCTCAGGCTATGGAGGCGTTCAAAAAAGATTTTGAAAATCAAATAAGGGAGGTAGAGGAGCAAAGGGGAAAAAGAAATGAGAATGATGCAGGAAAATCATACAAACCAAGTCAACTGCTTGGTAAAGAAGATACTAAATAAACTGAAGAAAATAGCATCTTCAAAACCACATTAGGTCAAATGGAAAAAGCAGTCTAAAAGGACAATGAGGGAGAAGAATGCCTTAGAAAGCAGAATTGGCTTTTTTTTAAAGCAGAAATCAAGATACAAAAGCTCACTGAGGAAAATAATTCCTTCAAATGTAGAATGGAGCTAAGGGAAGCTGATGACTTTGTGAGAAATCAAGAAACAATCAAACAAAACTAAAAGAAAGAAAAACCAGAAGAAAATATGAAATGTCTCATTGGAAAACAACTGACCTAGTAAATTAAAACTCCCAGGAATATTATTTCCAAATTCCAGAGCTCCCAAGTCAAGGAATAAATGTTACAAATAGTCAGAAAGAAATAATCCAAATATCATGGATCTGCAGTCAGAATAATGCAAGATGTAGTAGCTTCCATATTAAAGGCTCAATGAGCTTGGAATAATATGTTCCAGAAGGTAAAAAAGTTTGGATTACAACCAAGATTCAATTACCCAGAATAAATGTACATCCTCTTTCAGGGAAAATGATGGACATTCAATAAAATAGGGAATTTCAAACTTTACTATTGAAACAACCAGATTAGAAAGTTTGATCTTCAAGAATAGGACTCATATGAAACATAGAAAGGGTAGACGGGAAGAGCAAATTATGAGGGATTTAATGATGTTGAACTGCTTGTATTCCTGCATGGGAAGATGATATTGATAACTCATATGAACCTTATCATTTATTAGGTCAGTTAAAAAGAGAATATAAAGATAAGGAACAGGAGGAAGTTGAATATGAAGGCATAATAAATTAAAAAGATGAAGTTAATGGGCAACAAAGGAATGTACTGGAAGAAAGGGAAAGGAGAGGGAGAATGGGTTAAGTTATTTCACTGAAAACAGACAAGAAAAAAAACTTTTATCAGTGAGTGAAGGGGGGGATTGTGAGGAGGGCTGAGGAACCTTCTCTCTTGACAGAAATGGCACAGAGAGATAAAACGTATGTTATAGAAATATAGCTTCCCTATAGGAAAATAGCAGAGAAATGGGATGGAAGAAAGGGAAGAAAGGTGATAGAAGAAAGGGAAGCCTGTGGATGAAGTTAGTCAGAAACAGCACACTTTTGAGGAGGGACAAGAAGAAAGGTGTGTGAAAGAATGAAATATATGGAATTGGGGAGGACTAGGATGGAAGGAAATACAGCTAGCTTGATGGCTGTGAGAAAATAATATTGAAGCATTTTCTCTGATGGATATGTTAAAGAATGCTATCCATCTCGAAGACAGTCGATGGTATCTGAATACATTCTGAAGCACACTTTTTAATCTCTATTTTTTTCTTGAAGTTTCTCTTTATTTGTGGGGGAAGCTATGTTTACTTTTACACTATGACTATTGTAGTAGTGAGAAAATAAATAAAAGTAAATTGCTTTAAAAAATAAAATAAAATAAAAAGAATTTGGATGTTGTACATGGTGCATACATGTTTAGTATTGAAATTGCTTCATTTCTGTGGTACCTTTTAGAAGAATTTAGTTTCCTTCCTTATCTCTTTTAATGAGATCTATTTTTGCAACTGCTTTTGTCTGTGATAAGGATTGCTACCCCTGCTTCTTTCAATTCAACTGTATAATAATGTATTCTGTTCCAGTCTTTTATGTTACTCTGTATGTATCTCTCTGCTTCAATGTGTTTCTTTTATGGTTACTTGGAGGTGAGTATGGAACAGTTATACTAATTTACTGTTTATTCCACCATCTTGACTTCCAGAAATCAAGGTTCTATCATTTTAAATTAAAAATTAAAACAAAACAAAAAACAAAAACTATATTCACAGAATGAAAATACTTACTTGGCAGAGGTTTGTGTTCAACTTTGACTGCTTATGGTTGCCACTATTTCTTTGTTATCTAGATTCATAATAATTGTGGGACCTAAAGGAAAATGTTTGATTTGTCAAATCCATATATCAGGGGGCTTTAAATGGTCCACTAAAATCACCTGTTCTTTCATCTTCTCTTCCTATCATCTACTCAAGTCAAATTTGAGAGTAATCTAAAAACTATTGCTACACCTCACTCCTTGAAGGCATAGAACTATTCTAAAGCATTACTCAAAAGAGTCATGAATAATTGAATTTGACCAGGCTGCCCCTGAACCAGAGCTAACCAGTGTGAATAGGACTTTGCCCCATTGCCTTTTCATGATTGGGTAAAACAACTTTCTACTCAATGGGCCTATAAATATTTCAAATGCCAAAAAAATGCTTAAAACAGGGTTTGACAAATAACAGAAACTTAAAAAGAATTTATAGATTGATTGATTAATTCCTTCTGGTGATGACTAGTTCTTATTGTTTCACCTCATGATTCTAGTAACCTTGGGTGAGAAGCTTCAAGGAACACTAAAAGTAATGTTGAATTGGAGTGAATTGTTTCTGCCTTAAATTTGCCTATATGTACTTGGGCATGTTAATTGACTTCTCTGGATCTCAGTCAAACTGAGACCTGCTAAAGACCTTAGTTTAAAACAAAGATTTTCCACTGCATCCAAAGTCAACTGCAGTTATCCTGATTTATTTCTGACTACTGGATCCAGTTGGCTCTAAAAGAGAAAGAGAGGATACTGTCTTTGCACAGTAATATTTCACTTAAATCCAATGCCCTTAGATGTCATGGCACAACTTCCCTGATGTCATGGTACTCTTCCAGGATGAAGGGCAAACAGCATCTTTTGTAAGTATAGCAGGAGCTGTTCACTAAAGACCCAAAAGATCACTTGGGTAACACAACTCCTTTTTATTAAATTTTTGAAAGGTTATAGGGTTAAGTGATATACCTAAGTTCATACAGCTGGGTAATTATTAAGTGTCAGAGGTAGAATTTAAACTCAGGTTCTCCTAAGTTCAGGGTTGGTGCTCTAATCACTGGCCACGAGTTGTGCCAAACACAGCTCCTTTTCTTTCTTTCTTTCTTTCTTTCTTTCTTTCTTTCTTTCTTTCTTTCTTTCTTTCTTTCTTTCTTTCTCTCTCTCCCTTCCTTCCTTCCCCCTTCTTTCCTTCCTTCCTTCCTTCCTTCCTTCCTTCCTTCCTTCCTTCCTTCCTTCCTTCCTTTCTTCCTTCTTTCCTTCCTTCCTTCCTTCCTTCCTTCCTTCCTTCCTTCCTTCCTTCCTTCTTTCCTTCCTTCCTTCCTTCCTTCCTTCCTTCCTTCCTTCCTTCCTCCACTTTTTCTTCCTTCCTTTCCTTCATTCTTTTCTTTCTTTCTCATTGGAATTTGGTATATTGAATAACTGAGTAGTCAAAGTATTTAATGAAGAATCAATATTTTTGTTAAAGTACCCTTTTATGAGGTCTGGGATTGGGGAGGAATGAAAAGATATAAACAAATTATCAAATGCATTGTGGGAAAATGAGAATGATCTCAGGGTTTGTAGATAATAGCTGCCAGTGGTTTTTTTTTGAATTTTGTTTTGGATTCAGTAACTTAAATCTCAAAGGAAAAGAAATCGGTGAGTAATGGTGAAAGAGGAAAGAATCAGAAATTCCCCTGCTTCAACCAGTGAGATACAGCCAAATGAGTAAAGATATAACCTGTACTAGAAAGAATGGTCAGGGAAATTGCATCACGGGGGAATCCAAATTTCAGTAAGAGTTAGTAGTCTGAGAAAATTAGAAAAGAAGAGATTTAAAATGAAGGGAAGTTTATTATCTTTGGAACACACATTCCAGAGAACACAATGGACGGGCTGAGTGGATTTTGATAGAACTTTGGGGTGGGGTTGGACGGTTGAGGAAGATGAAAATGAGGAGCTGATTAATAGGGGGCATCTTTCTTTTTGCTCTGAGTAAATGGTACTATGACTTTACTCATAAATCTATCTGAGTTGCTTCCAGTTGCATCTATCGAAAGAATGTAACTTGTACTATTGGGTCTCTTTTATAAATAAACTGTGACATCTTTAGGACTTGCTCTGCTCCATTACTATTTTTTTTTTGAATTCAGCATTACAATATTCATTTCACTTTAAATGAAATGTAGTGATAGATAAGTTGAGTTAGTTCTGGCTTTGGGTGAACAAATCATCTCAAAATATAAGAAGAAACTCACTGAATTTGCCACCATGACCCTCGTAATTGTGGTGCTCCAACATAGGATCTTACTATGGATAGATTATTATGGATTCTTGTCCCAAGTTATCTAGAACAGCTATACATGGAAAAGAAGTAGCATCTATTGCCCAAGGTATCACCAAATCATTCTTCATTCATTTGTTCTAAGAAAGACACTGCAAATAATAAAATATCATGTACATAAATAATGAAGTTAAAAGACCATATAAATATATATTTATATATACAAAACTAGAGTAGAGTTCAGAGATCATTGAATTAAATTCTTCCCCAATTATAAAGATGAGGAAACAAATCTAGCAAATTTATATAACTCATCAACAATCACATAGGTGGCAAATGCCATAACTAAGAATTAGATTAAGGTCAAAGAATCCAAATAATAAAAGCATACAATTGGAAGGTATTTTAGTGATTACCAAAGTCAGTGTTTTCATTTTACAGAAGAAGAAACTGAGATCCAGTGAGAAATATAATTTACCCATTATCACAGAATGATACCTATTGCTGAGGAACCTGAAGTCAACTCAAAGGAAGACCTCTATTTATTTTTCAAAAAGCAACAGATAAGTAATGAGGTTTACAAAGTACAAGACAACATCAGCCGTTTCCCAATATATTGTAGATTGCCAAATGTGTGGTTTAGGCAATGAATGCTATGAATTTAAAAATATGAATTGAAAATCTAAATCAGGGAGTATATGTTAAAGAGGGACCCTATTGTCCTAATAAATTGAAATTTCCAGGTTCTGAAAAAAAATTTCAGGATACTTAAGCAAGTTGCAGGTGGTACTGATGAATAGCAGTCAGTGAGTGCTCTTTGAAAGGCTGTGGAAAATGTAAGTAGGAAAATTATAAACTGTTTAAAGAAAACTACTGAAGATGGACAGAGATCTTTTTTCTCAGTATAGGTAAGAAAATCATTTCTGCACATTATCTTCTGGTATAATTGATATTGATTCCTAACAAAACTCAGAAATGCATTTATAAAAGCATAACTTAATATTACAAATAGGAAAAAAACTTGATTTATTAAAATCAAGTCATTCCAAATCAATCTCATTTCCTTTTTAAATCCTTTTCTCTTTTTTTGCAGGCAAAGAAAACTTGGATTTCAGTAAAACACTGACAAAATTTCTAATAATTTACAGATAGGATGCTAACAGAGGACTATACTAAATCTTTGAGTTGGGAGAGAATGTAGAGGTTACTTTGTTTGAATCCTGACTGTTGACTATCTATCCTGTTTTAGAATATATGTAGCAAAGGGAAGTGGATGAGAAACTCTGGCATGAGATAGGAGATAATAGAAATTGTTGAATTCAGTGATAGTTGAATGAATGTTCCTTGAGAGTCATGAAGAGAAGGTCTATTTCAACTTGGATTAAGTTTTATCTCCAGTAGAGTGCCCCAAGTATTTGACCTTGGGTTTATTTCATCTAATGTATTTAGCAATGATTTGGGTAAAGGAGTAGATTATGGTGGAGGGAACAGCTAAGCATGTTGGATGGAAAAAAGGATTTAAAGCTGATACTGACCAGTTAAATTATGAATTTGATCACATCAGATCATACTTTATAGCAATATTTTCATGAAATGAAAGTAATATGTAGTAGTACCTCCTCTCCATCTCCCCCAAAGGATAATATGATCTTAATTTGCACTCACTAAATAACAGTTATAAATAGCAATAATTCCAATTACCACTGTAACTATTATGCTCACATTTTTTATAATAGGCTGAGGTTTACAAAGTAACCCTCTTCTTGAGAAATCTGAGAGCTAGCTTATAAGTAACATTATCCCTTGTGTGTGTGTGTGTGTGTGTGTGTGTGTGTGTGTGTGTGTGTGTGTGTGTGTTTGTGTGTGACTGTGTCAGAGTAACTAAATGATTTGCCAGTCACAAAGCTAATAACTGTCAAAGCCAGGATGTGAACTCAGGATTCCTGTTGTCTCAATATACCAGGAAGATGGTGAGCTAATAATGTTGCATATTTTTCTGCTTTCAATTCCTGTTTACCAGCTCTGACCCAAGTCTAGCATTTTGTTTTCTCTCAGTCACCATTTAACTATTGATAGGTAATAACTTTTATCCTTAAAATGGGCTGCATTAGATTAGAAAGAGAAAGCTACAGATAAAAATTCTCTCTCTCTCTCTCTCTCTCTCTCTCTCTCTCTCTCTCCCCCTATCACTTTTTCTATTCACCTCCCCCTATCTTTCTCCCTTTCTCTTTCTTCTTGCTTTTTTCTCTCCCTCTCTCCTTTTGATCCTCTACCTGCAATAACAGAACATTGAGCAAGCCTCAGTCCTTGCACATTGCTTTGAAAGTTTCAATAACCCACACTGCTGTTTTCATTTGCACTAATGAGAAAAGCTCACAACAACGGTACTTCAACACTTCCCTTCTTATTGTTCTTGTTTGGAAATGGGCAATAAAACTTTACCTCTATGCCATTATAGATCACTTTAAAAAAATAAAATAAAATAAAATAAAAATCTAATTTACATTTTGTTCCAACTGGTTTTCTTGACTGACAGTTGTCCACAGCTCAGTGGCTGCTCTGTTCAGTGTACTTTAATTTTGAGCTTTCAAGTATTTCGGAAGCCCATTCAGAAGTAAATTCTCAGAGAAAATTGAGCTCTGTCATGGATGGATTAGTACTATAATAGTTGGTCACATATCTTGCATGAAACCTTTCAGAAGCAAGGCAAATGAGAAGGAAATGAAATTCATTTCATACTTCTTCAAGCACGCTAAGAGACTTTCTCTCCAAGTAATCTGTGAAGTACCACTGGTTTATTGGAGGTTCGCATAACTACCATTACATTATACCTTGTCACAATCTCATGTATTGGGTGACTGCTTTTTCTGAACGGATCGTACCTGCAAAGTGCTCTCTGAAGGCACTGAACAGAGTGTGCCTTTTCTTTGATCAAAATGTATAGGTCTGGGAAATGGCATAAATAAAAGTGCTTGAAGTAAATTGGGACATTACAGGTCAAAGGTGAATGAAATCTGAAAACCAGATATATGGTAGAATCATCACATTTAGTCTTTGATGTATTAATGAACTGAAGAAAAAGTGTGTGTGTGTGTGTGTGTGTGTGTGTATCTGTCAGACTATGTATATGTGTGAGAAAGACAGAGACAAAGAAGAGAAGGAAGAAGGGGGAGGTGGAGGAGGAGGAGGAGGAGGAGGAGGAGGAGGGAGGGAGAGACAGAGGGACAGAGAACTTTCTTCCCAAGAAGTAAATCACAAATGGAATTATTTTTAATTCCTGTTATGGATATCAGCAAAGTTTTGTTGCATTCTATACTCTCATATTTGGTTACTATGTGATATGCAGTAATGCCTGCATGTTAATAGAAAATACTTATTAAGCACATTGCATTACAAGACAGAGATCTAAAATATTTTCTATACATTTTTTTGGGGGGGATGATGAGAGGTAGGAAGGAAAGAGAAGAATTGGTATAATTCAACAATTTCTCCATTGATTTCCTTTTATTTTCTAGAATGTTATTTTTTAAAACCAACACAACCAATAGAATAAATGGAAAGTTCAGTCAATCAACCTTTTTTTATATGAATGTCCCAACTCAGATGCTGTAAATGATCTTTCACCGCTGAATTAACTGACTATTTATGTGAAGTCAAAGCTACATGGAATAGGCAAATGAATCCTGATTAGAAAATTAGGCCTATCTAACAGGTTGTATAAAGAATAGGCATCTCCATTTTTAACCATACACCCTTATAAAACTAGAGTGAATGTGCTTGATAACACTTTTTTTTTTGGATCTAGTCTCATTCACTGGAATTCCAGAAGACAGACCTAGTGGAAAACAGCAGGCACTTTAGAAGAGTATTTCAATAAAAGTCTTGGAATCAGAGCCAGCTTTATGAGTAGCCAAAGTAAGTGACTGCCTATGGTGTGATTTTTGGAAGTGCAAGACTGGGCTATGATTTAAAAATATCTCCCTTACTCACTGTCTCAAGACTAAAAATTAGAGCAGCCAAATCATCTGTGTTTCATGGGCTTACTAAGAATCCTATAGGTGCTTGGGGGAAAAAAGTCACAGGGACCAGAGGTGTGGGAGTGGGGATAAAGAGGACAGAAGCATAGACAGGGGAGGAGGAAAAAAAAAGAAAAGAAAGGGGAGGAGGAGGAGGAGAGTGTCAAAAGACAAAATTTCAGAGACTACATAATCTTGTTCAGTCATTTTGAACCTCTTTGTAACTACAAACACTAGCCATTGCTGTATTCTGAATCTTTTTTTAACTTATCCAAAGTTCTTATTATAGGGTAAGAATAGTTATTGAGGTTAGGTAATTAATATTTTCTCTTCCCTCCATCTCTGAATCTAAGTCTTTTCTCTTCCTTTTACTCTATGGTGATTCTATTAGACTGCCTAACTCTTCTGATCCCAAACTTTTCTTGCCAAGGTTTTGGTTTCTGTTCCTGTCCAGTATTCCCTACATATTTCTCCATCATTTGTTTCTGAAGTTCTTGTCTAGGATGGATGAGAATGTCATATTCTCAAACATAGTATCTTAGACATTAGAACAGAAATGAAGCAGAAAAATTATCTGGCTAATTTCCCTCATTTTTCAGATAGGAATATTGTAGTCAAAGGAGGTGAGTGACTTCTAAGTGATCTAAAAACTAATTAGTGCCAGAACCGGGACCACAACTTGGATCTCCTTAATTCCTATATAAATATTCTTTTTATCACACTGTAAGACAGGAGATAATACTCTGTCAGGGCCTAGCACAGAAGTGCCTGTATTGTTTAAAGGATTTACCTCATTGTAGAAATCATTATAGAGCACAAAGATCACTAAGCTAGTACTCAGGAATAATAGGTTTTAGTTATAGGTCTGTTTATTAATTGTTCACAACTAATTCATTGAACCTCTCCTATCTGTAATCCTTTTCTCAATCAAGTTAATAATAATTTTCTCTATATACAGCAAAGATTTATTCTGAAAAGAAAAAACCATACACACACACACACACACACACACACACACACACACATATATATATAATGTATTTAAAAGTATTAATCCTTATGAAAATATAAGATACTGTAATCAATACACTAACAACATATACTAAAGACAATATACCTACTTTTGTAATTTTAGGTTGACTTATTTGGGGGTAGTGTTAAAGAACTTCTGGGAAGAAATTATATGAATGTATGAGTACATGTACATGTGCACATACACTTTACCACATTTTGAAGCATAAATTTCTTCATATATGCATGCATGCAAGCAGGCATATGTATCTGACAGGCAATGTTATACTGTTATGGGAAGCTATGCTGAGAGTCAAGAGGATTTTGTTTCAAGGACCACCTTTGAAACATACTGATGGTGGCCTTGGGACAAAGCTTCTAGAAGAGGTTCAACTAGAAATTGAAGAAGAGGTTCTAATTTGTTTTGGTAGAGAATTTCCTAGATCGATAAAATCACAATTTTAGTAGAAAAAGAATGTTCACACAAATGAGCATATTTATTCAGTTGGACATACATGAAAAGACATTCAAAGATACATTGAATGAATATGTATAAATACACATATAAATGTACATGTTAAACATTTTTAATTATAAAGATTAATATACCACTCCTGTGATTTCATTAATATTATGACTTCCTGTAGAGGAAATTCCCTGTTACTAGTGCTCATTGGCATTTAGACTTGATCTCTCCAAATAAACTTATCTGATGTTTGACTTTTTTTGTTGGTTTTTTTTGGGGGGGGGGGGTTAAGGAAATGGATGGTTAAGGATCTGTGAAAGCAGGAAGGAAGAAACAGCTGGAAGTGGTCCAAATGAGGATAATGTAGCCAAAGATAAATTACAAAATGGGGTTAAGTGACTTGCTCAAGGTCATCCAGCTAAGCAATTATTAAGTGTCTGAGGCCATATTTGAACTTAGGTCCTCCTGACTCCAGGGCTAGTGCTCTACCCACTGCGCCATCTAGCTGCCCCCTGGTGTTTGATTTTCACTTAACATGATTTAAAGATGATTTTATATGATTTTTCTAAAGATCTGGAACAATAATTAAATTAATGGTCTCTTTTTGTCTAGCATATACATGTTTATGTGTGAGCATATATGTACATATATAAGTAGATGATGAGAGGATGGATGAAGAAGAATTCTGGCTCAATGCCATTTGCTCATTTCCTCATGTGTCTAAACTATAGGGACAGTTGTTATATTTTGTACATCAGGAAATAAATCATTAAATATTAAATCAAAGCAGCCCAAGGCTGTAAGATACAGCTGTCATGGCTACAAAATGATGTTTGAAAAACAACAAACAACACATTATTAACCTTGGGAACAAAAGAGTAAACATTGGCACATCTATTGTATTATTTTACCAGCTTCAAACTAATGCCATTTTGAAATACTTACGCCCATCCCTACTCATGAAAATGATGATCAGCTCAATAAATAGAGTATTCATTTGAGAATAAGAGCTGTAATATAGGGAGAAGGTTTATTCTGTTGTTGAGTATTTGCTAGTTCATAGAATTTTGCCATGCAGCAAACCAAAGGTTTGCTTAGTAGAGCAGACTGTTGAGCAGATAAGACAGCTATTACTCTGACTAACCCAGTTCAACTATTTTTGAAACCCTCCAGAGGGGTTGCTATCACAACTTGCTCTCTAGTGGCTCATGATTCTTATAAGCAGGTAGTTTTCTTTTCATCTATCTTAAGTCCTTCTTACTGAAACTTAAGCCTGAACAAATATTGCAAAGTTTTATTCTCAGAGAAAACTCTCCACTAAGTAGCATTTTATTTGGAATGCATAGGGAGAATGGATTAAAAAAAAATTCAGATATACTAGTACCCACCAAAAAAAGTTATCTTTTTGCAAATACATGTGAATTTGGGAAAATATTCCTTCCAACTAGGAAATGTCATTGCAGCTGAATTTCAAATCAAGTGTTCATATTTCTTTGGGGAGTTTCAGATCAGCAAAAGAAATGGAATATTTACAATTTGGTGCATAATTCATTTTCTATGTGTAACTTCCATCTTCTAGATTCCCCCCTCCTTTTTTCTATTTCTTTTCCTTTTCTTTTTTTTTTTTGAAAGCTGAATAGTGCTGAGATCCTGACAAAATTGGGGATCATAAATTATTGAGAAGTATTTGAGAGTCTGGAATAAGTAGATTATTATTAGCATCATTATCATTGTGGCTAATAAAAGAATTTAGCAGGAAAGGAAAAAATAGGATCTAAGATTGCTGACAAAGGTGGCTTAATCTTTTGGTGCTTGCATATTTATCAGAAACCATGTGGGACAGGATTTTCTTGACTCACCACTCTGATCTATGTCTTTTCCAGTTGCAAAACCCCGGGCACATTTCAGGAGCTGTCAGAGTTCTCCTTCTCTGAGAGAGACCTACCTACTTCAGATTTTTGGCAGGGCTGTAACATCTTTTAGCATGTAAGTGTGAAAGTCCTGACAGTTTTTCATAACAACTAGAATTTTTCTGAGATTGGGGTCGACTGGAGTGACACTGGACACTCCTAATTTTCCAAGTGTCACCACTGGACTAGGTGTGTTGAGATTGGAGCAAGTTAGTTCCAATTGGCTTAGCAATTGATTCCACAGGGTTATCTTCCCCAATTCCTAGTTTTAGGTGATTGGATTGCAAGCCCTTACTCACATTAGCAATGCAAAAACAATTTGAGCTGTGAAAGCAGGAAGGAAGAAACAGCTGGCGGTGGTCCAAATGAGGGCATCAACTTCCTATACATCCTGAAACTACTGTCAAACAAAGATAAAAGCAGGAAGAACCAGAAACAGTATGTTCCCTTAAACTAGAAATGTATCACTGATTCTGGTGATGGAACAAAGGTCTAGGGTGCTCTAAATGTGATTTGAAGTCTTAAGTTTAAAAGATTTGAAAAATAATGACTATTGTTCCACCAGGTCATCATGCAGTTTCTTCTGAACTCTTCCTCATCCACTTGGGGTTGACTATGTCAGTAGTCATGGTGTCCTGACAACATTTAGATGGAATGACTGGTCACTTGCAAGGTATGAATCAACTAGTAGGAGAAAGACTTCTCTTGCCAAATTACTACTTTTTTTCCACTTCTCACTGGACACACGAGAAGGAAAAATCTTTCATTAGAACTTTAGTTCTTTAGATTGAGGCATTAGATCCTCTTAAACTGTAAAGCCCTTTCAGCTTCAGTTTCTGTTTCAACTTTTCTCATCTGTAAAATGTGATATTCCTCACAGAGTTTGGGTGAAGATAAAAAGAAGTCATATATCTAGATGGCTTTAAAACAATAGAGCAGTGCTGGTTCTTGTTACAAATATCTAAAGTTTTGAAAACTTAGCAAATAAACCACAATTTTTCACTTAACTGAAGCATCCTTCACTTTATAGAACTTCCTAGAATATTTCTTTAAATTCTGTTCCCTTTACAATGGCTTCAAATTATGAGTCTAGTTACTACCCGAACATTGAAAGAAGTATATCTGCAACAAAAAAGTGAGTAATTTGAACATTTAGATCAAAGGTAAAAGTGTCACAAAATTAAGCATCATTTGAGTGATACTGTTTGAGAAATGCTAAAGCTTCTTTAAAGAAGGACTTTAATCTGGAAAAGTTTTATATAGAGTTCAGACAGCACATTGTAGTTGGTTTTCCAATTTATTGAAATAAAGTAGGAACACTGGATATATATATATATATATATATATATATATATATATATATATATATATATAAACTCTTTTGTCCTTTCTGCACATTATTTAACATTATAATTTCAAGATCTTAAGTGATATCTTAATGCATAAAGGTTGTGATTAGGAGAAAGATGAAGAAATGAGAAATATTGTTGAGTCAGATTATCTGGGTTCAAATCTTGGTTTTTCTACTTATTAACTGTGAGACTGGGCAGATTCTTTCACTTTTTTGGACCTTAGTTTCTTAATAAATAAAATGAAGAGATATGAATTAATTGGTGGGATTATGGTTATGCACTAGTATCAGTAAAAAAAGATAAATAATTATAATGAGTATTTATCAATAATGCAATGCTATTATATACCACTGTACACATATATTAAGTACAGTATAAGATGTCCACAAAACATACATGGAAAAAGAGGAAATAAAGATGAAACAAACAATATTTTAAAATATTAAAATAGTATCAAAATAAAATATTAAACATATTTTAAAGTTACATTTATTTATGTGATAGATTGTGTCTTGGCTCCTTCAAGTATTATTAATATTTTAAAATAATGTTCACAGTATTTTAGAGAGGGAAATATGAACTTAGTATTTTCAAATAATCTCTTCCTATGTCCTAAGGAGTAAGGCTAACCTGTAAATAATAATTATGTGTGAGTTACTAGACATTTTAGAATCATGGAATTTTAATTGTCATCAATTATATTGGATCAAAGTAGCAAATCATTCATATGAATTTCTCTTTTTAGCTACATTTTTATTAAATATATACAATGTCATAAGTGAATAATCAGGGAACAGAAATTTTTTTTAAAAGGAATCATGTTTCTCAGCAAAAACATATTCACAATTTCTCCTTTTTGTCTTTGATTTTTTTTGGAATTAACATGCATTTTCATCTGATGACTCATTTTAAAATTTAACTAAATGCCAGAATTTTCCTTGCTCTCAAACAGTCAATCATTCACAAGACTCACTAACTCTGGAATATTCTTCTAGTATATCTATTCTCACTTGAATGACTGGTTAGTTCTTTCTGAAGATTCCATTCTAGAGATTTCCCCCCTCCACTTCTGCTTTTTTTTGGCTTTCTTTTTTCTATAAGAATGAAAACTTGTCAAGGACAAGAACTGCCTTTCTTTTTTCTTACACATTTATTCAAACATTTAGCACAGTGATTGGGACATTGTAAATGCTTAATAAATTTATATTTCCTTCCTTCATAATTAAAAAATTGCAAAAACATTAAGAAAAATTAAATGTTCTTGAGTTCAACTCAACAGAAAGTGTATGTGTATATACATACATAGATGAACATGTATGTATGCATGTATGCCCTTCTTTCTTTACTTGTCTTTCCCTAAAAGATGAATGGATGAGATCACAACTATTCATAACTGCATATAACATTTATGTTTTCAGATGTATGTAAGGATGAATAATAATGATAATTTGATTGCAGGAAGGGGGTAATATATAATATGACTGAGAAGGCAGGATGGGTCCAAGTGGTAAGGCTTTTTAAATTATAATGTGTTTATATTTGATGCTAACTCAATAGAGAGCCTAATGATGGTGCTAATGGGGGCATTATAAATAATCAGACCTGAACTTTAAGATAATGACTTTCATCAGTGTATGGAGGATAGAGAGACACTTGAGACAGGGAGACAAATCAAGACATCGTTGCAATAGTCCAGGTGAATGCTGATAAGGGATTGAATTAGGCTAGTTGCTATGTGATTGGAGAAAGGAGAAAGTTATGAAGGTAGAAGCAATTCATTGGGAATGTGGAATGAGAATGAGAAGTCATTGGTGATGCTGTGGATGATGCTGGATTCTATAGAAATAGGGCAGGTTGAAGGTGATGTTATAATTAGAAAGATCATATAATGATATCCAGGATGCAGATGATGACAATTGCATGCCTGCACATGCTGTGTGACTCACCAAAAATGGAAGGAGGAACTTTTAACCTCTTTCACTGACTCAAGTTCTCAGAGCTTGTTCTCCCAGAAGTGACTGCCACAGCCATATGGTGACCTGGGAAAAGAAATTTGGGGGTGGGGTTTGCATATGATGGGAGAGCAGGTATTTTTTCACTTCCATCTACACAGCTGATACTGTCAGTGTCCAAGTCTCATTGACATTATCAATTATCCTGAAGGACTAATGCAAAGTTGAAAAGGTGGGGAAGTTGGTAGCACACACTCCAGGAGTTTTTAGGCAATTGTGAGTAGAGAGGAGATGCAGTTGTGTAGCAGAGCATTTAATATAATTCATCTTCTCACTCTGTGATTAATCAGCTTGATAACACATATCTTAGGTTGATGCAGTGACTCCCTGGGCTTAATAAACTCTCACTCCAGAAAACCTTACCCTAAATTAGATGATCTAGAAATTCTAGTACTAAAAAGTCCAAAATTCTATAAAATCCTAAAGTGTCTAACTTGGAGGGTTCTTTATTGCTAGAATCTAAACTCTTTTAGGACAAGGACAAACATATATTTGTATATTTGTATTTCTTAACATGTATGGTACTTTGGATAGAGTAACCACATAAAACCAAAAACAAATCACAACAAAAAAACCCCTCAAAATATTCATTAGGAATCAAACTAGATACCAAAATAAGGTCAAAATGGGTATAGGATTTAGACATAAATGGAGACACCATAGATAAATTAATGGAGCAAGAAACTATCTAGCAGATCGATGGAAAGGGGACAAATTTATGTCCAAATAAGAAATAGAGTACCTTATAAACTGCAAAGTGAATGATTTTGACTATATTAAATTTAAAAAGTTTTTGCTCTAATAAAGTCAATGCTGCCAAAATTAGAAGGAAAGCAGAAAGCTGGGAAACAATCTTCACAACTAGGAGTTCTGATAAAGGTCTCATTTCTAAAATATATAGAGAATTGCATCAAATTTATAGTCACAAGCCATTCTTTAACAGAAAAACGGTCAAAAGATGTGAGTAGTTAGTAGGCAAATGAAGAAGTTAAAGCTATATATAATCATATGAGAAAATGCTCCAATTTATTATTGTTTAGAGAAATGC
Source organism: Macrotis lagotis (assembly GCF_037893015.1). Taxonomy (NCBI): domain Eukaryota; kingdom Metazoa; phylum Chordata; class Mammalia; order Peramelemorphia; family Peramelidae; genus Macrotis; species Macrotis lagotis. The sequence goes on from NC_133666.1 coordinate 322,656,137, forward strand.
AAATTAAAACAGCTATGAGTTATCATCTCACACTAATCAGATTGGCTAAGGTGAGGAAAAGGGAAAATGATCAATGTTGGAGAGATTGTGGGAGAATTGGAACATTAATGCATTGTTAGTGGGATTATGAATGGATCCAACCATTCTGGAGAACAATATGGAACTATACCCAAAGAGCAATAAAACTATCCATACCTGGGCAGCTAGGTGGCCTAGTGGATAGAGTACCAGCCTTGGAGTCAGGAGGACCTGAGTTCAAATGTGACTTCAGACACATAATAATTGCCCAGTTGTGTGACCTTGGGCAAGTCACCTCATTGCCTTAAATAATAAAATAAAACAAAAGCAAACTATTCATATACTTTGACCCAGGAATTCCAATTCTAGGCTATATCCAGAAGAAATCATAAAAATGGGAAAATCCCACATCTTCCAAAATATTCATAGTAGCTAATATTCATAGTGACAAAGAATTGGAAATTGAGGGAATGCCTATCAATTGGGAAATGTCTAAACAAGTTCTGGCACATGAATATTATGGAATACTATTGTTCTATAAGAAACCATACATGGTTGGACTCTAGAGAAGTATGAAATGACTTACAGGATCTGATGCTGAGTGAAGGGAGTAGAACCAAGAGAACAATGTGCATATTAATAACATTGTGAGATGATGGATGCAGCTGCTCTTTGTCCTTTATGGAAAGAGGGTGGGTTGTTGGGGGGGGGGGGGTGGCTGGGTGGCACAGTAGATAAAGCACCAGTCCTGGAGTCGGGAGTACCTGAGTTCAAATCCAGCCTCAGACACTTAATAATTACCTAGCTGTGTGTCTATGGGCAAGCCACTCAACCCCATTGCCTTAAAAAAAAAGAAAGACGGTGGGTTGAAGAGGATGTTATAATTAGAAGGATGATGTTATAATTAGAAACATCACATAATGATATCCAAGATGCAGATAATGGTAATTCCATGCCTACACATGTTGTGTGACTCACTAAAAATGGAAGAAGGAACTTTTAATCATCTTTCACTGACTCAAATTCTTCAGTGCTTGTCCTCCCAGAGTAAATGCCACAGTCAGGTGGTAACCTGGGAAAAGAGAGCCAGAACAACCATATTAGACCAAGACAATGTTATACCTATCAGAGGAAGAAAACCAAAGCAAAAGAAAACAAAATAAAATTAAAAAACCTTCAGAATCTGATGAATACTATTTTGACTTTTTAAATAATATATTTTACATATTTATTTCCCTTAATCCTAATTCCTTATACTGAAAATGAGTAATCTGTAAATGTGTTTAGCACAAATATGTATATACATTATTAACCTGAATATTCACCACTGAGGGGAGGGGGAGATGGGAAGGTAAAAGGCAATTTTGTAACTTAAAATATACATATGCATATGGATGAATGTTGAAAAACTTTAATAACATGTGTTTTTTCACCATTATTGTTCATCATGGCCAAATGGTTCATGTAGAACATGCTCGTAGTTCAAATGAGTGAAATGGTCAATCACCTATCTCCAGATTTAGTCACAGATTTTTGTTATCTGGTACATAAACAAACCTGACTTCATAACTACATATGTGTTTAGATTAGTGTTTGGATGAGTCTTCTTTAAAGCCATATTTGTATTTTAATGTCTGTTTTTAGACTTTCAGGAATTAGATTAATGGAAATATCTTTACAAACTGTTTCTGGTTGAAATGAAAAAAATCCACAAAATTATTATTACATAAGGAGGTTCTGGTGAGGCATGAAGATCCTTGAAAACTTCTTTTTTATTATTTTCAAAGATTTTTGAATTCATTCTTCTGATAATGGGCTGGTTTACACAATAGTCATAATACATGAACTTAGCTCTGGATGTGACTGGATGGAGCTTCAAGAATTATTGGATTTGAATTTGACCTATGGAGATGGCTGATCCATATAAATCCCTGTATGTAATGTTCTACTTATTTATACTTATATATAAATTGCTGCATATGTATATGTAAACATGGATCAAGTGAAAAGGATAATTGTCAAATTTCCATTTCACATTGCATTATTTGGAGTTATTCTTAGGAAGTTCAATATAGTAAATATTTATTAGGCCCTAGTTGTTTGCAGAGTATGCGATAAGAATGCTAAGAGAATCTGGCAAAAACTGATCCTTAACAATCAAAATAACTAATGAAGACACTATGATGTCCAGCTAGAATTTAGGGTGGTTTGGGGAATATTCAGTAACCATGATTTTGGTGGGAGAACCTAAAAATTTCACAGCAGTTCAGACAAAACATTTGCTTATTCTGGGTCTCAGTTTCTCAACATGAAATATAAAATAATAAATTTGGTTGGAAAAAAACAGTTTAAAAGGTTGAATAGAAAACATGTTACACAGTGGTCAGTTATACTATAGTTCACAGTGGCATTATAGTACAATTTTTTTATTAGATAATTGTCCTCTAAAGTTTGACTGTCAAATATGGGTTTATGAAGAGAGTAATACATGAATACAATAATTATCACCTCAAAAATGACATTGATCATTGTTCTGATCTCATTATGTATTCCAAGTGCAACATAAAAAATTGGGTGAGACTGTGTAAATGATATGGTAAGCTTATATTTTCCATTATAGAAAATTCAGAAAATTCAGAGTGAAAGTTTCCAAGGCAACCTTCAGTGTATTACTTTGCAAATGTGCATGACAAGGAGTTTGTAAGTGTCATTACAAGATTGTATTAGTTAGATAGGATGATACAAATATCTACATATGTATAGCTTTCTTGAAGCACAGGAGTTAGCATTTATATAGAACAGTTATGATAAGAATAATCACTATGGCATAATAGAGCATTGAACCAGGGTTAAAAGATCTAGTTGAGGAGTAGTTATAATTCTTAGTATATCCATGAACTGAGAAAAGTCCTTTTACCCCTTTCGATCTCAGTTTCTTTATCTGTAAAATAAAGATATTTAGACCAGCGTTACCCATCTTTCATAGGTATTGTGAGGAAAGTACTTTGTAAAACATAAGGATTCATGTGGATTTGTTGGAGTGTTAGACATAGTTCTATATGCCAATTTTGTGACAACCTTTCTCCACCTTCCTTTCCCACTCATTGCTTTCCTATTACTGGGCCTCTCTACTCTGTCAGTCCCTAATAATGTTCTTTTCTTCTTTTCACTTTCTAAATTTGATCATTTCTATCTGTTATTCTTGATTTGCATCTCACTATATTCCCCTTCCACTTTCTCTTATTTCCTTCCTTCTCATTAAAAATTCTTCATTCTAGTAAGATTGTAACATTAAACAAATAAAACTAAAAGTTTGTATTACTACATGATTTAAATCATGGTTACTTTTTCATTTGACCAGACTTGAAATTTCAATCAATCAATAATCATTTATTCGCACCTACTCTGTTTTAGGACTATGCTATGTGGAAATGCAAAACCAAGCAAAAGATCATTCTTATCTTCAATAATCTTACAATCTAATCATAGAGAAGATATACATACAAATATATACAAAGCAATCTATATACCAGATAAACAGGAAATAATTACCATAGAGAAGCCTCTGGAATTAAGAGGGACTTTGGAAAGGCTTCCTGTAGAAGGTTCAATTTTGGTTGGGTCTTAAAGGAAACCAATGTTAGAGGAGAGAAGGGATTGAATTTCAGGCATTGGGGATAGTCAGAAAAAATACCTGGAACCAAGAGTTTGAGTGTCTTGCCCAGGTATTTGTCAGTGAATCAAAGAGTATGCATTGTTGAGTAAGGATAAAGAAGACTAGAAAGATAGGACTGAGCTAGGTTTTGAAAAGCTTTGAATTCTAAACAGCTTATTCTATTTGATTCTAGAGGCAAAAAAGAGTCACTAGATTTAAGGGGTGACATGATTCAATGTCTCTTTAGGAAAATCACTTTAGGGGCAGGTAGGTGGCACAGTGGATAGAGCACTGGCCCTGGAGTCAGGAGGATCTGAGTTCAAATTCGACCTTAGACACTTAATATTTACCTAGTTGTGTGACCTTGGGCAAGTTACTTAACCCCATTGCCTTGCAAAAAACAAACAAAAATAAAAACAAAAAGGTAAATCATTTTAGTGACTAAATATAGAAAAGCTAGAACTATTTTTTCCCTTTCAATTGTTATATTTAGAAATGCAAATTTTTCTTTGAGGACTGCACAAGCTTGATGGTTTTGTTTTTGCCTCGAACTTTTCATTATCTAATAAAACTGACTATTATTTCCATGTTTTGTTCTTTGTGGTATACTCTATCATTGATTTTTAAGGCTGATATTTTTGGCAATCCTTACTTACTTAATTTTTTTCTGCAGGTATTTTTGAACTTTATTTCATTACATTACCGTCAATAAAGGACTACATATATATATATATATATATATATATATATGTATATATATATATATATATATATATACATATATATATATATATATATATATAATATATGTCTACATACATATATGAAGCCTCAAAAGGATTTTTCATTTGATTTCAGATGCAAAAAGACTTCTTAGAAGAGCTCAAAAAGGATTTTCATGATCTAAGTAGAGGAAGAAGAAATATGGAGAAAAGGAATGAAAGTCAAACAGGAGAATTATGAGAAGAAATTAATTGAAGAATTAACTGAAGAAAACAACATAGGTATTTTGGAATTGAACATTTGAAAAAATAATCTTAACAATGTTTTTTAAATGAAATTTCGAAAAATTAAAATATTAAAGCACATAAAAGGGAATAAAGGGGATTGTGAAAGAGGAGGAATTTGTTCAATACCAGAGCTCTAAGCTTGATACCATCAGCTTTCACTCCTTTGCTCATTCTCTCCCTTATCTAGATTCCAATTCCAAATTCTTATTTTTTTTCTTTGCTTTTAAAGCCTTCCTCATGATCCATCAAAAAAGGCAATTTTGTTTCGCTTGTGCTATTTCTTTCCTGGATCTAACATCCCTCTTATACCCATCTCTCCTTTATATCCTCATTCTTTCCTGTATTTCTTTTGAATTGAATATGTTTCTACATCAGAATATGTTTGTGTCTCTCTGTATGTTCTACCCTTCATTGACTGTTTTAGATGAATTTGAAGAGCAAGTGGAAGGTGCTTCCATTATCCTTTCTTCCTTCTTTGTATAGTCAACTAATTATGCATTTCCTTGTGAGACATCAAATTGTTGCCCTGTTGTTCCTTCCTCTTCATTCTTTAATGTAAATCATGTAAATCATTTCCCCTTCCTTTTTCTTTTTTAAGTTCATCAAGAAAAGCTTACTTCTAAATACAATTGTCTTAAATAACTCTCTTTAGAAATCTTGGTATTAAAAATCTGAAAATTTATTCCTTCTCTCCCTATTAGAATACAAACATTTCATTATCACATAATCACTTTGAATTGTTCAAATATATTTACTTTTATGTTTCTCTTTCTTCCTTATGGAATTTCAATGTTCCTATTCATTTCTGATCTTTTTTCTTTCACTAATGCATCAAATTCTTCTATTTCACTGAAGTCCCTTTTTCCTTTTGTTTCATTATAATTCAACTTGCCTTGGTTAGTCTTGGTTGAAAAATTAGATTTTCTTAATACATTGAAATCATTTCCCAAACTTTCCACTATTTTATGATAGTTCAAAAATCATATGAGATTCTGACAATGCATTTTTGGTAGTTAGACTCTTTTTTCCCCCTAGATACTTTATGTATTTTTTTCTTTGACATAGACTTTGTAATTTTTTTCTTTGATATTCTTAATAGTTTCATTTTTGAAATTACTTTAAAGAGGCAATTTCTCTCTATTTTTTAATCTCTTATTTTGAAATAGTCTGAGCATTTTTCTTTCATTATTTCTTGAGTTAAAATAGACTCCTTTTCTTTTACTTTGTCTTTCCTTTTTTTAAAATCATGACTTTCAGATAGTCCAATGACTATTGTTATTCCTTCTTGACCCATTTCCTAGGGAAATTTGTTTTAATTGCTTTTAGATTACTCTTATTCTTAGGTTGACAGCAGGAAGCCTTAGTCTTATTCCTGGTGGTAGGCTCTGCACAGGACTTCTAGACTGAAGGACACCTTTTCTCAAAATATATAATCCTCTGGATATTTCCTTTCCTGACTAGAAAAAAATGACCCTCTATTGTTTTTCCTTAGATTTCCTAATCACCACTTTTTCTGGCACTCTTTCTCAATCTTTGATGGAGTTGTTGTAGGACAGTTGTGGAAAAGATTCTACTTTTTCATCTTTTCTCTTTTCTAAAATGACATTTTCATTTTCATAAAGCAAGTCATATCTAAGCGATACGTTGCTTTTGTGCTATTTTATCTTTCTTAAAACTGAATTAATTTCTTCTTGGTGAAATTATATCATTAGTAATATGGACAATACTAAGCGGAATACTGGCAGTATAGATAATACTAAGTGGGAAGTTGAGGAATGGAATATATGAGCTATTGTTATAAATTCTAAATAATCCTAGTTAAATACCAGTTGACCTATTTCTCCAGAATAGACTTATCCAACCTTGTCACAGTAGAGTAGGTAGACAGGCATGCTAGAGTAGTACTGACCAAAAGTATGAGTATATTTTGTACTTGCTGAGAATTATGATGTTAGCCAAATCCTACTATGAAAAAACAACTAGTGCCACAGGAGTAGTAAAACAAATTAAAACTCAACATATGTCATTGTAGGTTTAAGGACTTCACAAAGAATAGCAGTAGCAACAATATATTGGCATATGGGAGTTGCAGTATATTAGTGAGTAATAGTAAAAATTCTGACCCTGAGTCATGAAGAAGTTCATAAAAATTTCAGGATATTGCTTTCAGAAGGTAGGAAAATGTCAGACTTTTGAGAAACATTAATATTTACATAATCAAAAAACAATTTTGAACAATATATAGATCCTTATTTTTCTTTTTATACCAAATTAATGAAATATTACTGTATCATACCTATATTTTCTTTTCCCCTCCCTGGTCCCTTCAATTAAATGCTGTTTATTCCCTTTTTTGCTTGAGTTATCTGATAATTGTCCCATTTCATCATTTTATTTTGCCAATGTAGATAGGAGCCTGGGTACCATGGCAATTGTGCGGTCTATTGTTTGCAGCACATGGATAATTATTATGCTGAGAACAACAATTTGTCGTATTGTGCCAAATGGCCATACTTCCCAGGGGACATGATGATAGCTGTGATTCGCCACCATAGGGGGTGGGATGTTGCTTACGGCTAAAGCTCTGCCCGGTAATTCCTCCTCTACAAATAAGGCTATACATAGTACATCCTAGAAGTCCTTCATTATAGCATTTGTTTTCTGCTTGTTAACATCATTTCACGCTAGATGGGCACTAGTGTAATTTTCCATTTTGTTTCATCAAATTAAGGGAAGAAAGGAGAATGTCTTGCAAGTCTTTCATTTTATAGACAGTTGGTCATTTCATTAACACTTTTCATATTCTTGTTTGTCATGATGACTGACGATAGTAAAAAGATTTTCTACCCATTAACATATGATAGAACAACATTTTTTCTTTCTTTCCCCCCCTTTTTCCCCTGGAATTATTGATTGACCAAAGAGTACATTTATTAAAATGTAACCAGCATCTCTGGCACTTGCAAGTGGTGCACACTTTAACCGATTAAATAGTCATGAAGAAAGAAATCAATAGATCTTGGATTCCTCTGCTTTGGCTCCTGCCAAAAAAGTGGCCACAGGAATTAGGAAAGAAATAAAACAATGTGTTTAGGTGAAGTATTTAAAACACTTTGGGTTTTAATCAAGATATAAATGGATATTATTATTATTATTTCTTGCACAGGATGGTCAGGTATGTGGCATTTTGATGTGATTACTTTTCTAAAACAGAAACAAGATATTAAAAATTCTCTGGAGGTATTCCCAATATTATTAGAAATTTGTTCACAGGGTTGAGAGTAGTAAGTTGTCATAAGGAATATTTGACCCATAACTCATAACTAATAATTGAAGGTTATCATAAATTATTGATAGTGGTTAGAAAAATTATTACAAATGTAATTAAAATTCATTCATTCCTATAACCATTTATTCATTCAACAAGTAGGAACTGAATGTCATGGGGACAATGTTGAATGAATATATAGCTTAGTATTTTCAAATAGGAAGGATCTTATAGAAAATATGGCAAATTTCCTATTCTTTAGTACCAAGCCCAAAAGATAGGCATTCAGGTTCTGCTTAAATACCACATTGATGGATGGACTCCAAAAGGTCATCTATTGTATCACTGGATAGTTTTGTTAAGTAAAACTCTCATTATGTTGAAATGAAACCTATATCTTCATAACCCCATTTTCCCCTAATTTTATTTTTTTGCAGTGACAAATGCAAATCTATTCCTTTTATAATATGCTGCAATATAAAAAAAATATATTTAAAGACCACAAAAAGTTCCCCATTGTTTTATTTTTTTATGGTAACTTTATTAATTATTTTTACCTAGATGGTATAGTTTGTGGATCTGCCTTTTAACATGATCATATTTAACATATCATTTGCAAAATTTAAGATCAAACCTAGATGCATAATTCAGATATTGCTTTAATAGTCCTGGTGTTAGCCAAGTCGCTGTTTCCCAAATCTAAAAAAATGTGATTCTATTATAGCATTTTAACTCTACCTTAATTTTTTCAGCAGCTATATAAAAATGTGGTCTATAAGGTGGGTTATATCACTGGTTAGTGAGGTAGACTGGACAGAAAGTTCTAGACACTGTGCCAAATTGTAAGAATTAATCTTAATTTTATACTTGAGTAAACTGAGATACAAGAAGCTAAGTCAGTTGTCCAGGGTCTCATACACAAACACACACACACACACACACACACACACTCACACACACACTCAAATATATATATATATATATATATATATATATATATATATATATATATATATATATATGTCAAGTAAATAACGTACATATGGAATGCTATTCCCTTCCTGTCCTCTAATCTTCCAAGCCCCCTTTCCTGCATTGTTTTCTTAACCCCCTCAACCCACTGAGAAGAATAATTATTCTCCTATATCACTATATATAATTTTCACAAGTTCCTACTATACATTTTGGGTTTTCATTCTATTTATTATATACTGTTATGTATTTGGTCCTCGGAACATAGAAATTTGTGCTGGAGGTAACAAATGGGTTATTGTATTACCATCTCATATCCCCCCAAATATTCAAATCTCTGTCGGAAGAGAAAAAGGGACCTCTTCTTATATCCAATTTTCACCTCCCTTAGAGTTAGATATACTCACTAAAAAATTAGTGGATTGATATGTGCTGAGCTGATTCACCATGTTAGGTTTCTGAATAATCCCTTAAATCTTCATTCAGATCCTTCCATGATCTTTCCCTTCTCCTATCCCATGGATACTTCAGGCTGTATCTCTTTTGAATCATAGGTTTTCTAAGCAATATTGCTTTAAACTCCATTTCACTTTTTAATTCACTTTTTTATTGGACAGTTTTTTGGAGAGACTGCCATTAGTAATGAAACTAAAGACCAATGACCAGATTTAATATTGAAAAAGGTGCCAACTACATTGTATTTCTACCTATTGGCTCCCTTCCAATGCAAAATTTCTTCCTTGGAAATTGCAGTCCCTGCACTGTAAGGTAAGGGTTAGGGACATCTGTTTACTGGCAAGCAAACCAACTTAATTTTGTACAGACTATAGGCAGGTCACACTATAAAACATCCATTCATTTTCTTCAACAAAAAAAGTCTTGTCAGTTTTGGTCTTTGTCTAAAAAATACCTGAGGAAGTGATCAGTGGTAGAATGGGAGAAAAATTACTAAATAATCAGAATCAAGCTATGATAATAAAATTTTATTGCTATTGGTTTTAAAAAGAAAATAGCACCAATAATGGAACCTAGACAAAACAAAACAAAAAGAATGTTTAAAAGAGAATTTCAATATTCTTTGGATACTCTTTTTTCCCTGCTTTAAACTGACCAGTTAAAAAAGAACAAAGAACCTCATGGATGAAAATAAAAGAAAGAAAAGGAAAGTTCCAGCTACTGAAATCAGCAAGGATCTCATAAATCAAAGAGATACTGAAAAACAAAACAAAGGGGAAAATGAAGTCATTAAACCAGAAGAAGAACCTGAAGACACAAGGAATTTGGTGATAAAGGCAAAATATGTACAGAGTGAGGATCTTATCTGACTTTAACAGAGGAACAATGGAAACAGACTTTCTCCCAGTTGTTTTAGGGATGGGGACCAAGATAGGAAGAGAGAGCAAAGGCTAGAAAAGATTTGTTTTCTTTTATCCTTCTTACCTCTCAAATTTCTCACTTTTCTCTAGAAGTCTTTCTGAATTAAAGTTCAGATTGCCTGTGTAGGTCTTATAGTATTCCGTAAAATAGAACAGAGTTCATAATCCCATAATGCTGGCAGGTTATATAATCAGATTACATTACAGTATTGGACTGTTATGTACAGGGTCTCTCATAGATATGGGTGGATGCACCAGACAGAGAGTTAAAATGAGGACAATCATACAGTTAATTTTCAGAAATTGCTAAGGCTGCAAATGTATTAGCCTGGGAAATATGCATTGATTCTTCCCCTTTCAAAAAAAATTACATTAATGAATATTGCAGGTACCTCACTAGTCATTACACTGATTTTTTCTTCTCTTATGTCTCATGAGGAGTACAATGATAAATTTTATAATTATAAATAAAACTTTTTCTCAGAGGAATGTACATGACAAGCAGGAAAGAATCAGTTGAACTCACAGGAATTCCATACTCTCCTGACTTATCACCCATTATTTATTATTTGATATCTTCCAGGGCAGAGGAATGTGAACCTCTTGAGAAGGGGGACTACTTTTGCCTTTCTTCATGTACTCAGGACTTAGCACAGTAATTGTCACAAAGTAAGTGTTTAATGAATCATCACTGACTTTCTACCAATACCTTTCTCAAGTACATGGTTCATAAACCTCAAAGAAGAAAATTACAGTTGAATAATAGCCCAAAAGAAATTCAAACAACAATAGAAATAACAGTATCCACTGATGATTAATTCTACCCACAGAGACTTATATGACTGCAGTCATTTATAGATGGTAAGTCAATAATCAGCCAACCAGCATTCATTAAATACCTAAGGTATGCTACCCACTAGCACTGGATATACCACCTTTTTAAAATCTCTCTCTCATATATATATCACTAAGCTTGAGCGTATCATAATCACTTGTTTTTAGCGCTCTTCCTCATTGGGTGATCTTCCAAGCAAAGCTCATCTCTCTTGTTGTAGTTCTCTGTAGTTTCTCTGCAGATGGAAAGATCATTGCTTCTGTCTTGCTTCTGATTATTGGTCTTCTTTATGTAATTCCTTGTAATTCTTTTTTTCTTTCTACCACTCAGTTCAATGTCCAATTTCTTTTTTATATATAATTCAGATAATTTCCTATCAGATATAACTAAATTTGGCTACTCTTAATGTGAGCTTTTCATTTGAAATCCAGAATACACTTGGTTCTCTGTTGACTTATAAGTAGATCTAGAAATCCTTTGTATCTCATTACATTTCTGTACTGAACAAGATTATCCACATTTCCTTTTCCCCTTATGAAACAATTCTACTGGATTCTCATCTCTGGGAAATGTACCAAGTCTGTTAATTTAGTAAGGGTATATTAACTGCTTATTGAATACCAGATATACATACTAAGTGAGAGTTACAAAGGAGGAAAGCTACAACATCAAATAAAGTCTTTAGCCTCAAGGAGCTTGTATTCAAATGGGGAAAACAGGTAAACATCTAACCAAAAAAAAAGGTACCTCTAGGGTAAATGGGAAATAATCTTAGAGGAAAGTTACCAACTTTATGGCAAACCAGGGAAGGCTTCTTTTTTGGTTGTTGTGTTTTGGTTTTTTGTTTTTGCCAGGCAATGGGGTGAAATGACTTTCCCAAGGTCATATAGCTAAGTTAGCAGTGTCTGAGGTCATATTTGAACTCAGACCCTCCTGACTCCAAGTTCTATCTAGATAACCCAGGTAAGACTTCTTTCAGAAGATTGGATTTTAGCTGAGACTTAAAGGAAGCCAAGGACTCCAATGTACCTTCATGAACGTTTTCCTTGTCAGAATTATGCCCAATCTTCTCTTCTGCCTTTAGATAGAATGAGAAGTCATACTAAATGGAATGCTAAGCCTATCTTCTATTCTCTGTCTGAATATTTAAATGATGTGAATAGTGATTACTCCTAAGATAGCTCATTCTACTTTGGAATACCTTGAATTGCCATGTATATTTTGCTACCATCAATCAGAAATATTCTCTAAAATTTATTCTCCTACTTCTTTCCTCAGAGTAAAATATAGGTCTAATTCATTTTGTTGACATTCAAGTATTAGAAAACAACTTTCATGTATCACTCCTCAAATATGCTTTTTTAAGCTAAACATTCCCAGTTTTTTCCATCAATTTCTGTCTTATTTTTAGTTCTATGTCTTACTTATCAAACTTTTCTAAATGTTATTAAGGTTATCTATTTTTTCCAGATGAGGTATACATAAATGATTATGTTGCTGTATTTATAGTTTCTTGTATAACATAACTATCCTTCCCCACCCTTGAGCACCATGCTTTTATTAATGCAGCCTATTGTAGATTTTTTTATGTTTATGATATCACATTATTTATTCATAAAGCTTGCAATCCACTACTATTCCCAGGTCCTTTTAAAAACTATTTCATTCTAGTCATTCTTTACTTAGGCTATATTTCTGAAGTTGATTTTTCTAACCCTGGTGTTGAATAGAGTTATACCTATTTAATTCATATCATTAGATTTGGCTCATCATTCAAAACCTGTCAAGATTTTTCTTGGATATAAATTCTGTCATTCCATATTTCTCCCAGCTCCTTGTCATCTGCAACATTTGGCAAACATGTCATCTATAACATTGTCCAAGTTCTTCATAAAAATCTTGAATAGCACACAACCATGGATGTATCCCTGAATAAATCCAATGGTATTTTTTCTAAGTTGACATTAAATTAGTTGTTTCTAGTCCTTCAGACAACTCTGAATTTCCCTAACTGTACTATCAACTAGTCCATAATTCTCCCCTTTATATACAAATATCACAGAAAATATTTTGTCAAATAAAATCAAAGTACACTGTGTCCATAGCATTGCTTTGATGTTTCTAGTCATCTGTCAAAAATTGAAATTTTAATTTTACTTGACATTTTTTGATGATTCAATGTTGTCTTTAAGTGATTACTATAAATATTTTGACCTTCTCAAAATCATCTCTAAAGAATTTTGTGCATTTTAAAAAAATTTTTCCCAGGGGCTCCTAGGTGGTACAGTTGATCAAATACCAGCCCTGAAATCAGAAGACCTGAATTCAAATGTGACCTCAGAAACTTCCTAGATATCTGACCCTGAGCAACTCACTTAACCTAAATTTGCTTTGGTTTCTTCAGCTGTAAAAATGAGAATAATAACACTTAACTCTCATGAATTTTGTGAGGCTCAATTGAAATAATAATAGTAAAGGGCTTAGCACAGTGTCCTGTACACAGTAAGTCCTTAATAAATGTCTATTGGGTCAAGCTCACTAAGCTTCAATTTGTCAGATGCTTTCTCTTTTCTTTTTTGAAAATTTATGTATTTCCCCTTCACTAATTTTGTTGAACCATTCTTCTCTCTAATCTTTCAAAGAGCAATGGCGATGTTTCAACAATCATATATGCTAGGTCTTTAAGTCCTTTGAGATGTAGATTTGCTACTGTTGACTTGATTTGGTTAATTCATTAGAACTTTCTTGGACTTATTTTCCTAATTTATAATGTGAATATTATTTGTTCTATTACCTAAATCATAGATCTATTATGAGATTCAAACAAGACAATGCATATAAAATATGGTCCTTGCTTTTAAGAACTTACAATATAGTAAGAACAATTAGATTGTCATACATGAAAATAAAATAACACAAGTCCAAATGAGTGGTACATATAGTAGTCCCGTAATAATTTCAAATGAGAGAGAAAAATGTTGACAGGCCATGATGTTTCTAGATAATATGTTGTTCTTTGGCATTACCATACCTTTAAGTAATTTGATTTTTCTTCATTTAAAATTTCCTTAGATTCCTTTTCTATTTATATAAATCCTATGCATTATTCAAGACCCAGATTATATCTCTCTTCTTTCAGGAAGGCTACCATGTCTTATCTAGCTCCCAATTGTTCTCTCCCACTGCTGATTCCATGTAACTCTTATAATCTTTTCCATTTGATTTAGTGTATACCTTTTCCCTACTATTCATCATTACTACAAATGATAGACAGATAATTCTTCACAGTGGAACTTGCTTTCCCAAGACCCAACTTCTAATCATGCCTTAAAAATTTACTTATGTAACCCTAGACAAGTTTTTTTTTAGCCTTAATCTACCTCAGTTTAATCATCTATAAAATGTGGATAATGCACTCAATTTACATTGCTATTTTTGAGGATCAGAGGACATAATCCAATGACATACAGTGCTTTGCAAACCTTTAAGTACTATTTGAATTCTACTTGTTGTTATTTATTACTAGTACAACCACTATTACTACTACTACTACTACTACTACTACTACTACTACTACTATCATTACTACTACTACATGTGAACTTTTCATATTTTTCCTGACTAGCTTAAAAGCAACTAAGATAAAGGGACCATTATTTTATTATTTTGCTCTATCTGCCAGAGGACTTACACAATATATGCAATATATAGTAGTCATTCAAGAATTGCTTGTTGGGTGATATATTGGGGCAGACTTTTAGCTAGGTCTTGAAGGATGGGTAAAATTTAGAGAAGTAGAGGGCTTAAGAAAGAGTGTTTTAGAAAGGGAAAATGGCATGAGCACAAAGCTTATTTAAAGGACAGTGACAACTACAAATAACCTGATTTTTTCCAGGGTAATGAAGTCTGAATAAATACCTAATCATTAAAAAGATGAAAATAACAACAAAAATTGCATTGGTAAATGGTTACTGCAATTTAGCCCTATCCTTACCCTTGTCAAACACGATTTGCCAATCCATAGTCCAAAAATGTCAATGCTGACAGACAGCAGAGCTGAGACTTGCTTCTCCACCACTTAGATTTTAATAAAATTTTAGCCCATCTGCTGAAGCAGCCTTCTTTGCCTCTTTTTTTGGTCTGCCTCCAGATTCCTGAGAACACCCTGCCTGGGAATTAAATCTAAAGTATAATAGGTTCTGAAGTTCTATTCATCAATTTTGCTCAAAGTATGTTGAGGACAACCTGGTTATTTTCCATCCTCAGGCCTCATGCTCAGAGTAGCAAGTAAACATGATGCAATGAGGTCCCTTTGGTTGCAGCTAGCATCTTATTTCCTAGCACCACGATCTGCTCAATTTTTAACATAATGTTAAAGTCTTAACAAAGCTTGTGATAAAAGAAGGAACAGTAACACCAATAAACACTCCATGCACTGAGGATATGTTTAATAGTTCTAACATGTATAACATTAAAATTTTATCAACAAATCAAGGAAAGGACATTTTGTACACAGAAATCAATTTACCTAGTGACTATGGGCAAGACTTGCTTGTAATTTATTTTGCTTATAAAAATACACTACTTTTAAACCTAATTCCATTCCATCCTAGTGCTGTGAGAAGGAAGAAGTAAGGGGACTTAAACCACTAAGCATTTTCACATTCCTGCTATCTGCAAGCTGCAATAAAAACATTAATGAAATGAAATAACTGAAATTCCAAGAACTCATCTTTGCTGAGAATCTAGTCTTTGAAGTTGTCTCTAGGCTCTTCGAAAAAAGCTAGCCTCTGAGCAGGAGATATTGAGTCCCTTCTGTTGACATCCTGTACTTCTCTGGACTATGAATAGGATACATTTTGTAGAGTCAGTCTCTTCTCATATGTGACTTGAACTCTATGTTAGCCAAGGTTTACTGCATGAAGGAAATATCCAATATGGAATACCATACATTTAATTGTTCAAAAAGTCAGAGGGAATGCAAAGTTAGAGATTATCATCAGTGGCTGCTTTGAGGAAGAGCTACCTGAGGTCTTCTGAGAAGGATGGAAATGTGCTAGGAACTGAGAGAGGTAACAAAGAAGACTCAGATGGTATTCTGTACTGTGGTGGTAACACAAGTAAAGATTCAATTGAGAAATTAGGGAGCAGTGTACTAATCTACTACTGAGAATCATATAGAGAATGGCCTCATTTAGTACATTCCTAAATTGATATTTCTAAAAGTCTTGGTGTTCAGTCATATCTGACTCTTTGGGCCCCCATTTGGGTGTTTCTTGGCAATATACTGGAGTGGTCATTTCTTTTTTTTCAGCTCACTTACAGATGAGGAAACTGAGACAGCCAGGGTTAAGTGACTTGCCCTAGATCAAATAATTAGAAAGTGTCTAAGTCTGCATTTGAACTCAGGTCTTCTAGACTCCAGTTTAGCATTCTATTCTCCCTATCTGAAAAGCTCAGATGTAATCATTTTCCTAAACTCCTCAAGATATTTCAGTGGTTCCCTCTTGCCTTTTGGATTAAATTCAAATGTTTTGTCTAACAATTAAATCCATCTTTAATCTGGTTTCAGCCTATCTTTCCAGGTTAATCACAGCTCACTTCCCATCCAGTCCTGTATGGTCCACTCAAACTCAGTTGTTATTCCCCAAACATGATGCTCTGTCTACTACCTTTATGCATTTGCAGAGACTGGTCACCACCTCTATTTTCCCTCTTTACTTCCTCCTCACTGAATTCTTTGCTTCTTTTGAACCCACTTGCCATTTATAAGACATCTTTTCTGATTCCAGTAGTTTTTAGTGTTCTCCCCTCATCCTGGAATTATTTTGTATTTATTCCCCACATTTGGTATTGAAATGGCAATATACTTACTTTCCCTCAATAGAAATGCTTTTCCTGACCCTATCACAGATTTTCAATCATAAAGGGTGGCTTTAATAAATGTTCTTTTTTAAAAATGAATCTAATTGAATTATCAAAAGAAGAAATTAGTTAATCATGCAGTAAATAAATTCAGGGTCTTGCATATCAACAAAAAAAATTTCCCCAAGAGTGTTTCAAATATTTAATATCATCTCCTAGTTTAACTGACATACTATTTTTAAAATTCTAAGATATTTTCTTTAATTTCATTAAAACTATTTTGAGACTTCCCTATTACATTTATTATAAAAAAAGGTTCTACTTTTGACTCAAAAAAATCTTTATCTTCTTCTGTCTCTATTCTTCAATTATACAAATGCTTATTCCATGGCAACTGTATTCCATGCTCACTGTAATATTGCAATAGATGTCATAATTAATAGGCAATTTGTATATTCTAAAGTATGCTAATGAACTCTATTTCATATGAATAAAAATTTTGTAAGGGCACCTAGATGGCACAGTGGACAGAGTACTGGTCTTGGAGACAGCAAGATAGAAGTTCAAATGCCTCAGACACTTACTATTTCTATAACCCTGGACAATTCTTTTAATCCTGTTCATCTCAGTTTCCATATATGTAAAATATACTGAAGAAGGAAATGGCAAATAACTCCATTATCTTTGCTAAGAAAACATCAAACTGGGTCAAAAAGAGTCAGACACAACTGAACAACAGTAGGCAGGATGAGTACATTACCTACAGTTTTATGTAAGGGGAATCAGGTCCATAGAGGTCAAATGGCTTGCCCAAAATTATCATATAATTTAACAAGGGAATCTCATTTGGGGATGCTTAAAAAATTTGGTTGTGTACCTTGAATAAGAAAAGAATAAGGTGAAACTCTAAGAATTCCATTTCTCCAGAAGAAAATGCCCTAAATCTAGTAAGATGAGACCCCTTCCATTCTTGATAAGTTAATAATATCTGAAAATAACTTAAGCAGCAAATATTGATCCACCAGGATTTGAAAACTAAGGCATTTTCTGTGTAGATTCCAAATACATCTTCTACATGGGAAGAGAGGAAGCAAAGCTGTCTATATTGTGAACACAGCTGTGGCTTTGTAAGACCCGCAAAGGGCAGCCTCCAGCTGCGTAAAGCTCAGACCTGTTCCTCTGGGCTGGGCTCCACTTGTTAGACCTTCAGCCTGGGAGGTGGGAGGGGCTGCCCCCACAGAGCACTGGCTGTTGAGAGCAGATGAAATGGATGAGTTGGATGACTAGCCAAGGGATGGGGCACTATTAATTGGGCAAATCTACACAGGGGTGGGAGTGCTGGCACAGTAGAAGACTGGAGAGTGGAAGACAATTGCTTAGGATTTCTGGTGTGGTTTAGGATTGCTTTTGCCAGGGCTCAGGGAAAGAGTTACACAACAGAGATGAGAAGTTTGCAAAGTGTGATTTCTGCCATTTCTAGTCTCTATTTGGTAATATGACCAACTAAAAAAAAAATTGATTGCACTGTTGCAGCTACCCCGTTGGTAGCAATGGGTATTAGTAAATTTAGTAACAAAAGAACATAGGAAAGAACAATAAAGAAGTCATTCTGTATTTCTATATTACATTCTGTATTTAGCTTAAATGGCTCCAAATAACTGTTTTGAATTAGCTTTTAAAAAATCAACTGTCTCTTCAGGGATTGTGTAGATATAGCTTCAGTGATTCCTAAAATATTGTAGTTCGGCTAGTATATTATTTAATTAGTAAGCGTTAATGGGCATGTGTTTTGTGCAGAGCTAGTAATGTACACAGAATAGGAAAAATCAAAAATATTGCTGATGATTTTACCAAATTTTTTTTACCCTAGCTTCTCTTTCTTATTTCCTTTCTGTTTTGGGGTGGGGAGAAGGGGTTGGAAATTATGCATTTGCTGAGTTTACCTGAATTAGGTCAAAAAAGACAATGAAATTTCAAAATATAATTGTATTCCTTCCCCCAGGTCAGATAGGCTTATATACTGTAAAGCTGAGAGATATTTAAAAGGTCATGGATTCCAATGTCCTCATTTCTTAGAAAAGTAAACTGAGACACAAATTGGTTTAGTGGCTTGCTCAGAGACATAATACTAGTAAGTGCCTGAGCCAGCATTTGAATTTTTTTTCTGACTCCAAGTCCAGTTCTCTACCCATCATTCTACATGGCCTCTAAACTTTATATTCAGTAAAGTCTCTAGGATTAGAATACTAATTACTAGACCAATCTCTTGTTAATCTAATTCTGAAACTCCACATTGGGCCAGAACCAAATTAACTTGGGGTATTAGGGAGAGAAATTTGAGAGAAAATTTGTAACAGTACATTAGCAATGCCTTCAAGTTGCCATTGTGTGATAATTTAGATTATATTAGGATACATGAAAATAGAGACTAGATCTGTGATTTCATTGGTAATGAGAATTCTTAGGCAAAGGAGCCCCATCTATCATGGAGAGTTAGTTCCTTCTCTCTAGCATCTAGCCTTATAGAGTTGTCTAGAATAGTGAGGTCAAACTGGTAGAAACAGAGGAAACTAAACCAGATATAAGGATCCTTTTGGGCCACACATTGGCCTTAAAAACTCACATTATCTATATTTTATTGCATTCTTATTTTGTTAAATATATATTTCAAAAATAAATATTTTGATAAATATTAAATGTTGAGGACTACTTAACCAAAATGCAGCAAATTTGAATAAATAGGACGAGAGTACTGAATTGTTATTTGGCTTGCCAAGGTCACATAGCCCATGGGTAATAGAAGTGATTATTGAATTCTAATACTTCTGGCTTTGTGACCACTTCTACTATTTTACTTTGCTTGCCTCCCCTACCTTAAGAAAGAAATAGATAAAGATAGATGAAGATGATAGATAAATAGAGATATAGATAGACAGATGATAGATAAGTAAGTAGATGATAGATATAGCTCTATAGTTATTTAGGGATACAGATTTAGAGTCACACAGATCTAGCTATTCATCTATTATTTCCCTATATTTATCTATCTATCTACTGATCTATCTGTCTATCTATCTATCTATCTATCTATCTATCTATCTATCTATCTATCTATCTACGTGTACTGGGGTCTTCCAGATGCTCCTGTTTACTAATGGCATTGCTGTGATCATATCAAGCACTTCATCATTGCAGAAGCTGCTAACTAACCTACATACTTGCAAAATAAATTGACTCAACTATTTTCATAGCAAAAATCAAATGAACAATAAATGTCCATTGTCCAGGACTTTCATATGCTGTTAGATGGAAAATCCGTAAAGTTTATTCATTAATATTCATATAATGGACAGACACTGCAACAAACTTACAATGAAAAACATACACTGAATTTTGGAAATTAGATTAATTGTGGTTGTACTGCTAATGACATTGCACCCAAGCTTTGCCCTTTAACTAAAGTTTATCCTTTTAACACTGATCATCTTCTATTGATCTTGCATGGCTATAAGTATCGGAATTTTACAATCTTTGTAGTGGTCAAATTGAATATCATCAAAAGTTAATCAAGCTATCCAAGGTGTGCATGAGTGAGTCATAATTCATTTTACTAGATGAACTCTGTAAAGGATATCATCAGAAATATGTAAGGATAGAATGAATGTTAGGCAAGAGCAAAAGACAAAAACATTCTGAGAAGATGGGAACCAGAGAAAGATTCAAATTTTCAAACCCTCTCTGAGAAAAATCAGTCTTATTGGCATTTGGGTATTCCCACAAAGATGCATTTCCTTTCCCTTTAATTTAATATTCTTCCCAGAAGTAACTGGGCTTCCCAGAATATGTTATTAAGAATTTCAGATACCCCAGCAGTAATTTCCAGACACCACAGACTCTGCTAACACTGTATTATTCAAATAACCGACTTGAAAATTAACAATGAGGTACTGGAGCTGAATTCTAAAAATGTTCTTAGGAAGAACTTTAACTGAGATTACACTTTATGTATCAAACTATTTAAAAGCAATTGGGATAGTCAGTGAACCATTTTACCCACTGACTCATGAATATCACAGATACGAAAGAGGGCATTCAGGTGAGTTTTGTCCATAGAAATAACTGTAGGTCAAAAGCTTCTCTGTAGTTTTTTGTTACAATTCATAATTTTAGGAAACTACATCCTTGATAGTTAGTTGACCCTAGAAAGAAGAAAAAATGTTTTAGAGGAGTGGACAATTATGACATTGGAAAAATAGTTATTAACAAAAACAGATTTTCATGTTACTCAAGCTACAACTAAAAGAAATATGGTGAGGCATTGCTACAAAAGAACAGGAATATGATATGATATTGTTATAACATAATACATTTTTATCATATTACTGATTTTTATGTTTTATCTCTGACAATAAATGCAAAACATGATGTGTTTGAAAATCAGGAACAACAGAATGTAATTTATATATTAAAATATGGAATTTTTTGTGTAATTCAATAGATTGTCTCTTTTTTCTCTAAGCCCACTGATATGAAGCTATTATGTAATCACTTGTCATTAAAATATGAATATCCATTGTTGGCTTATATAGAGCAATGCCTGGAGAGTTTCTGTCCTCTCCTTAGCAAGAGGGAACAGTCTTATTCCATTCTCAACTCACTTGACGAAGTAAAATCTAAAGCTGTCGTGTCATGCCATTGAAGATCTTCTACCCTGCCCTGCGAATACCTGGTTGTTATTAAATTATTAGAGTCATCCTAGAGACCATGAGATGCAGGTGAGCAAAACTATGTGTGTCATTTTGGGGAGGAAGAGAAGGGTTATGTGTGTGTGTGTGTGTGTGTGTGTGTGTGTGTGTGTGTGTGTGTATGAGAGAGAGAGAGAGAGAGAGAGAGAGAGAGAGAGAGAGAATCTGTTTAAACAATGTTAAAGATGGCCTTGAAGAGGAAAATAAACAGAATAGAAGTTACACAAGGAGTGAGAATGTAGCTCAATACCTATATGCGTAAATAGAGAGAAGGAAGGGATGGTTTTGTGGTTCTTGCTTTGTTATTTATGTTCTTTTTGCCAAGAATTCAGATCATCTTTTGTCCCATTAGCCTAAATACTGGAGGGCAAAAAGTTTGCATGAGTACCTCAGCTATTTTCAATATTAATCTTTCATTTTCTTCTCTCTTCCCTTTCCCCCCTCTGCCCCAGTTCCCTCTCTAGTTCTCATAGTTCTGCCCCTCTGGTTCTTAAACAATGTAAATCAATCTCTGGTCTCAGAGAAGAGATTTGGGATGATCATTTTCATCCCTCTCCACTCCCCCTTTAGTTTATTACACATTACATACATATATATATATATGAATAACTATACATGTATACATGTACACATAATTAATCTGACATAAATTTGGTGGGACTAGTGTTATGTAGGAACTTAGCCAAGAATGGCCCTTTGGTACTGATATTAATATTTCTTGCTAAATAATTAAAATAAATGTCTCTCTATGAATTGATGTCAAGTAGTCAAATACACCAAAGAGGTTAATCACTCACCTCTAAAAATAGATAGGACATAGCCACTGGGGATAATGGAAGTAGGAGGAGAAAGAAACCACTAAAATTCTTAAGATATCCTAGAAATCTAAGAAGCAATGTAGCAGGTGTGATTCTGGATGAGTGGACCAGAGACTATAGGGCCTTAGTCCTAATTCATTTATAAAATTCTTTTAAATTATTCTGTAGTTTTGTTTTTTTCAGTACTACTTTCATTGCAATTAGGTAATATATATATATATATATATATATATATATATATATATATATATACACACACATGTATGTTTATATATGCATATTTGTGAGAAAGACTGTGAGCCTGGTGGGAAGGTATCATTGTTTAGAAACAGATATTCTCCTGACTGGTTACCATATGAAAAGATATGAATGAGCATCAGAAAAGAAATGTTCAGAGAGCAGTCACCACATACAGCATCCACAAAGCACATACACCACATACTTTTCTCTAAAATTGCCATCTATTATGGTGAAAAATTAAGCATTAATTGGTACTCTCCACAGCAGTTCTAAGTTTCTCTCTTTATGATCAGTGTTGACTCACACTAGGTAAGCTAGAAAGGGAAGAAGAGAAGCCAGATGGGGTGTGAGCCTCCAACCAGAGGCTAAGAGGAACCTCAGGAAAGGATAATTCAGGGTTCATATACAGAGGGTAGAGAAATCTGGAAGCAATACCTAAAAGAATATCCAAGATGACAAAACTGAAATAAAGACAGATAACTTCTTCAAACTTGTTATACTAACATAATAGTTGTTGGAATCTAGTTGAACTAAGAGATAATTTGTACATGTGTACATGACAATTAGGTGTAATAAAATTCCTATTAGATGGAAAGAATTGTGTTAAGATTCTATTTACATAAACATACATGTATATAAATAGATAAGCATTATTATATGCATGGTAAGTCAAGACTGGGCTGATTCCACAAAAATTAGAGGTACAACTACATGGATGACTATTTCTTCTTCCTGCCTTCTAGGTTCTTTCTTCAAATAAATACTGCCCTTCCTTCTAATGACATCTATCTTCCTTCTTTGTTTTGTTAATTTCTACTTTTTTGTTTTATATTTTTCTTTAAAAACTATGAGAACTGCAGCCATGGATTTTATACCTATCACCAATTAATTAAAGATTTTATTTTGAGGAGGGGAATTTGGAAGAAATGGACTATACTGTGTTTCCTTTAAACTATAAGTTCATGATTTCTTGGTAGTGTTAGTTCTCAGAAATGACTATTACTTTGTATATAGAAGTATTTAATAAAACTTTCTGAGTTGAATTCCTGTTTAATATATGTCACAGATATGATATACAAACATATGTATATACATATACATTTTATGTAGATATCTATTCATATATATGTATGCATGTATGTATGTGTATATATAAATATATATATTAACAAATATTCATTTAATTTAATGATTTCAATTTGTACATGCCACCCAATTTATACCTCCAACTATCTCTTCCCTCCTATAAAAAAGACAGTAAGACAGTATTGCAGACAGAGTACTGGACTCAAAGTAAGGAATGCTTTAGTTCAAAATTAATATTAACTTCATCCATGGAAATTAACAAATTAAATGAATTTGTAAAAAGGATTTACTAAGTACGATATGCCAATCACTATACAAAGTTCTGAAATATAAATATTAAATAAAATGATTTTTATTATCCAGGAGGCTTTGTTCTAATAGAAGGAGACAGCATATTCAGTGCAATGGTGGCCTGTATAAGATGTTTTGGGATCAGAAATGATAGCGATAGTGAGTGGAGTCATTAAATAGTTGATTGGGTGGTCCTTTCCGGTAGCAATGGAATTATTGATTTCATTTAAAATCCAAAGCCGGAAAGTATTCAAAGTTGGGGAATGGGGAAGAGAATATACTTGCAAAAGACAAGATGGATATATTTTTTAAAATAGATATAATTGAATCTTAAACATTTCTGGAACTGGCTACATATAGTAGTTTTGCAACATTCTCAACAGAAACAAGGCAGCAGGAACATCAGAGCAGGAATTTAAAAGTGGAAAGGATTAAGTTCTGTAAGAGTGTACAATGGCAGAACAAATGGCAAGGTCTGATGGTCTGGAGGATACAGTGAAAGGCAAGTGTAATGTCAAAAATATGACCAAGCCACTTAACTATTTTGTGATTGTTTCCTTATGAGTTAAATGGAAAGGTAAATAAACATAGTTATCTTATTTAGTTGTTGTAAGGCTTAAATCAGATCATACATGACAAATATTTTGCAAACCCTAAAATGGTATATAAATGATGTCATCACCATCTTTTACAGAAGATGAATATTCAAAGATTTGAATATTTTATCTTCATTTCATAAAATTATTGGTTCTTATCTAATAGTTCAATATGATTTGCTTTTCCTTCAAGGTTTTTACTTGTTTTGTTTTGCTTTTTTAAACAGGGAAAAGTCCTGTATCCCTGGAGATTTATATAAAGGTTAGACAGTCTATAAAAAGCCCAGTGGAAGCACAGACTATCAGAGGAACTGGATTGAAACCCAGTCTCTGAAACTTACTACCACTGTGAGCATGACCCAAGTTTATTTATTTATAAAATGATGGAGCTAGATTAGATAGTGTTTCATATTCCTTTTCCCTCTAAATCTATAATTTTACAAAATGTTGTCAGGGATGAATTAGGTACAGTGTGCACAGTCATGGGTAAGTGGGAAATAAAGCCATGAACCGAAGAGACTTCCAGTAATCACTCATAGTTTATTGTCCCAAAACATTTTGACCATCATTGATTCCCAGAGATAACCTGAAAAAAGTGGATAGGGTCAAAAAAGAAAAAGAAAAACTATTTTTTTGTTTTTGTAAGATGATTTTGCCCCAATCTTAAGATGTCTTTTCTTCCTGTACAATCCTGAACAAACAATGTGTAACGGGTCTGATGTAGTGCTTTGTGACTCTGCTTAAACCCTTCTCTCTGCCCTGCACGTTCCAGTTTATTATGAGGGAGAAAGATAACCCATTTCCAATCCATCTATCCCAATCCCATACACAGCCAAGGCAATAACAATTATCTCCGTCTTTACATTTTCTCCCATCTCTGGCTAGTTCTTGTACAGTAATGAATTGTAACAGCTACTTCTTGCCGACTTCTCTCCCATATAATTAATGTCCTAAGATATTCTATTTACTGGTGAAGCAGTTTGAATCAAGAAGTGATTACTTTTAGAGTAAACAGAGCTGCTAAACCCTTTCTACAAACAAAGCCGACAGCAGTTTTATTTTTTAAAATAATCAAATTGAAATCCTGAAAAACCTTCAAGTTTAGGGTTTTCTTATTTATTATTCTTTTGCGTGTGAATTGTATACTAATATTTTGGGTGTGAGATAGAATAGATAGACAGATAGGTAGGCAGATGGATATAAATTAAAGGTTTTACATTATAGATAACAGGAAATTGTGATATTGTTGCCTTTCCCTGACTTACCTAGGCACAGACCTGAATTGCTGAGAGAGAAATCAACACAGAGAATAAGTGATCTGCCTAGGGCACAGGCTAAGGCTAGGCTAATATCAGAGCTAGAAATTGAGGTTTCAGAGTAGAGAAAGGTTCAAAAAGATGGTCAGAATGCAAAATCCCCCAGACCACTGAATGGGAAATCTAGGGGTAAAAAGGAAATGGTGCTGCCAATTATCATAGGATGGTTATGGGTCCATCTACAAGGATTATGCCTTTCAAAATTTTTCTCACTTGTATGCTATTCTTTCCTCAAGGCTGTCTTCTCTTTCTAGGCCTTCATCTTCTCCAGCTTTGATAACTATTGCAGTTATCTAACTAGCCTCTCTATTGGTAGTTTCTTCTGTAATCTGTCATATGTAGAGCATCATAGTTCTGGAGTACCTTAAAGCTACTCAATAGATTTTGATGGAACCTCATTATCTATTGAATAAAGTCTGAAATATTTATCTTGTTATTAAAGAATCATGACAGCAGTGGCTAGGTGGCATAGTGGATAAAGCACCAGCCTTGGAGTCAGGAGTACCTGGGTTCAAATCCGGTCTCAGACACTTAATAATTACCTAGCTGTGTGGCCTTGGGCAAGCCACTTAACCTCATTTGCCTTGCAAAAATCTAAAAAAAAAAAAGAAACATGACAGTCTGTCCCCACCATACCCAATGCCCATCTCTCTCCATTGCAAGCTCTTCATTCTAATTAGACATTTCCTCATGTTCCTTATACACAGTGGTTTCATTACTAAAAAAAGACTTCACATATATTATCCATGATCTCTATATAATATTTCAGCTATTCCATTTCTTTTTTTCTTACAATTACAACTACAAAATATCCTTTAATGTTTAGATCAAGTCACTAGACATCGAAAGGTAGATATGGAAGGTTTAAGTAGCATTGAAGAATGTGTATAAAATGGAGCAACCAGATCATTGATATAGGTAGAGAAATGTCAACTGAATTGAATTAGTTCCAAAATCGTCTTATCAACAGTTAAAGCAAATTAAACTAATTGACAAGTCCTGGCCAGATACATTTCTTTTATGAGGGCATTGAAATGGTTTTCATCTTGGATATTTAAATGTCAAAAAATTACTTTCCTTTCTTTGGGGGGCAGTAAGGATATTCCCAAAGTCATTCAGAATCAAATCAAGTAAAAAAATTGAGTTATACATGGAATATCTTGTCCTGCACCCACCCAAAGTTTTAGCTATTAAAAATTTTCTCATAACCTTGTTGTGAACTAATAATCTACCATAATCCAAAGATTAAGATTGATTTGAGGATACTATTCCACAGAGTCTGATACTACTGATGACACTAATTCTACAGAATCTAAAAAATAAATCTTTTCCCCAGAGAAGCTTCTAGACAAGTTAGCTTTCAGAGCTAGTCATAATTTAATAATTTGTAGCATGTCCAAACTATTAATTTGTTTTCAACTTAATTTAATTCAATTTAAAGAATAGTTATCTTGACCTTGTAAACATCACTTCTTTTTTAAATGATTGACTAAGATTGACTAATGCTTTGGTAAGGGACAGAAAAGTATAGCTTGATGAAAGTGAACAAAGATTTTTCTAAGAGACAGGGAATGATTTGGGAAAGATCTGACCCCCAGGAATAATTGGATTGTGTGGTACGTAAGAAGTTTGCAGTAGATATGGAATAAATGAGGCCTCAGGTTCAGAAGAGAGAGTGAGATTATATTCTCTTCCCTCCTCACATTCTTAGTTGCCTTGACCAAAGTACCAGGAATAACTCAGTATCATTTCTTGCCAACTTGAGGCGACCTGATAAGAGATTGGAATGACCTAAATGAAGACCTCTGTTTCCCAGTCTCAGTGGTGTTAGAGGTCACATTGATTTCTTTATGGGTATGTCAAATAAAACTAAAAGCAGTTCTGCATGAAGAAGTGGCCCCAACTTGAAAGCACTTACATGCAGGACAAGATTAATGACCTAACCAAAATGGCTAGCAAGCAGTCAAAGACACAGCCAGGAGCATCAGCCAGAAAAGAGGAGAATCAAAAGCCAATGGTGATGAATACCTAACCATATTAAAAGCTAACAGCATTTCCAGGTGTGGAGGTCTCCACACAGTAATCAATAGTATGATCAGAGACTAAATGCATTGACTTTATAAGAATCCAAATCCTCTAATATAGCCAATCTTGAACCCTAAAAAAATGAAATAAGACCTCTATCATGTGAGCATAAAACCTGGACTTTTTAAATTGTTCAAAGGGATGAATGAGAATTCCTTTATTTGGGTTAAAAAATAAAGCAATAGCACAAAGAAGGAGAAAAGTGATTTAAAAGTTATTTACATGAAACAAGTTTAGGAGTATTAGGGGAGATTGAACTCAGTTAGGAAGTCCCAGGCTTGCATGGTGTCCAGAAAAGCTAATGCAAACTTAAGTTGCATATAAAACTACAGAGATCACAGGGAGGGAGGTGATAGCCTTGCATAATTTGACCTAGTCTCAACCATATCTAGAGTGATTTGCCCTTTTCTTGATATCACATTATAGAAATGACCTTGACAAAATGAAATGTGCTCTGAAAACAGAAATCAGGATGGTAAGGAGATTTGAAATGATGTTATATGAAAATTTATTGAATAAACAAGATGTGTTATATTATAGAAAATATTTGAAGCATAATCTTGTGGAAGATATGCTAAACCCATTTTCTTTGACCCTGGATGTCAGAATGGGAACTGATAGTCAAAACTTATAGAGAAGTAGGTTTGGTTTTACAAACTTTATTTATTTGAATGATCCAGAAATGGAATGTATTTTTTGGGAGGAGCATTGAGTTTCTTGTCCCTGAATTTTCTAGATAACCATATAAAATGGCTGAGCTTCTCTTAAGTGACATTTAAGAGAAAAACTTACATTTCTGAGGTAAGAACTTAATTATTTTTCTTTTTTACCTAAAGTTGCA
This sequence comes from Macrotis lagotis, assembly GCF_037893015.1. NCBI lineage: Eukaryota > Metazoa > Chordata > Mammalia > Peramelemorphia > Peramelidae > Macrotis > Macrotis lagotis. The sequence goes on from NC_133666.1 coordinate 322,685,154, forward strand.
ACTACTTTGTAAAGATAGTATTGGGCTTCATAACTACAAGCACTCTGGGGGAAAGGTGATTTGGAATATTCTTTTTTGAGTTTCTTAATGATTTGCAAATCTTTGAAAATTAATATTTTTCATGTCCATCAATGGCTTCTTCACTGGGGAATAAAATTGATAAACTGGAGTGTGGGTTGATGAAAGACGTAAAAAACCCAAATATATTTTAGCCTAGAGAAGAAAAGAAAATAAATGGGGACCTGATTGCTGTTTCACATAGAAGAGTAATTTAAACTATGTCTGTTTGTCTCTAGCATATAGGCCAAGGAGAAATGGATGAAAATTGCAAAGAAGGAGGTTTGTTTGTTTTTTTATCTTGGTGTCAGGGGAGAAAGAAATAATGAAAAATGTTAATGATTAAAGTAGGATTAGGTTATGAGTTTGCTGGAGGTCTTCAAGAAGAGTGTGGACGACCACGTCATCCACAATTTAGTGAAATTTCCACTTACAGACCTCCACCAAAGTCAATTCTAACACTAAAATTCAGTTATCCTGTAACTCATTGGGTTGGATCAATGGATTCTCTATCAGGAGGCTAAGGAAACACATAGACAAGAGATATATAGAATGAGAGAAATTGATGAGCTGTGATATGCACTGTTAAGGAGGTAACAATGTAAATGAAATCACAGATTAAAGGATCTTAGATATAGAGCTGTAAAGATCCTAGGAGGCTATGGATTGTACCCTACCCTCACTGATTTACAAAAGATTGAGAAACTAAGGCTTGGATCAGCTAAGTAGTATACAATAATTCACATGTAGAGCCATGATTCTTACCCAGATCTTTTCATTCCAGATCATCTACTCTTTCCACTTTACCAAGATCCTCTGAATTAACTTGAGAAAATAATACATAATTCTTGATATGAAAAGCAAAACTCTAAACACAGACTTTGATATAAAAAGTCAGACAAAGCCAACTAGTTGAAGAATGGCAATTAGTTATTTAGAATATGATTTTATAGACCTTTGGTTCAAAACATGCAACCACAATGGTGGTAGATCAAAAAATAATTGAAATGGCTAAGTTGAGATCCTCAAAAAGCTCTACCTATGCATGCAAGAGCTTATTTCTTCTTAGTTAAGCCAATCCTTTGTATCTTTATCCAAAAAAAACAATGAATATAAAAGTAATGAAACATACATTGTTTATTGATATTCCTATGCCATCCAAAGGAATCTCCTTGAAAACAATAGTTGGTAGTATCTTTTTCTTCCATTCAAGCATTACCCAGACATTTGTACTTTCCTAGAATTAATAATAAAAATGGCATCACCCAGACAACATATTTCACATACCATCCTTTTTTAATAATCAAAGACATCATGTGTTGAGTCCTGTTAATCAAAGAATTACCTCATAATTCATAATTTCTACAAATCCTGGTTGTCATTCTCATATTTATTACTTACTTATATGAGCACAATCTTGTGCTAGGCACTTTGGAGAAAGTAGAAGTATTGAGTATGAATTTTGTTGAAATTTAATGAAGTTTATATCTAACTGGGGGAGATAAGGATTTACCCATATGAAATAAATAACATATGATTATATACTGCTGTACTTGCCTGTCTCGTGTTGTTTCATACGTGTTATTCAAACCACTGAAATAAAAGGGAGTTCACTGAAGGATATTAGGTTTGTTGCAAAGAGTACACATCTATAGATCTAGGCAACTCTGATTCACTGCAGCATAATATTAGAGCTATATTGGCTCCTGTTGGCTGAAATTTTTCTTGCCCTCTATCTCTGAGAATCAAAATTAATTCAACCTTCAAGGTTGAATGACCAAAATCCTTAGGATCTACTATTTTCCTAGATGGGCAAGTAAATACATTAATGAAGATAAAGAGGATAAAAGTGAATATTCAACTTAGGACAACTCACAGTTTGGAGACATTATTGAGATAAATGGTAGAATGAGTTTTTGTTCCATCAGGATAAAATACTAGGAGTTTGTCCAGTAACCTATCCCTTCACTGAAGAACATTGAATAAAATTCTAGTTTTCTAAAGAAATAAGAATTCCAGAAGTTGTAGGGGATAGGGATGACTGGATAAAAGTTGTTAATTTTTTTTAGAAATTATTTGGAAATTTAATTCTTTACTCATGAGGCTTGTCAGTGACATTTGTTTCCATGAAATAGCTCATTTAGCATTAAAAATTCTTACAGGAATGATCTAGAATGTTATTCAATTGAGTCAGTTCCCAGTCATGGAAAAATAAGCAAACAAAAAAAAAATCAACAGAAAAACAAACAAAAGTTTGAAATTGATCTGAAATATAATGATCCTTGATCCTACTTCCACAACTGAACAAAATCAATCAACTTCTATTCAAAGTTAAGCCCAAATTCTAATCCATATGAAACCTTTCTTCTTCATCTGTCCCAGCCTACAGTGACCACTCTATCTGCCATTTGCTTTTGGTGGCTAATGTTTGCTCAACAAGATTCAAATAACTAATTAAGTTGTAAGCTTAAATAGCTAGATTAAATTTTTAAAATTCCTCTGAGCTCTAACAATTTATTTTGTAAACAAGAACCTGATCCATCACAATTTTCTGTTTTTCATGGCTATATATTAAAGCACACCACAAGTCAATAAATAAACAATACAGTTTTACACGAATCTTAAAAAAAAAACAAAATAGACTCTACTAAAGAGCTTGAGTTAGATGAGGTGAGAAATTAAAACAATAAGGAGTTTGTGTTTTGCAGTTTGTACCTCTTTTAATCTAAAGCTATTAATCTAGGCTCCTCATGATTGAGGGATGACACATTTGACATATAATTTAACTGAAGACATAAGGGTCTACACTCCTAGAAATATGTTTATCTATTAAAGGGTGTACCTCAATGATTCCCACTACTAGATGTTATAAAGTGTATAAGGAAACAACCAGGTTAAGCCAAACACAACAAATAAGTTGAATGCATGGTAGTATTGAGGAAGTGAATTGTGCTATATATCAGGAGAGCAGACATAACTCCAAAATATGAGATATGAGAGCTTAATTTTATTTTTATTTTAATAACTTTTTTCAAATAAAATGTCATTGCTTTAGAAAGATTTATTTAAATCATATCTAAAGAGTAATTCCCCGGATTTTCCTCACAAAAGAAAAAACATTTAATATATCAATATTTTGTAAAGTTTGCCTTAAATGCCTGGAATTCATTCGTACCTAAATTTGCCTCTCAGAACTCTACATTTCCTTCAAAATTCAATTAAAAAATCACCTTCTATGAATGACAACTCATGATTCTCCCAGATGTCAGTGCCTTTCTCTCTGCCAATTCCCTTACATTTATTTTGTTTATATTTTTACAGATTTCCCATATATATATATGTATATATACATATATATATATACATTTATGTACATGCATAGATATTTTTGTGTGCGTGTGTGCGTGTGTGCGTGTGTGTGTGTGTGTGTGTGTGTGTGTGTAGACTCACCTTTTGCTCCCAATAGATAAAAACTCCTTCAGGTAAGGAACTTTCCATTTATTAAATGAATATGAATTCATTCATTTATATCCCTGTTACAGTTTCTAGAACATATTAATCAATAACAAATGCTTGATTGATTATTTGAACAATGGTTTCCCTAATAACTTGTCATTTGGCTGAGTAAGGGTGAATCAGTATGGAGTAAATAAGTTAAGTTAAAGGATTTTAGGAGTTTGAATGAAGTAGAAAAAAAGTCTATCAAAGTTAAAGAGGCATTTGCTTCCAATTTCTTGGCAGATGCAGAGGTTCAAATAGATTTGGAACCATTGAACAATATTGTATTATTTTATGAAGGAGTCATTTTTTGACAGTCAAAGTCCATAAACAGTGTTATACATTGGGTTGCAAGCAAAGTCACTGGCAATTCAGAGTTGGAATTTCCCAGGATATAACTGAAACTTCATTGTTCCAAGACTCAGAAAATACATCCTGCTAGCCTCTGATTCTGTCTGCATAGTTGTGTTTGTGTGTGCAGTTTGTGTATGTGTAATACTCAAAACATACCATTTTCTTTCTATTTCTCCCCTTCTTCATCTATCACATGACAATGATTACTTTTGAAGCCAGGTTACAAAAAAAGGATTTTGTGGAACCATAGATTTTTATAGCACTTTGAAGGTCAACTATTTCAATAATACCCTTTTATATACTGTCAGTAAACTGAGGCCAAAAGAGCTGAAATTACTTACAAAGCTGCTGTTAGAGAATAAAATAAATTATCATCCATCAAAGTAGTTTTAAATAGTGCTAAATAAATGTAGAGAATGATTCACTCACATTTGTCAAATATCTCAGTCCAAAAATAAAGTTTAAATTACACTTAAAATGATTTATTTGTATTATGGCCTAATGGAGAAAGGGGTGGGGAGGAAGGAGAGAAATCATCTTACTGCTTAGAACTCATTCAAATGGACCATAATCTTGGGAAATCAAGAATAAAGTGAGGAGTCCTAGAGTTCCTAGGGAACTGTGTTCTCCTGAGCTGATATAATAAGATCAAGAAATGAACTTCAGAGGAATAGTATTTCATAGCTAGTCTTTTGTAGCTTGCAATATCCTTTCTGGTCAAGTACCCTATCTGGAGAATGTATTGATTTTCCAAGCCATAGCATAATGTTTCATCTCACCCACCTCATTCCAGCAGCTTCTCTCTAGTTTGTAATTATGAAATGTTAAAGAAACAGTGAGTCATATTCTTCTGCATGATTGTTGAGAAATTTTCTATATATAAAGCTAGCATCAGTTTATTAAAAAAATAACATTATTGACAGAAAGGAGTTTCTGGAAGAGGATAGTGTCACTTCCTTGCCAGGACCTTTTCATTTGTCCCTCCCAGAAAGAGCTGGTTTCAGTTAGGCTGACATTTATTCACCATATTATGATTCTATCTCTACACAGTTAGTCCATATTTTGCCTTGTGCTACTAATTTAAAAAAATAAGGGAATCTAGCAAACAGTATAGTCCAAGTGTTTGTCTTTTGTTCTTGAAAAAGACCATGACTTCAGGGAGGTGATGCCATGGTATTCATATGAGTGGATTTGAGTGAGGGAGTGTGCTGTGCTAAGTTACTCAGTCTCACTTTCTCCTTTGGAGCCATCTGAGTGCAGTGACCAGGTATGATTCAAAATGACTGGAGATAGACCTAGATGTGATGCAGTCAGTGTTAAGCAACTTGCCAAAGGTGACCTAGTGACTAAATGGCCTAATCAATGAGGCAAGATCCCACTTACTTGAACTTGCTATGAATTGTCTGGGGACTTATTAAAAACTGATGCAGCAAGAAGATTGAGGCAGCAATACTTGTTTCTCAATTTGAGCGAAGGATACTCTTTGAACACATTAGATTAAGGGATCCAGTGTACAGAATGAAGGATCTAGTTGTTTTTTCTATGCTTTGTTCTAATTAAGTCACATCTAGCATTCACTTTGCTTCTTTTATTTTAAGAAAAAAATATGAATGTGACAAAGTATTATGCAATAGAAGAGACTCACTATGATCTGGATTCAAATCCTATTTCTAAGATATACTGTCTATATGATTCTGAATAAATTGCCTCAAGCAAATCAATAAGATTGTACATTAAGAAGCAAAGACCAATCTGTACAGTTAGATTCCTCACTTGGAAATTTATACATTTATGAAATCATAGGTTGGTTAAAAACATATATGTGTTTATACTCATACATATAAAACATGTTATATCATGGCAAGAAAATAGTAATTATGATGATGATTCAATTAAGAAATATGTCAAAAAATAATCACTTGAAAATGAATCTCTTTTATGGATGAGAATGAGTCAGATTATAGAATAAGAAGACTTATTAGAGAAGTGGGAAGATTATCACTGCTCTAAAATATTTAAAGGAACAATGTGTGTGTTTGTGTGTGTGTGTGTGTGTGTGTGTGTGTGTGTGTGTGTGTGTGTGTATGGAGAAAATCATTCTTCTACTTAATCTTGGAGGTCAGAATTATAAGTCATGGGAGAAAATATGGAGAGGTAGATTCAAAGGAAAAACAAAACACAAAACTTGACACTCCCTACAAGGGAAAAGAACAAAAGGAACATAAGTTTTTTTTTGACTAGGGAGATTTTGAAGATTCAAGCAAGAGGAATAATCTAAATGAGAGAGAGTATATAGAATTTGAAGGTATTGAGAGGTGGCAGCTCAGAGAAAAGGGAGGTAAAAGACTGCAGGTTAAGACTGGGGAAAAATTAGTATTGTGATTTGTACAAACTCAAAATTCATGAAAGTGAATAATATGAGATAAAGCCCCAAGAAAAATTGTAATAAGATTGTGAAGGGGCATGTTCCCTTCCTAGAATTAGACTGTCTAAAATTTCTAGGAATTCCTAGAATTCCTCAAACTGTCATCTCTTTCCCTTATTTTCAGAGGTGGGAGTATAATGGGAATAGAAAATTTATATATTTTCAGACTTTTTTGATATTTGCTGTTACATCTATCCTCCTCCATTATTTTGTTTTTGTTTATGGGCATACTATTCTAAAAACAGAGTGGGAAGAAATATTTAGAATAAAGGTTAAATAAAATAAAATTAACAATACAGATTTAAAAAAACAAAAGAAAAGAAAACTTCAATTTGGTTGATTATTTGTTATATCTCTAGAAGAAATTCTTGATCGCTTGGGAATATAATTAGTTAACCACTAAAGACCTGGCCAGTTCATAGATTCTATATAAATAAGAAATTAAATCAGATGACATGTTCTTTCACAATCCACTAATTAGACTTGGGGCCATATGTTATTCACTTTCGTGGATTTTGACTTTTGTACAAATCAACTATTTTTTACCCAATCTCATTCTTCATTCTCTTACCTCCATATACAAAAAGCTTCCACCCCTACAGCTGTAATATCAGGTTCATTTTCAACTGCTTCAATAACTCTCTTGCTTTGATACCAATTTTGGATTCCTTCTACTTGAATCTTTCTCTAAATTTCCATAACTAAAATTGTTTAATCTCTCTTCAATTTTCCTAAAGTTTTTTGTCTGTATGCTTCATACATCTTTATCATATTCGGCTTTATATTGTTTATTTGAGCTTATAAACAAACTTTTTGAAGATAGAAACTATTGTTTGCTTTCTTTCTTTGTTATGTTCACAGCACCTATTACAATGAATAGAATGTTGTAGTGCAGAAGTTCTTACACTTTTTTTTTTTGTGTCATGGACCACTTTTGGTAGTGCAGTTTAGTCTATTTAGCTTTTTGCAAAATAATACTTATTCCCAACATTCATAATTGAAGGAAATGCTAAATTTAAATTAATGGTTACAGGAAAAAAATCACTTTTTAACCCAATTTTTCAACCAATCACTTTGGATTTTCATTGAACCCAAATTATTCAAGATCTCCTGTTTGGAGATATTAAATATCATTATTAGCATGCATATATTTGTGTTGAAATGAACATATATATGTACATATAGTTGAATTTAGTAAGTGAAAAATGGATTCAATTTTCTGCATGTTGGGTTTGAATATGTAAAAACCTTTAAATGACTAACTTGATTATCTAGTATCCATGTCTATGCTTACAATACTGTTGCCAGTACTAGTAATTTGAACTTCTATACAACTTGAAGTTTAAATTTTACTAATGGTTCATTGCATGATTTGGTTACTTTATTTTATTTTTTCATTGAGAAAACAGAATTCTGTTTAGGGTTATTACCCCACACAGTTAATTTCATCATTTAAGAAATACAATAATAAATTCATTTCTCTGAATGTTGTGTCTTTATTGTGATTATACCTTAACATAAAATTTGTCATTAATTCCTAAAATTAATAGAAAAATGGTACGTTTTGAAATAAATAGGGAAAAGTTCTCGGTGGACATGTTCATAATCTTATTATTAAACATTTATGATATTAAGTGGAGAATTATCCATTAATCCCACATATCCATGGAGTGCTGAAAATACCTGCTTTCCCTAGATCAGATATCTTTCAAAGCAAGCCTTTGTTCAGGATGCAATTCATCATCGTTATCCCATGTCACAAAGTGTTCCACTGTGTCATTTTACACAGGAACACGACATGACATGGTATAATTAAAGGAGCACAATGTGGGGGCTCCCATTTGAAAGAAAAGACTTATTTTCCAGATCAACTCCTAGGTCTCCGCTCCAGCTGCTGCAGGAAGCTCATGAGCCTCACCGACGAAAGCCCAACCGATCCTGTATGTTCAGATGAACGAGGTCTCTGCGTCTCTGCCCATTTCTATTAAAAGTCAAGTCAACCACTGTCAGGGAGCATTACAAACTTCCCCCACAAGCTGTGATCTTGTCAGATCTTATAAACCAAATCAGGTTAGGGCCAGGTCCATCCTTGAGTGGGAGACCGATTACTGGGGAATGGATGTGTTTTAGGGAGAGCATGAGGAGGTACTATGCCTTCCCAGTCAGACCAGAAGCATCATCATATCAGTGCTATTAATTTCCTAGCATCTTAGCCTAAGTCAAGATAAGATAGGACCAGGGACATGACTTGTACATTGGTTCTGCATTTTCCTTCTCAAAGTTGGGGAGAGTCTAGGATTGCTTTCCTGGCCCTATTCCAGTTGAGCTAATTACTTCCTCTCTATTTAAATTCCCCCTGCAGTGTCTATCAGAGACTGTCTTCTTCATTTATGATCCTAAACTGTTGTGCCATGTTGCTGGGTGCTGGTAAGCAGCTGTTGTTTTCTGTTCCAGCTGTGGAGGAATTTTAGTGGTGGCCAGAGCAAATTGTATCCACGTGTCTTTATTTGGGCAAAGAAAAGTCATAAAATCCTGGAGCCCATGCCAGTGTCTTATACCATTTCACTGAAAGATTTTTCTATATAATCATATGGATGCAAATTGGGATCTATACTCCCACAGTCTAGACATCTTAACTTTCTACCATCTGTCCTAGGACAATTCTTGATAAGAAACCAGAATGGCAAGAAAGTGGAATGTTAAAAAATGGGGTATAAATGGCGAATTAGTAAATGTTTCCCTGAGTACCTTTAGTTTAGCTTCTGGAAGGTAACCACAAGGTAATGTATCTCAAATACACATATGTGCATTCCAAAGTTTATTTGAAAGTCAATTTTTTTTGGTTAAATTGAACAGTGCTATTTTGGTACAGACATAGTTTCTAATGTGAAAAAAAGGCTTTGTTCTTCCAGATACCTGCTTAGTTACTAATTTTGCGATCTTCTAGGATTTCCATTGTCTAAGATTTCTTGCTCAGTCATGAAAACACTTTCCCTCTGGACTGGTATTGTGCTCGAGAGAAATTCTAATTCAGGCATAGTTCATCCATCTTTAGCAGAGAGGGATCACCCCCTTCTTCCTCCATCTCCCATAATCTTTACATACAGCAACACGCAAAGAGAAATATAACAACAACAATAGTGATAATAATAGCTTACATTCATATAACTCTTACTATGAATCAGGCATTATACTGAATACTTTATAATTATTATCTCATTTATTCCCCACAACAACCCTGGGAAATAGATGCTATTGTTACACTCATTTTACAAATGAGGGAATTGACAAAAACAACTTGCCCAGGGTCAAACAACTAGTAAATGTCTATACTCAGGTCTTCCTGACTCTGGGACTGATGATCTATCTGTTCATTTACCTATATCTATTCATATATGGTCATATTTGTATATGTGTATAAATAGTTCTCACTTACTATAAATGAACTATTTCCTTCCTTTGAGTAAGCTCCCCCTTCAGGACTTTAAACTCCCATAGCCCAAGAGACTTCAGGATCTGGGATCCCAACAGATGAAGCAGGTTCAGTGACTGGAGTAGAAGACCCCTGCTTTGGGGTTACAATCCCTGTTGTTGTGACTGCTGCTGGTGTCCCTACTGAGAGGTGAGCTGAAGCCTACACTGTTGGTGGGATCCTGCTTCTCCTTCTGAATCAAATTTATCAATTCCTGCAATGCAAACTTATGGAAAACTAGAACTCTCTTCACATATATAATATGCATGCATGTATGCATATATGCATGTTTGCATGTAGGTGCACCCTGCCTGAAGTTAAGGCAGCAAATTCTGGGTCTGTATGCTGAAGAGATCAAGAAAAAGGGCAAAGACTCCACATTTAGAAAAATTTTCATGGTAGCTTTTTTTTAGTGGCAAAAATTAGGAAATTAAGGCACTGCACATCCTTAGGGGAATGGCTGAACAAATTGTAGTATATGAATATGATGGAATACTATTAATTCTATAAGACATCAGGATGGATGGTATTTCAGAAAAACCTGGAAAAATTTGCATGAATTGATATGCAGTGAAATGAGCAGAACCAGAACATTAGATATGCTAACAACAGCATGGGGTGAAGATAAACTTGGACTTGTTTATTTCAGTAGTACAATTATCAGACAATTTTAAAAGACTTGTGATGGAAAAGATCCATATCCATACATATCCAGAGAAGGAACTGTGAAGTTTAAATGAAGATCAGAGTTATTAGCTCCAATTTTTAAAAACTTTCTTATATATCATGTCTCTCAAATGTTTTCTTTTTTATGTTTGGATTTGATTTTTCTCTCTTATGATCAATATGGATCTCTGTTTAGCATGGTTATAAATGTAGAATCCATATTAAATTGCTTTCTGTAATGGGGCGGGGAAGGGAAGGGAACAATGGAGAAAAAAATGTAAAACTCAAAAGCTTGCAAAAATGATTAATTAAAAAATTCCATTGAATACAGTTGGAAAACAAATAAATGTTTGGTGGGGAAAAAACTAGACATCCAAATAAAAAAAATAAGAAGGTAAATTACATGTAGAGATTATTAGGACATTGAAGCAGCAAGGAGAAAGGATAAACTTCACTCGCATTGATCTTAACTGGTTCTATTGTCTGACTGCTAGAATAAGGGTCAGTGCCTCCTTTCTCAGTCACAATTTTAAATGAGTTCTAAGTATTCTGAGAGAATAGGTGGAAGACTCATTTTGGGTTTTCTTCATTCTGTGATAGTTATGTAGCATTTCTCTGCCTTGCTAAGACAAGTACAACACCTCCATGGAACACTGCATTTGATTATTTCAATTTCATTTTGAAAGTTTTAGTTAATGCAAATTCATCACATGACTTACTGTTTTACTCTGTAGGTTTCTACCTTTGAGGCTGCTCAGGTTAGATTGAATAGAGGGAGAAAAAAATCTCCATCTTTTTAAAAAATTTATTTATTTATTCTCATCCATATATACATGTATGTTTTTAGTTACAAAATTTCCTTCTACTTTCCCTTCCCCTTCCCCAAAGGTTAGCATTGTACATACATAGTTTTTTTTTTTGTAAGGCAATGGGGTTAAGTGGCTTGCCCAAGGCCATACAGCTAAGTAATTATTAAGTGTCTGATGTCAGATTTGAACCCAGGTACTCCTGACTCCAGTGCTGGTGCTTTATCCACTGCGCCACCTAGCCCCCCCCCCCATACATACATATTTTGATAAACATGTTTGTAGATTAGTAATTTTTTTGGTATGAGGAATTAGGATTAAGGGGAAGAGATATATAAGAGATAATTTTTTAAAGTGTTTGTCAGATTCTGAAGGGAGATTTTTTGGATTTTTTGTGAGTTTTGTTTTTTTTTCTTTTTCTTCCTCTGGATGGGAATAATATAGTCCATAGCCAGTCTGATATAATGTCCTAGCTCTCTGGACTGCTGAGAGGAGCTGCTTCCATCAAGATTATTCATCTCACAATGTTGTTGTTGATGTGTAAACCTCTATCTTTTCTCCAAACTCAACTCAGAGCCTCAAGCTCCCTTTCCTTAATAGGGATCGGTTTCTTTTTATTGGCAATGAATGACAAGTAGGATCAGAAATGAGAGAGGTTCCAGTAATAGGATTTTTGAGGAGGGGTTTATTCTTCCTTATGAGGATGATTTTATTTTACCCTGTATCACCAAATTGAATGCCAGGCAAATTTCATTACTCATATTTTGGGTCTTTCTATCATCTGGTGACCATGAATGATTTTGATCAAAATAACATCTTGATCTTGATCAAGACCTTTCCACAGGGTAGTATAAATATAGAATAGACAGAACATTGAACTGATACAAAAGCGAACTGAAAGAAGCCTCCTCAAGGCTTCATTTTCCAAATCAGAAATTTGTCTTACCAGCTACTTCTTTAGTTTCCAATCCTTTATACTATGAAGTAAAGTGGCTTGCCCAATATTGCCCAGGCAAAAATGGCAGGTGACAAGTCAACCATCTGTCTAATCGTGTAACTGATATTTCTTCTTCAACTTCCATTTAATGGGTGATGTCAACATTGTTGCTGCTTCCCTTTAATTAATAACTGAACAGACATTCAGATTGGGATGGTCTGTGAGGAGGGTGAAGGTCAATTGTTTCCTGCAAATGCTTTCTTGATCTTCCCTCTGTAGGAAAAGCTCTCATACACAGAGCCTTGGGCAGTCTTGGTGAAACCTCCGGTCTCTTTTGCAGATTATTTTTAGGTGCATAAAATAAAATACATAGGATTTCAAAAGGGGATTATATGTCTGTGTCTGTCTCTCATGCTCTCTCTCTCTCTACATATATATATATATATATATTTATGTATGTTTGCATACATATATGTGTGTGCTTGTGTGTCTGCTCATGTGTTTGTGTGGATGCATAAAAAGATATATATGTATATATGTATGTAAACACACATTTATATGTATGTAGGTATGAGCATGTATAGGTTTCCCTTTCAAGTTCACAGACTCTTTGAAATCAACTCACAGATCATCAAGGGGGTTAAGAACTTATGATATAAACATATTTTGTTGGGTCTCCCAGGCCCAGTCAAGAACTAGCTCATTTCTTCTCAAATTTTTGCTGTCCCCTTGAGCCTACCATGACCTTGATTGCTACACCACACATTCAGCATTTGGCATTCCTTTGCACCGTTTCGTGGTCAGAAATGCTAGGTGTCTGCTACTTCCATGGCCTTGCTCATGGTGCCTAACAAATTGCTAAACTTAGGGTATTTGATAAACATTTATCAAATGAATGCTTCCCTTTTTCTAATGGACTTTTGAGTATTTAAATTATTTTGGGAAAGAATGTGACTTCTGTAACACAAGCAAATCTTAGAATTTCAACAGATCTGAACAACATAGCAGTCTATGACTTCATTTGTTTTGTGGAGGGTAAGTTCATCCTTTGCAGAAATTAGCACAATATGAACCTGGCTGGCAGGGATCCATGGTGAGCAAACAAGCTGTAACTGAAGTTCCTCAGAACTACTGGTAAACAATCCCACCTGAGTATTTCCACCTGAATCACATTCACCAATTAATCTCTTTCCAACAGCCCCTCCATTCACATGTCCACTTGATCTACATTAATTATTTTAACCGACATCCCTGTTAAGTGAAATTGTTTTTCCTAGCCTGGCTATAAATAGCCCCAACCCTATTCATCATTTATCTCTTTGGAGATCAAGCTGGCTGCATTTATAAAGAAAGAGAACCATGGTTTGGCCAATATGCAAGAAACATCCCTCTCTAGGGGCCAAGGAATTTCACAGTTACTCAAAGATACACAGTTTATTTTTCTCGACAACATGCCCAAGACATAGCAATGGTTTCCTTTTAAGTGTGAAAGATTGCTTTGGGTGGCGTTCTTTCTTTGCCTTCCAAGAGAAGAAGGGGGATGGGAGAGGAAGGAAAAGGCAGGCAATAAGGTGAATAACAAGGGGGGGGGCAACTACAATGAATAGAAATTCATATCTATATATGGATATATTTACATATATCCATATCTCTATATATTTATAGATACATATACATACACACACACACACACACACACACACACACAGTTTGTTAGGGTTCATGCACCAGGAAGAGATTTAACTATAGTTTCCTATAGGAGACTAAGGGTTAGTTTTAAGATTAGTTTCAGTTAATTCCTCAATACTTCTACAGCAATGAAAAGTACCATAGCTGGAAGAGAACTGATGGTCAGTACTTTGGAGAACTAAGAGAGCCAAACTACTATTCTGGTTGCTTCTTCCACCCATCCTAACTCCACAGACATATACAATATTTTTCTCAGCTTCAAAAATGATCAGATTTATTATTTATAAGTTGACCACCTAAAATTTTATTAGACAATTGTCTCACATTTTAAGATGACTAAAAAAGTGTCAATTCATTTAATTCACCTGTCTTAATAAATGAACCAGGCCACCTATGAAGTAATCCAATTTGTAGTTACATCAGATAGCATTTTTTATTTAAATCATTGTATTTTGGTCACCATGGTCAAAAAATTTAACTTGTGTATGTTTTTACTTTTCAACTGCATCTCTTCTCTCTTTTCTCTTCTGATCTATCTATCTATCTATCTATCTATCTACCTATCTATATATATGTTGTATATTTGCAATATATAGTAAGGGGAAATAAAAAATGAGTTTTACAATGTATAATTCAACCCAGTTGTATATTAGACTGAGGGAAAATCAGGGATAATAGAAGTAGGCCATGAGGTTTTTGATTATGGTTATTTGCCCAATAACTTTAGTTTTCTTGAATACTAAGGCCACTTTCACATCTCCCATTTCACCCTAGATGTAGGACTGAGGCAACCCAAATTTCCATTAGTCCTACAGCAACTTAGTAATAAGAAAGAAGTGTGACAGCACTTTGGACTTGTTTTCAAATGTAATAGGTGAAATGTCTGATAGAAAGAAGTAATACTTTTGGATTCCTGTCATCTCTTAAAAGGGACACAGAGAAAAACTGACATTTATAGACAAGTATGGGAAATGCATTTTTTCCCCATTTTTTCCCCTTCATAAATCTTCCATCATAACTGTATTCTTCATACATGGATGGGAATCTTTCCCTTGATTGTGGGTATGTGAGTGACACCAAATGAATGAATTAATTATAAAATCTTTGAATTGGAAGAGATCTAGTGGTCATCTGGTTTTGTCCATAATTGATCAAGAAATCCTCTCCATAAAATATAAGGTCATCTGAGCTTTGATTGAATATATTCACAGATTATATAGAAGTTGATTTATATTCTTTAATGTAGAATTAGAAAGGACTTTATTTTTCCCAGTTGATATTTTGTTTTTCTAATTCATGTTATGTTTTTTAATATTCATTCACATGTATACGTATATTTACAAGTTATAAAACTTCCTTCCACCCTCCCTTCCCATTCCTCCCCGCAGTGGTGAACAGTCTGATAAACACTGCTCATTGACATTTGTGTTTAACATATTTGCAAATTAGTCATTTTCTGTATGAGGAATTAGGATGAAGGGAAAAGAAAGAAAGCCATGAGATAGGAAGGAAAACATAAAAGAAATTTTAAAGTGTTCATTCAGATTCTTTGTTTTTTAGTTAAGATGAATAAAAAAGTTTGCTTTGTTTTCCTTCCTCTGCATGGGGATAACATTGTCCATTGCTGGTTTCCTGGGGTTGTCATAGTTCTCTGAACTGCTGAGAGGAACTGTGATCAACTCACAATGTTAATGTGTACAATGCTGTCTTGGTTCTGCTCCTAGAAGGGACTTTAAAGACCATCTAATCCAAGTCCCTCACTTTATTGATAAGAAAACAGAGAAGATAAGTGACTATCCCAAGGGTACTCAGATAGTAGGTTGGAGAGAGCCTAGTGGAATTTATATTTTCACTTCCAAAGTCAGAGCTTTTTTTCCTCACACAATATTACCTCACACAATATTACCTATAATTAGACTGTATATAAAACCTAACTAGACTGTTCTTATTTAAAAAAAAAAAAGACATCCTTTGGGATTGGAGGCCTCCATATTGACTGGCTGCATGGATCAAGTGAATTTCTTTGAGGACAAACTTCCTTTGCAGTTTGTGCACTGTAGACAAAAACTCTCCCTCTCCACTTAGGCTCAGATCCAATGAGACTGCAAGATCTAATCATTCCATCTTTGCACTGCTTAGAGAATGCCCAAGACCTTGAAATACAGACCCTACTGCCTCACTGCCCAGGAGAGACAATAGCATTTTTTTCCCCCTGATGTATCTATTGGCAAGGCCAGTCAGGCAATCTGCTCCCTTTTTTTACCCTTGTAGATGTAAGCCAAATTTGTATTAGTTAGGTTTTCCTGATTCTGGGTTAAGATACAGTGGATATTACAGAGATGTATAAAAGAGAAAGGTATGGAACTAAAAAAAGTGACATTCTTAGCATGTTTACCTTTTTTTTTTTTTAATTTGGGAGTGGGAAGAAGAATCACATTGGCAAATATGAAAGTTGTATTTGTTTCCATACAGGGGAGTGCCAAAGGGTTAGATTTGATGCATGTCTTTTCTTGCGTGTTTGTATGTCCACTTGACAACCTTCAGAGGAGGAAGGGTAGAGCATGCAGTCAGAGAGTTCGTTAAATGGTGTTCTATTCTCTCTTGCTTTGGCCAGAACCAATTTGAGTAGCTCTTCATTTTCCTCTCATGCTCCATTTCCACCGAATGTCTTTTCAGTTCAGATAAAGGCTCTCTCAGCCAGACTTTACTTCTGTCTTGCACCGGCATAATTACAGAAAATTGCACTGTTTGCTCAATTTTTGCAAATTGAGCTAATGCAAAACTATGTAAATTATTTACCGAAAAGGAGCAAAATCAAACAAGTAAATGGGACGGAGCTGTGCATTGAGGGAGCCAAGTGGCGCAGCCAGCTTCTCCTGACACTTCCTTCAGAGCACGCGCCTGATTAATGGATCCCGGGACTTCGCAGCTTGACCGCTCCAGCTCGACTCTCCTGAGTCTTTCCAGGCGTGACGCCTCCCCGACCCTGCTGACTTAAAAGCAAGATCTGCTGGTTTCAACCACTCCCAGCGTTCTTTTCAGCCTTTGGGTGTTGAGGAGCCAGGCTTAGGCTGCTTGAATGGGGACAAGTATGTTTTTCCAAGAAGAAACCCCAGCCCTCAAAAGGTCTCCATGATGATCTTTTAGATCACAATACCAAGGATGTAATGATACGGGAACAAAAGCATAACAGCTCAAATGTATATAGCATCCATAACTCTAAATATAAATTTTCTTATTTGAGCTTGGTACTATTAAAAAATCTACATTTTATAAGTATGGAGATTAAAACTCAGTGAAGTTAGGTACCTTGTTCAAATCTAGCAAACATCAAAAGTGGAAAATAAATCCAGACTGGCCTAACTCTATAAGATTCTATCAAACATATTTTTTCTCCTGCCCCTTAGTAGATAATTTGGGTAGGAGACTTATTTGCTAGATGAATTCCCTTAATTAATCAACTAACATTTATGGAATATCTAATCTATGTTATGCATTTTACCAAATAACAAAATATAGAGATAAAAACATGACAAAAAGTTCAACAAGGGCCTTAACAGGAAAGACAACACATAAAATCATATGGATTTAATATATACAAAGCACACACAAAATATTTATTTATTTATTTTAGGTTAGTTTTTTTTTTTACTTATTTTCCCCCCAATTACATGCAAGGATAGTGTTAGCAATACAATTTTAAATCAAAAGAAGTGTGTATATATGTGTGTGTATTTGTGTGTCTAAGAGCTAGCTAACAGCATATGGTTATTTCAGTCATGTTCAGCTTTTAAATATAGCTTTTGGTGGTTTGCTATTTTCTTCTCCAGATCAGTTTATGGAAGAACTGAGGCAAACAGGGTTAAGTGACTTGCCCAAGTCATACAACTAATAAATATCAGTGGAAAGAATGCTGGCTCACCTAGTTGTCCCCAGTGTTTCATAGAGCTCTATGAAAATACAACATTAATAACTCTTAGCTGTGACACACAGCCTGAATCACTGTTATTGTCATTATCTTTCTATCATTCTCTCTCCCTTTCTCTGTCTCTGTCTCTCTCTGTCTCTCTCTGTCTCTCTCCGTCTTTCTCTCTCTCTCTCTCTCTCTCTCTCTCTCTCTCTCTCTCTCTCTCTCTCTCTCTGTCTATCTTTTTTCAGGGTAAGAAAAGTCTTAAATTTTCATTCACAAATTTCTGAAAAAGTTCACAATTTACTACAGAAAGGTCACAAATTACTACACAAAGTTCACAGATGATTACAAAAAGTTCTCAGGTTAAGTTCTTTGGAGAAGTAGCAAGATAATGAGTTTCAGTAGAGGTAGTGAAGTTAAGAAGAGACAGTCATAAACTGGGATGGTGAGAACATCAAGGACAACTAAGAGGGAGGAAAGAGTGAGAGGTTATTTGGGGGGTCACACTCAGCAATCTCTATCTATGGTTCTCTATCTTTCTGTTTCTTTTGAAAGCATACGACAGTAATAGCTGACATTTAAGTAGAACTTTTAGTGCAAAGCATTTTACATACTTGTCTCATTCACGCTATAGTTCTAACTGTATTACCATTTTACAGGTAAGGAAATAAAGGTTCAAGATGATTTTTCTATAGTCAGACAATTAGTAAGGGTTGGAGGGAGGACTTGAACCTAGGTTTCACCTAATTATTACTACTTTTAGTATTCTTTCTACTCTACCACATTATTGTAATTATTGAATTATGCAATTATTGAAAAGTTTGGATGTGGTGGAATCCTATTTGAGAGTATTAAGAGTGAAGGAAGCACAAGAGTCAAGGCCATGCTTTTCAGTGTTAAGAATATACATGTATTTCAGAATATCTCACATGGTCGATTTTTTTTCTGAGAAAAGGGAAGGTGCACTTCTTCATTTTAATGTAATTCAAATATTTACTGATTACCTTCTGTGTGTTCAATGTACACTAATTGAGTTGGATTTAACAAGTTTGAAGATTTCATTTATTCAGAAGGAGATTTGACTAAATGACATTGAATCATACAATCAGTGACTACGGTCATCTGTCTATTTGCTCATCGTTAGGTTATACTGTCTGTAAATCAGAATATGAGAAGCATAACCTTCTCCTGTTTTAGAGATGTTCAGGTAAAGTTCATTAATAATTTTTTCAACAATTATTTTTGGAAGGCTTATTAAATGACTAGACTTTATTCTATCTTTCTAGTATATAGTCTAACCTCTAAAGCTATCGCTTTCAATTTGAATTTGTGTGATCCATTTATTGAGAGAGTTAAGACTGCCAGGTTATTGTAAGAACAATATATTCACCAGCCTTATGCTTAGGAAATACATGATCTTGGGGGAAGTATGACAGTGTAACTGCATATCTGATAACCAAAGTCCAGATGATATCACCCCAAAATTGGTCAGTCCATTCTCCTGAGAATATCATGAGGATACTTGTATTCCCTGAAAGTTTAAGATTTGGAAGATTTGGACTCTTAGATATTGTAGTAGAGGAATATAAGGGAAGATGTGTTTGTTTTTTATCAATGAATGCAATCTTTAGGGAAAATGAGATTCACACATGGAAAATAGATAAAATATTTTTGATTTCTAGGCTCCATTGTAATAATTCTAACTTATGCGGGATATGTGAAAGAAAGAGGAATTTAACTGGACTTCAAAGAAGTAATGGGATTTGTCTGAAAGAAAAGAATGAGGAAGGCTATGAAATGTTGGGGAATGAGATGAGAAGAAGAAAATATACTCCTATTATCTCCACAGTTTTTTTTTTTTTTTTTTTGATCATTAGGTCTTACCTCAGAAATAGTTATTTGGGCATTTTCTTTCAAATGTGGGGGAAAAAAGTGAAGAATGTCATAAAGTCAGAGCTAATTCCAAGGAATCTCCTGGAGAAAAAGTATCATCTATATTTATATAATTGTCAACATTCCTACTAAACAGGAAGCAATTCAGCTCACAGGTCAATATTTGGGGTTTGATATAGATCCAGATAGGCCTCAGGCAAGAGGCAAATTTTAAAAGAGGACTAAGAGAGGGGGTAAAATTTGGTTCACTGGATGGCCAGAGGGAAGTTTAGGACCTAGTAGGCAGGATGAAAGAATTCTTAGAAGTTAAAGTGGGATATGTATTGTAGAAGGGGAGAAGAGAAAGAACAATATAATGAGCTTAACTTGAGGGCAATAAAAACAGTGTGGGAGATAGGAGGTAATAGAGAAGTAAATGTCCTTGAAGTTATGGGATCACAGTATTTGTCTTTGAGAGTGACCTTAGAGACCAACTGGCCCAAGGGCTTTTTTTTACAGATGAGAAAACTGAGTCAAAAGAATATAAAATGATTTCCATAAAATAGTGGAGGTAGTAAATAAAAAAGCTTTAATTTAAACTGAATTCTGCTGAATCTAAAATTTCTAAATGCTGTGCTTCCTCCTCTCCTCCTCCCAGAAAGACAGAGAGAGAGAGAGAGAGAGAGAGACAGAGAGACAGAGAGACAGAGAGACAGAGAGACAGATAGAGACAGAGAGAGACAGAGACAGAGACAGAGACAGAAACAGTCAGACAGAGATAGAGACAAAGAGAATATGGAAAACTATTTAGCTTTAAGATAAATAAATAACCAAAGGTTAAACTTGAAGAAGTAGCTTATATATGAAAAAAGAAAGTTCATTTTTTTTTATGGAAAATTGTGAAGCAGAAAGATATTGCAGTATAAATTATAGAAAGCTGGCCTGTGAGTGAGGAATACCTGAGTTCAGACATGCAGTTTTGTGAACAAAGGGAAGTCCTTTATTTTTTTTAAAGTATTATCTTCATTTTTTCATAAAATATTTTCAATTACACATAAAAATTTTACAGTATTTTTAAAATGTTGCGCTTTAAATTCTCTCCCTTTCTCCCATTCCTCCTCCCTTCTTGAAAAGGCATGCAATTTAACAGTAATTATTCACGTGAATTCATGAAAAAAATTCTGTATTAGTCATGTTGCAGAAGAAAACAGAGACAAAACAATAGAAAATAAGTAAATTATATATATATATATATATTTAAATCTGTATTCAAAGTTCTATCTTTGAAGGCAGACAGCAGTTTTCACAATAGATTCTTAGGAATTTGGGGGGATCAACTGGGTTGGTCAGAGTAGTTTTCTTTCAGAGATGATAATTCATAAAATATTGTTATTGCCTACAATGCTCTCCTGATTCTACTCTTTTCCCTTTGCATAGATTCATGAGTCTTCCCAGGTCATTCTGGTTGTCATTTATTGCAGGATATTATTTATTACTAGGATGCCATTGCAATCATATTCAACAACTTGTTTGGTCATTCCCACTTAAAGGGTATCCCCTTGATTTTCATTTTTTTTGCCATCAAAAAAAAGTAAAACAAAAACCCTATTTTTTTGCAACTAGGTCCTCTTCCTTATTCTTTGATCTCTTTGGGAAACAGATCTAGTAGTGGTACTTCTAGGTTAAATTGTATAGAAATTTTTCATGGCTCTTTGGATATAATTCTAAATTGCTATCCAAAAATTGAAAAATCAGTTCTCAATTCCACTAAAAATTCATTAGTATACCATTTTTTTCTATATTCTCTATACCATGTCTCATTTTCATTTTCTGTAATGTTAGCCAAAATCTTAGAGTTGGCTTATTTTACATTTTCTATTCCATATTATGAGCATTTTATGTAATTGATAGATTTGATTTCTTTTGAAAAGCCTTTGACCATTTTAAGCTAAGGAATGATTGGTCTTATATTATTTAATATCTCTTATTTTTATAAATTTGAATCAGTCCCCTATATATGTGGTGAATTAGGGCTTTATCAGAAAATTGCTCTAAATATTTTGATCCTGTTTTCTTCTAATTTTGTCAGTTTTGTTTGAAGAATTTTTTTTAATTTCATATAATCAAAATTATCCATTTTGACTAACATGATCTTCTCTGTCTCTCTTTTAGTCATAAACTCTACCCTTAATCATAGATTTAACAAGATATATTAAACATAGATCTAACATAGTCCCTTAATTTATTTATGATATTACCTTTTGTGTTTCAATCATTTATATTTTGAATTTATGGTGATTTAAAAGGATGAGATATTGGTCTATGCCTAGGTTCTGCTTCACAGTTTTCCCAGCAATTCTTACTGCAAAAGTTTGAATCTTTGTCTTTGGCAAATACTAGATTGCTGTAGTCACTTATTATTATGTGTTATGTACCTAAACATGGATCTGCCACTCCATTTCTTTGCCAGTACCAGATTGTTTTGATAATTACCACCTTGTAATATAATTTGAAATCTGGTGCTGCTAAGCTGCTTTTCTTTACATTTTTTTTGACTGATTCCCTGGAGATTTTTAAGCTTTCCTCTTCCAGAAGAATTTTATTATTATTTTTACTACCTCTATAAAGTAATTATTTTTGGTACTTTTATTGATGTGGCACTGAATAAGTTAATTAACATGCAATTTTAATTTTTTTATTTCATTGTTTTGGCCTACCATTGAATAATTAATATCTTTCCAATTGTTTAGTTTTGTCTATATTTGTGTGAAAATTATTTTGCATTAATTATTATTATTGTGTTCATCTTGTCCCTGGTTTTATTTGAAAGATAAACTCCAAAATATTTTATATTGTTGACAGTTATTTTAAAAGGAAGTTTTCTTTCTATATCTTCCTGCTCAGTTTTGTTTGCAGTGTACAGGAATGCTGATGATTGATGTGGATTTATTTTATATCCTACAACTTTGCTAAATGTATTAATAATTATTTTGTCTAAATTTTAGTGGATTCTCTTGAGTTTTTCTAAACATAATATATCATAGGCAAAGAGTGACAATTTTGCTTTTTTTATTATCTATTCTAATATTTCAATTACTTTTTTTCTTATTGCTATAATCAATATTTCTAGTCCCTTGTTGAATACTATCTGTGATAATGGAAATCCTTGCTTTACCTCTGATCCTATTGGGAAGACTTAAGATTTATCCCCATTATAAATAATTGTTTGTTCTTGGTTTTAGATTGATAACACCTATCATTTTTAAGAAAGATTCCAGTAATGCTTATGCTTTCCATTGTTTCTATTTAATAAATTGGATTCTCACAAAAATAAGGTAAAAATGACTACAGGATTTAGATATAAATTGAGACACCATAGACCAATTAAGAGACCAAGAAATCTTCTACCAGTCAAATCTATAGAAAAGAGAGAAATTTATGACCAAGCAAGAAATAGAATACATTATAAATTTCAAAATGGGTGATTTTGACTATATTAAATTAAAAAAAAGGTTTTTTCACAAATAAAGCCAATGATTCAAAACTTAGAAGGGAAACCAGAAAGCTGGAAATTTTCACAACTAGGAGTTCTGATAAAGGTCTTACTTCTAAAATATACAGAGTTGCATCAAATTTATAAAGTTACTAGTCATTCCCCAATTGATAAATGTCAAAGGATATGAACAGACAATTTTCAAATGTAGAAATTAAAGCTGCATATAATCATATTTAAAAATGCTCCAAATTATTACTGATTAAGAAATGCAAATTAAAACAACTATGAGGTTCCATCTCAAACCTAACAGATTGGTTCAGGTGACAAAAAGGAAAACTGATCAATGCTGGAGAGGTTGTGGGAAATTGAGACATTAATGCATTTGAAATATGATGTCTATGAGTTTTTTATCATAGTTTTTGACTAGTCTAATAATTCATAAATTATTTCTCCTTCATTTATGTTCTGAGTCCCTTTTTTCTGATCAGTTATTTTACCAATGGGATATTTCAGTTTCTCTTTTTTCTTCTTCTTTTTTTCTTGTTTCTTGATTTCTTATGGAGTAAATAACTTCTGTTTGCCCAATTCTAATTGCTCAGAAATTATTTTCTTCATTTAACTTTTATAACTCTTTTTCCATTTGTCCAATTCTTTATTTTTTAGATTTTTCAAGCCAATGGGGTTAAGGGTCTTGCCCAAGGCCACACAGCTAGGTAATTTTTAAGTGTCTGAGTCTGGATTTGAACTCAGGTACTCCTGACTCCAAGGCCAGTGCTCTATCCACTGTGCCACCTAGCCACCCTTGTCCAATTCTTTTTTATAAAGTATTATTTTTCAATATTTTTGCTTCTTTTACAAAGATATTATTTTTTATAATTTTCTTCATTTGTTTTCATTTTTGCCTGATTTTCCTCTACCATTTTAATACAGCTTTTCAGTTAATTTTTTAAATTCTTCTAGGAATTCTTGTTGACTTCATGTTCAATACATATTTATCTCTGAGGCTTTGCTGCTTTTAGGTGTTTTAACTTCATTGTTTTCTGAGTTTGTATCTGTAGTAGGTTTTTTAGGTAAACAAATTATTTTTTTTGTTTGATCCTTTTATCTTTACTATTTCCTTGATCTTGAACTTTATGGTATAGTACAGTTCTATTTCCAGCATGTGGGGAATATTGTCTCAAAAGTTTCAGGATTTTTTGCACTGCTATTTTCAAAATTAGTTGTGGTGATCTGGAAGTTTTGCATGTTTCCAGGGTGTTTGATTCATTGAGAGGAATAGGCAATGGCTCTCCTGTACTCAGATCCTTACCCAAGCAGACCCCCTGAATTTTTAATCACTTGGTATCAGAAGTGATACCTATTCTCAGGGCTGCGGCTCCTTCTTAACTAAGTGTTCCTCTCGCCTTAATTGTGTGAACCAAAGTGTATATTGGTAATAGACTTCACAAACAGTATATGTTCCTGTATCCAGTAGCAGCACAAGGGTCCCTGCAATATTTTTTTCACCAATAAGCAGATTCCCTTACAGTCTATGACTTGGGAGCTCCCCAAACTGATGCTATTTCTGTCACCACCAGTATTCCCACCAGTGATATTTCATCCATGTGGGTTTTAGGTGAGCATTCCTCAGTGTGTCAGTTAGTTCAGGTAAGTCTTTTCAGGTTTTTCTGAAATCCACCTCCTCATGATTTCTTCAAAGCATTAGTATTTTATCATATTCATATACCACAAGTTATTCAGTAATTCTCCAATTGAGGGGAATCCCTTTAATTTCCAATTCTTTGTTCCTTTAAAAAGGACTACTATGAATATTTTTGCACATGTGATTTTTTTACCCTTTTTAATGATCTCTTTGGGTTACATACCTAGTAGTGATATCACTGTATCAAAGGTTTATACAGTTTTATAGCCCTTAGGATATAGTTCAAAATTGCTCTCCAAACTGACACCTAACTGATATTCCTAGAGTTGGAATGGATGAGAGGACTGATCTTGTCCAACATTAACCCAAAGTAAGAATTCTAACCATCACTATTACCTCAACAAATTTGAAAACTGGTTATCTAGTGGTCTTGATTAGAACGATCAACCCACTTTTCAGTAGTCACTTATTGAGTAAGTTTTATGTTCAAGATAGCAAAGCTCAGCTCTAATTGTTTGGAGGCTGTTAGGCAATTTGAACCAAAACCTTCCCCTTTGGTAATTTTTTCTCATTTGTCCCAGTTAATTTGATGCTACCT
The DNA here is from genome assembly GCF_037893015.1 of Macrotis lagotis. NCBI lineage: Eukaryota > Metazoa > Chordata > Mammalia > Peramelemorphia > Peramelidae > Macrotis > Macrotis lagotis. Next base: position 322,710,576 of record NC_133666.1, read on the forward strand.
GACTAGAATTTCAACTGAATAAAAAGCTATGACATCATTCTAATCTATGATTGAAAAATACCCTTACAGTGGGAGAGAAGATAAGTCCTTTGTTTTTTTTTTTTTTGTTTGTTTCTCAAACTGTGCCAGTTGCTACTCAACATCCTTGGCCAATTAATCAATGAGCATATATTAAGTGTGTTTTGTTTGTCAGATACTGCTAGACCTTAAGGATACAAAGACTAAAGCAACTCAGCATCTGCCTTCCAGCAGGTTACAGCTGATCTTTGATCTTAGTTTAGTGTGAAATGGATTTTTTATTTTATCAACATTATTAATTTCATCTTCATTTTAAGAATGACAAGATGTTTCCAATTCTTACTGTTTCCTTCTTTTTCTGTTTGCATTGAAGATGCAGAACAGCATAAAGTAAATCTCCAGAACAAATAACTTTCAGATCGTGATGTCCATGAAACAGATGCTTTCTGAGGGGTCATAGCTGGAATGTAATCAAAGTGCTCTGGACTGTGCTTTATGTTCTGCCATGAAAACTTAGAGCAAAGAGACAATAAGGCAGAGAGGTAAAGCAGACTAGAATCAACTGGCAGTTGTGACAGAGATCTATAGCAATAACTATTTCCCTTTTCTGAGGAGGATTATATATCAGTACATCAATGGAAGGGAATAGGATGCATGTGGTGACCTATCTAGTAGTCTTATAATAGAAGATGCTGTCTCAAGAAAGGTCAGCTCATTCTCAAGAGATTACTTTGGTGGTTAATGCCCGTCACATCTCATGAGGACCACAAAAGTGGAGATTACAGTCACTCTAAGAAAAAAGTATTGATGGATATCAGTTCCTTATAGCAACCCAAATCTTCCAATGTTAGTTAAAGCTTTGTCCCTAGTAATAGATGTAGCATACTTTTGCTCTGTGCTCTGAAGAAATCCATTAAGTTGTTGATTAAAAAAAAACAGTTTGCCCAAAGTGATTTACAAATTTTAGATACTGTAAATGCAATTAATAATTGCTATTATATGGTAGCTACCACTACTAATATTACTGTTACTATTATTGCTATTATTACTTTTACTACTACAACCAATGCCAGCAGAAGCAATAATAATAACAATAGCTGGATAATAACCAAGACCAAAGCATTAAGGAATTAAGGATCTAGTTTGTGAATGGCTATGTCTGATTTTACTTGTTCACAAAGAGGTAAGAATACATTTTGATGCAGGAACAGCTTGATATTTGTGAAGATAGGATTGGTATAGCTACCTATAGTTTAGCAATAGTGAATGGCATGTCAATTATAGGTGTAGACTCTGATTTTGATATTTATCTAACTAGATAAAATTTAAAAGACAACATGAATAATAATCCAAATACTTTAAATGTCTAATGATTAAAGTGAACTTGAAGCTTAAATTATTCAAATTCAGACTTTGATCTCTGTTCTGTTCTGCATCTACTAACATAGGAGGATTGTATCTATGGTAGATGATTCAGATTAGACTATATAAGCCAATCTCTTTCTTTAGACTATTTTTCACACACAAACACACAAGATGACTGTGCAATCAAATCTGGGATGGTCACTATCAGTTTGATCAGAAATAAATCATTAGCAAATGAGTTGATCTCTGCTCCTTTCTTGAACTCTGTGGATATTAATAGCACATGTATGTGTGTATTCCTGTGAATATATGTGTTATAAGCATTCAATGAGCATCTCCTTAAAAGGTAAATTTGCCCAGGCATCACAATAAAAGGAAAGAATAGAAGTCACAGTCCCTCTTCTGTAGGAACTTACAGTAAAATTCTGGACACAAGATTCAAATACTTGATAATATAGTTAATAATACAAGAAAATAAATTCAGTGCTAAAAAAGTTAGTAGGATATACTGAGTCCTAGATTCAAAGGAAGGAAATTTAAGTATGTTTAAGGGTTTATAAGGAAAAAAATACTTTAAGCAAGCATATATTTAATAGGTCTTTGGAGGAGGGGAGTAGGGAGGCCACTCCAAGAATAATGATGGAAGAAGGAGAAGGCATAAATAAACAAGGACAAGTGGAAATAAGGATATATATTAGAGGATATAACTAGAAACAGTCAAAGAGATAAGGCTGAAAAGGCTACCAAATCCACTCTTGTAGGGCCATTTGTTTTCTTCTTGATGCTTATCTCTGAAATTTTCTGCTTCTCCAGTGTTTGGAAGTTGGAGCTTAGGGATTATAGGATAATTTCTTTAATGTCTTGATGCATATAAGAGTTTGATACACTCACCCTTAGCACTTAGTCCTTCTGTCTCTTCCTTTGAGAATTGTGGGAAATATATGTTCATTTCTCCTCTTGTGAGCTAACACCTCCCTATGCCGGGGGGCTAATGATTTTCAGTATATTTTGTATTGGTATTAACATTATTAATACTTTTGAAGATAGGTCTAGAGTAGATTCTAGAGTAGATTCTAAAGTAGATTCTAGATTAGATTCTAAAAACCAACATATGTGTATGTATCCATATATATATATATATCCATATATTTACATATATGTAGTGTTTATTGTTTACTTTGCTTGTATAAGATATTTACATAGGTAGCTTTCCAATGAAAAGCTGATTATTATCATTGACTATATCAGAAAGAGAGAAAGAGACAGGGAGATACAATGAGATATTTGGAAACTCTGAAAGTATGGGAAGGCTTTGGAAAACTGAAGAAACTTTGCTTAATCTCTAAAGAAAGACTAGGTCTTAGAGAAACAAAGAAAATAGGTGTGATACTCTGAGATAAAGAACATGAACAAAGGATCAGATCTAGAATTAATCTTGCTGTGTGTGTGGAAAAAATAAATAGTCCAATTTGGCCTTCAAAAACCTCTCATGTTTAGAATATCAGACTTCTTATCTGCTCTTCTCTATTTCTCCATTTCCAGTAATTTCCTTCTCTCAGTGACTCTTGTTTGTTCACATCCAGACAACTAGGCAGCTAACATTTCAATGAGTTGCATTCTTTTTCCAGTTGGTTATTTTTACTTTTAAAGGAATTGATTTCCTTACTCAATTTTTTGTAATTTTCCTGCAGGACTCTCATTTCTTTTTTTTCTCCATTTTTCTTCTTCCTCTCTTCTTTGGTTTTTAATTCATTTTTAAGCTCTTTGATGAACTTTTGGATTTGAGTCCAATTCTTGGACTCTTTTGAGACTTGCCCTGTAGGTAATTTTTCACTGTTTTCTCCTTCTGAGGTGGCATAGTTATCAATCATTATCTGAATAGTAGTTTTCTGTAGTGAGTGCTCTTTTAGCATTTTTGCTAAAAATCTTGAAATATCTCAACTCTGATCCTAAGGTATAGAACTAAGCTTTTTTTTTTTAATGCTGGGGCTGGGATCTGATCCCTGGCTTGTCATTGGTCAAGATGTTGCCTATGCAGTCTGGGTCTCACCTTTGCAGAGGCTTGTTTCCTCCTTTATGTCCAGGTTCTGTCCATGATGTAGTTTGTTCTCAACTCAGGCCTATCTTTTGCCCTGGTGTTGCCAGGGTTCAGACTTTATTTGGAGTTGCAACTCTCCCTGTTGGCTTGCTATCTAACTGCCAGGACCTATGCTATTGTCAAACTGTGGGGACCTGAACTACACTCTTGCTAAAAGTTTCCTGCTGGCTTCCCCACTCCCCCACTCCACTGGACTTTACTTCCCTTTTTCCTCAAAGAGACAAAGAGACAGACCTTCACTGAAGATTCTCCACAATGCATACTGTTGAAAAATGGTTTAAGTCTTGTCTTTTTTTATGGTAGGATATGTAGCTTTAATGTCTATGCAGAGGCTTCATTTAGCTTTGTGTAGGGAAAAGTTCCATGGGCATGCTAGCTTCATGCTGCCATCTTGGTTCTGTCCCAAAGTCTCTGGAAGCTAATATTTCTAGAGCACATTAAAGTTGACATTATGCCTTATTCTCACCCACACTGGGAGTTAAAAAAGTGACATAGTTAAGACCAGAGCTGGAACTCAAGCCTGGTTCTCTCCAAGTCTTCTCCATCATGGTGCTTTCTTACAAAGGGAAAAATAGGAAAGAACTGTAAATAAGTAAGATGGTGACAGTTAGTAAAAAGGCTCTGATTCTTAGCCTAAGGAACTTGACCTTTTTGTGTTTAGAGTTGTAGTCCTACTCAGGGAGATGATTGTCCAATTAAAGGTGCCAGACCACCATGATTTCTAAAAAATGAATCCCCAAACTTTGAATGGAACAGTTAGAAAAAATATTATATTTTCAAGGGAAAAGGGAGTAGGTAGAAGACAGGAGAACATCTGACTTTCATCAGTTGGGGCCAAGCTGCCATGAACTTCTTCATCCCTCCTAAAAAGGGTAGAGTGGAAGGAGAAATCATGGAGGCTGGAAGCTAGTGGCTAAACAGATGTCAGTTCTAAGGAGCAGTTGGAGATTCTGATCTTGTATCATTACTCTACTGAAAGTATAGAGAGTAACAGATCAGGAAAAACAAAGCAATTCAATAAGCAAAATATCCTCTTTTCAATGATTTTCAATGATTAAAATGCTAAAATCAATGGACCACAAAAATAGTTATGGAAGGGATCTCAAAAATCATCTAGTTCAACTTTCTCATTATATGGGGGAGGTCCAAGAATGTTAATCTATGGTCAAACAGTAAGTAGCAGGGTGGCTAGGTGGCACAGTGGATAGAGCACCAGCCCTGGACTCAGGAGTACCTGAGTTCAAATCCGCCCTCAGACACTTAATAATTACCTAGCTGTGTGGTCTTGGGCAAGCCACTTAACCCTGTTTGCCTTGCAAAACCCTAAAAAAAACACAGTAAGTAGCAGAAACAGGACTTGTATATGTATGTATAGGTTTACTGTGCCATAATTCAGAAAACTTGAAAATTGTCTTCTCCTTCCCATGACTGACTTTTCTGTAACTGTCTTCCATGACTTAGTTTTCCACATTTTAGGGGCTGGATTATCTTTCTTTCTTTCTTTCTTTCTTTCTTTCTTTCTTTCTTTCTTTCTTTCTTTCTTTCTTTCTTTCTTCCTTCCTTCCTTCCTTCCTTCCTTCCTTCCTTCCTTCCTTCCTTCCTTCCTTCCTTCCTTCCTTTCTTTCTTTCTTTCTTTCTTTCTTTCTTTCTTTCTTTCTTTCTTTCTTTCTTTCTTTCTTTCATTTTTAAGTTTTTGAAAGACAAATGGAGTTAAGTGGCTTGCCCAAGACCACACAGCTAGGTAATTATTAAGTGTCTGAGGCTGGATTTGAACTCAGGTACTCCTGAGTCCAGGGCTGGTGCTCTATCCACTGAGCCACCTAGCTGCCCCTGGGCTGGATTATCTTTAATCCTTCTTTTCTCCTCTTTTTGTTTTTTTTCACAGTAAAGTCTCTGATATTAGTCACTTACATTATTCTCTGAACTTAAACCACAATAAATATAAAAGTTATTTATTATCATTTTTGCTATTATTGTTTTTATCATTATTATTATTATCAGGCTGGTGGAGGTGGTGGAGGTAGGCTGGCGTGATCCCCAGTATCATTGTTTATTCTTTCTAATATCTTTGCTGACTTTTACTCAGCATTTAATCAGGCTAAAACAAGATTCTGATTCAAGTAGCACTGCAGATCACCTCCTACCTACCTTTGTACCCAAGGAGTTTCCTCATGATTACTGTTATTCCCAAGATTGCCAAAGGAATTAATAATAATTAGCTACTTATTGCAAAGTGCAGCCAGAATCGGCAGATAAAACACCTGCTTTCCCCTTCACCATTCATTTCCTTCCTTTGTTTAATCACACAATGAAACAATTATCTTCCATTTGTGACATCACAATCACTCCCATAGCAACAGGCATCTGCTTCTGACACTTCAATATGGGAATAATCAGAGAGCAGATATGAATGTGGAAGAGAAAGACCTTGTTTATATATAAATACATTAACAACCAGCATTTGCTAGGAAAGAGAAATGGAGAGGAAAAGTAATGTTTCACAGATAAGACTTCCTTTTTAAATGTTAATTTTTTCATCTTTCTGACTGTAAACTTCATCTTTGAAACTTTTTTCCCATTATTATCATCATACCTAGAGCATATAGAGTCGAACACTAGTTCACTGTGACCTTTCTGAAATCACAGGCAATCCTTTCTCTTTGTCACTCTGATAATGGAATGGATCAGATTCTTCCTGAAGACATTATAATAGAGTTCAACTGTCTATGTTCTACACTAATGAAAAATGTTAAACCTAGTGCTTTTCCAGTATGTACCCCCACAGCACACAGCAGATGCCCTGCCTAGAGATGTCCATATGGCATGCTGGTCTCGATGATATTTCTTCTACTGTCAAGGGAGCTGACTGTATGGATGAGCTGTTGTTGATGCCATTTGGAGGCTTAGGTAGAAGTATGTTGAAGGAGACATTATATTTGTCCCTTCCAGTTTCTATTCAACAAGACCAGTCTTATATTTAGGTGAGTCATGCTACCACCTGTGAAGTATGATTTTAAAAGAACCAGGAAAGCCACCACTTTCAAAAAAGAAGAGAAAGAAAATAAGACTGTCCTCTTCCTTAAGCTTCTTTCTGAAGATTCATTTAATTATAGAAAAGTACTTCCCCTTCCAATTCCATAGCTAAACAGAAGTTGTAAAATGTCAATCTCACTAGGAGAGAGAAATAGGGAATCTTAATACATAACAATAGCATATCAACATTATTAAGCATTTACCCTGTGTTTTCTATTGTACTAAATGATGAGAATGCAAATAAAAGCAGAAAAAAAAAACTCCTGCCCTTAAGGAAATTATATTCTAATAAGGAATGAAAAGGAAATAAGAAGAGAAGTCACATAAAAGAGAGCCAAAAATTGTAGGAAGACAAAAAAAAAGTATAAAGAGTCCATAGTAGGACCAGAAACAAAGAGAATAGTGAGCAATTGTGTTGACCTGGCAACATCTTCAAAATGGAGGCCAAAGAAATCACTAATTAGGAAACCAGGCCACCGAGGTGAGGTTCAGAATGAGAAAGAAAGTTGCATCATTCTTAAAGGTAATCTATTAAATTATTTAGTGGTTGTGATAATGTCAGTAGAGGAGGAATTCAGTATAATTAAATGTAAAAAATACAAATTGCTTTAAAATTTGAAGTATCTCCCTTAGAATAGGGAGATAAAAATTTCCCAAAGTTATTTGCCATTGCAATGAAAAATAATCAGTTCATTAATTATTCCAATGCACAGAGATATTCTATAGGTAAATATAAGATGTTTTGTCTTGGCACGTGTCAGATTTTTTAAGAGTAGATTTCAAGTGATTAAGAAAAGGAATATCAAGGATCTCATTAATTAAAATTCTATATTAGGAGGGATGGCAACTTTCAAAATTGAAATACTGCAGGCACATACAGAAACAGTTGCAGTGAAGAAGAAAGAATACTTCTGATGAAGAGACCAGGTAATTTATGATACAACTTAGTTTTTTTTAAGAGTGTATATAAAATGAAAGCAAGGACAGATAATGCAAAATTAGTCCAAAGAAAGACATGATGCCATTTGGATAGAAATAGATAACGTCCAGAGGATACTGAAGTTGTCAAGAAAAGCTAAGTAAAAGAGTAAAGATAGATCTAAATAATTCTTTGATTCAAAGAAGAATGGTTTTTTCTTTTGGAAAAAAGTATGAAAAGATATTTAAAAGAGGTCTGATATCCAAGAAAAATAAGATTGTAAGAAGACAATATTTTGTTACCTTTGATAAATTCAGATCATTAGACAAAGATTAACCATAAAATGGACTAATAACAGAGTTCATCATTCACCCATTTTTGATACTATTTGAAAGATCATGAATAAATGAAAGTGGTTGCAAAACTGGATGAATGAAACATATTGATATTAGTTAAACAATAAAACAAAAACAAAAACAGAATAGCATTAATCCCAGACCTTCAATTTTATCTTTGATTTTCAGTAAAATTCTAGACTATATTTTTTTAGAGATGGTTAATGAGCATTGAAAACAGAAAGCACTGGAAACAATATGGAATGAGGAAGAGCAAGTTTTGCCAAACTAAGGTTTTTCTCTTTTTTTTGAAAGAGCTATTAAGTTGGTAAATAACAGGAAAGATCAAGTTTAACTAGATTTTAAGCAAAGTACAAGATAAAGATCTCATGTTATTTTTGTGGGGAAAAAATGAAGCTATATAGAAACTTATACAGTTTGGAGGATTCATGGCCACATAAATAGCTGAAATAAAAAACTAGTCATGAATGATTCATTGTCAACATGAAGGTGGTCTCCAGTGGAGTTCCACAAGATTATAGATTGGTTCTCCATTGTTGAATATTTTTAGAACTTACTTAACGGCACAGATGGTATTTTTTCAAATGTGCATTTGATGAAAAACTGCAATGAATAGCTAACATAGGATCAGAGAGGAAGAATACAATGTATTTCATGATAATTTGGAAATTGGGCTTAATCCAATAAAAGGAAATTTAAATTTAAAGTTACACTTAGGCTAAAAAAAATTAAAAAATGATGAAAATGACACTGCTAGCTACTATTCTGAAATAATTGGAGATATTAGTACATGGATAGCTAAGTCAATAAATTTATATGGCATTCAAAAAACTAATACTTTATTGGATTGGATTGTTCTTGAGGCATAACTGCAAGGAATGAGGAAATAATTGTTTGTCATTACTTTATACACTGTTCAGACTATTCTGGAGTCCAAAGCATATGAAGGGTATGGCTTAAGTCAAGAAAAGTCAGAGGACTTTGTCAAATAAAGGAAGGTTGAAGGAACTGAAAATATTCAACATGAAAAGGGGAGATTTGTGGTGGAATGAGATGGGGCAAGGCATAAAAGCAACTCTAAAATACTTAGTGTGGCTTGTCGCATGAAAGAGTAATTAAATTTTTTCCTTCTGATCTCCAAAGACAGATATAAAGGGAAATTCCAAAGAGATAAAATTGGTATTGATACTATAAAATATTTCACAATAATTAAAGATAACTAGACTTGAAATGGGATACCTGGTTCAGTGGGCAAAGGTCTAGCAAAGCTAGATGACCTTTTTGTAGGTTGTGTTCTAATGACAATTTGGGAATTCTTTTTGATTTGAAGCTAGACAAGATGGCCATTGAGGTTTCCTCTAATGTTTGTGAATCTATGGTGATCATCTGTTGTTCAAACTATGATATACAGTTGGAAGGATTGTCCATTGAACTGATCCATTAATTCTATCTTGAGCAAAAACTGCAGATAGATTGTGAACTGAACTTTAGAATTAAATAGGAAGATAGTGGCAGGCTATGCCACTTTCAAAACTGGATTACATTTACAATTATTCCAAATTGTTCCACTAAAATAACAACAAAATCTATCTTATTAAATACAAATGTTATTTTAATGCAGTTATATAGGTGCCAATGTATGTGTGTACCTACATATGTATCTATATAATTAGATGAAGGGAATATAATATGTTATATGCAGTTATATCATATTATAGTCCCTTCCATCTAATTAAAAAATTGATGCAGATCAATAACTCTTCTATATATTATGTGCTTAGTGAGTCTCCTGAGACCTAGAATCTAAGTGGCTTAAGAGGTTAAGATGTTATATGGAAGCACACCACTGGAAACTAAAATCCCCAAAATATCAAAATCATGAGCCACTCACAAGGGAATGTAAAAATAACCTAACACATAAATGGATGTCATGTATCAATAACAATGGATAACGTAAGGGCAGAATAATATTTAGAAATTTAGAAGCAGGCTAATAGTATTTTAGATTTGAGGAATTTCCCATAAATACTATATATGTTGTAAAGATGAATATGAGTTTTGACCCAAGTTATTGATAACAATGATGCTATGACTGATCAACATCATGGTATATTGAAGTATTTAATTGGACACTGGATAATCTAGTTGTTGCTGTGAAATAAAAAAAAGAGGAAAAATAAAGGGGCCTACATATAGGAGAAAACCATAAGAATACCATAGAAAAAAAAGAATTATAATTGAAACATTCTGTAATATAGAATATATAATAAATGTTGGAAATAATGTAAGTAATGACCATTCTAAGTCATTGTACAAAATATAAGCAATAAACAAAGTGAATGAGTTATCAAAATAGAGAGAGAGAGGTACATAATCTCATAAGGTCCACTAATATCATTTTACTCATGTTTTTATGTTTAGAATATAACGATATAAAGGGTATCTTGCTCAAGAATAACAGATTAGAAAAAAAGGTCAAAGAATACCATTCCACAAGTAAATTATCATTTGTGTATAAATTTACAAGTCTCAATAGACACTTCTGGCAGAGGACAATAAAGGGTGGAAACAGAAGGATATAGAATGATGGAGGCATTTAATGAGTTGCTCATCATTCACTCAAGTGAGTGAATAAGTACTTATTATGGATCAGACAATGTTAGGAGCTGGAGAAACAGAGAATAGTAAAATAGTCCAAGTGGTTGAAGAGTTTGCATTGTATCAGAGAGGTTAAAAGATGTAGATAGAAAATTGTATAATGATATATACACATTACTTTCCAGAAAGACATCACTAACAAAGGAATCTAGAAAGTCTACCTCTAGAAGATGGAACAAACTGATATTTGAAGAAATCTAGTATTGTATAAGATGAAAGTGTGCTGGTGTATTTAAGGATATGATAAAAACAAGTAAAGGATATTGTTTATGTTTCCTTTTATTATTGTTGTTTTAAATATTTAGAAGTAATAGGATAATGAATAAGAAGAGATTAAAAATTATTCATGAAAGAATGATTAGAGTGATAGCTCCTTGAACTAAATGTGAAGGAATGAAATCAAGGGCACAATTCAGAGATGATCAGCCTTGATGGACTGGCTCATTCCATCAGTGCCACAATCAGGGACAATTTGGGGCTGTCTGCAATGGAGAATACCATCTGTATCCAGAGAAAGACCTGTGGAGTTTAAACAAAGATCAAGGACTATTATCTTTAATTTAGAAGGAAAAAAATGATATCTTATTGTCTGATCTTGATATCTCTTTTACTTTTTGTTTCCTACTTAAGGATATGATTACTCTCATCACATTCAATTTGGATCAATGTATACCATGTAAACAATGTAAAGACTGGCAAATTGCCTTCTCTGGGGGTAGAGGGAGGGAAGTAAGATTAGGGGAAAAAAATGTAAAACCCAAAATAAATAAAATCTTTTAAAAAAGGTAAGCTTTAATATATATGTATTCATATTCTAATAGTTCTTTGAGCATGTCTAGAATTTTTTATGATTAGTAGTCCTTCAGAGTTGTCTTGGATCATTACATGGATTAGAATAGCTAAACAATTCACAGCTAATCATCTTAAAATATTTGCTGTTATTATATACAATATTCTCCTGGTTCTATGTATTTCACTTGGCATCGGGTCATGTAAGTCTTTCCAGATAATTTTTGACAGCATCAAGTTCAAGGTTTCTTATATCACAGTAGTATTTCAACATAATCAAAATGATTCAGCCACTACCCTCAATATGCAATGGGCAAACTGTCAATGTGCAATTCTTAGCCATCAGAACAGAACTGATATAAATATTTATGCAGAATTTCCTATTGTTCTACATAATTAATGGTTGAAATAGTTTACGACTTCATCATTGGTCCATGTGTTTCAATTCTCTTAAATCCCCTCCAATATTTATCATTGTCTTTTTCTGCTCTTTTAGCCAATCAAATAAGTGTGAGGTAGTATCTTTGTATTATTTTAATTTGCATTTCTGTAATCAATAGTGATTTAGAGCATTTTTTCATTTATTCATATGAATAGCTTTTTATTTCTTCATCAGAAAACTGACTTTATATGTTTTTGATCATTTATCAGTTGGGAACTGATTCCTATTTTTATAAATTTGGTTCATTTATATTTTTGGAAGATGAAGTCTTGATTTTTTTGTCTTTTTTTTTTTGTCAAGGCAATGGGGTTAAGTAACTTGCCCAAGGTCATACATCTAGGTAATTATTAAGTGTCTGAGGTCATATTTGAATTCAGGTGCTCCTGACTTCAGGGCCTGTGCTCTATCCATTGTGCCACCTAGCTACCCCCCAAGATGAAGTCTTTATCAGAAATCTGCTTCAATTTTTTCACAATTATACTTTCTAATTTCATTTTACGACATTCTTTTCTCCATTTCGCCATTATTTTATTTTCTCCTTTCATCTTCTCACTCCTCAAAAGTGTTTTGTTTCTATTACCTCCCCAATCTATTTTCCTTTCAATGAACACTCCTTCTTTTCTCTTATTCCCTTCCTTTCCTACTTTTTTCCTCTTCTACCCCATTAATCATCTATGTTAATCTGTCTTTGTCAATTTCAATGATGTTTCAGACATTCCCCTGTACCCCGTTGCATGTTCTACTCTTCACTGTAATAGCTTTTACTTGATTCTTATGTGAGATAACAAACTCTATTATACCTTTCCCTTTCCCCTTTATCCCAGTACATTCTTCTTTTTCAACTACTTAATTTTATTTTTTAATTGATTCCTTCATATTAACCTTATGCTTGTGATCTCTATCTATATATAATCCTTCTAATTGCTTTAATAATGAAAAAACTCATGAATTACAAGTATATTTCCATTTTGGGAATATAAAATATTTAACTTCATTAAGTCCCTTGAGTCTTGTATTTGGAAGGAATTTTTCTATTTAGCTCTGGTATTTCCATCAAGAATGTTTGAAAGTCCTCTATTTCAGAGAATATTAATTTTTTCCCCTGAAGAATTTCTTCCAGTTTTGTTGGGTAGGTAATTCTTGGTTGTGATCCTAACTCCTTTGGTCTTAAGAATATCATATCCCAAACTCACTGGTTCTTTAATATAGAAGTTGTTTAATTTTCTGTTATTCCAATTGTGGTTCCACAATAGTTGAATTGTTTCTTATTTTTCTCCTTGGACCTGGAAGCTCTGGAATTTGACTACAATATTGCTGTGAGTTTTTATTTTGGGATCTCTTCTAGGAGGTGATCAATAGACTCTTAATTTCTATTGTACCTCTGATTCTAAAATATGAGGGCAGTTTTCCTTGATAGTTTCTTGAAAGAGGATACCTAGGCTCTTTTTATCTACATATATCTGTACATACAAATACACACACACACATATATATATATATATATATATATATAAATATATATGTATGTAATTATGTGTGTGTGTGTGTGTGTGTGTGTGTGTGTGTGTGTGTGTATCTTGGCTTTCAGTATCAAGTTTCCTATTGTTCTACATAATTACATAATTCAATTATCTCTCCTGGAACTATTTTCTGGGTAGGTTGCTTTTCCAACGTAATAGTGCACATTGTTTTCTATTTTTTCATTCTTTTGGTTTGGTTTGATTGTTTCTTGATGTTTCATAGGGTTATTAACTTCCACTTCCCATTGCTAATTTTTAAGAAATGATTTTCTATATTGAGGTTTTGTATTTCATTTTCCCTTTTCCCTATTTTATTTTTTTAAATGAGTTAATTTTTATGCCTCTTTCTCCATTTGGCCAATTTTGTTCTTTAAGGAGGTTTTTCTTCAGTGAATTTTTGTATATCTTTCCTCCCATTTGGTCAATTCGGCTTTTAAAATATTCTTTTCTTAATTGGAATTTTGTAGCACCTTTTCTTTTTGACCTGTTTTAAGGTGTTATTCTCTTCAATTTTTGTGCCTCCCTTACCAAACTATTGACTCTCTTTACATGATTTTCTTGTACCACTCTCATTTCTCTTCTAATTTTTTTCTCTACTCCTATTATTTGGTCTTTAAAATGTTTTTTTAGATCTTCTGTGACCTGAGACCAATTCATATTTTTCTTGAAGCCTTTGAATGTCAGAAATTTGACTTTACTGTCTTCTTCTGAGTGTACTTTTGATCTTCTTTATCATTATAGCAACTTTATAAGGAAAGAATTTTTTTCTATTGTTTGCTCATTTTCCCAGCCTTTTTATATTAACTTTTAACTCTTGGCTAAAGTGGGACTCTGATTCCAAGGTAGGCTGCACCCTGCCCTAAACTTCAGGGGTTGTATGCAGCTATTTTCAGATACTTTTAAGAACTTGCAACTTTTTCAGTTTTCCCAAGATGGTGTGACCTAAAGAGAAGTGTGTTTACTCCTTTTCTGGCCAGTGCTCTGATCTGTGCTTAATCACAAGTACTCTTGGACCGACCTGGGATGAAGTTCCCTGCTTCACTATAGCCCTAAACTCTGATGTTCTAGTGTTTCTCCTTTCCCTGGGACTGTCACCCAGAATTTTGAACTGGATCTCAGTATGGGCCAAGCCCCCAGCACCAACAAAGATACCCTCATAATCTTCTTCTTCTGACCAATTTTTCAACTCCCTTACTGTCTGGATTGAGAGTTCCAGAATCAACTGCTACAGTTGCTGATTTATTCACTCCCTAGACAGTGCATCACTCTCATCTTGGAATGGCAGATCTTTCTGATAAACTTTTAAAGTGGTCATGAACTAGAAAATTATTTCTCCCTATCTTCTTGAAAGTTCTATGATTTTAGGATCTCTTTTGTGGCATTACTTCAAGGTCTTTGGAGTAGTTTGTGGGGAAACTCAGGCAAGTCCCTTCTTTCTTTCTGTCATCTTGTTTCTGTTCCCATAGTGTTTATATGAAAATACAACACATAGCTGATACAACAATTATCTTTTATCATTACTACATTTCTCCTCACTCATATCATTGTACTGAATTTCATCTTGCTACTGACAAACCAGACCAAATTCTGAAAAGTGAATGTTCACCTTATTTTGCTCAGAACCAGAATCCAATGCAAATTTCTGGCCATCATTTTCTTTTTAATATATGTCTTCTTTTTCTAATTACATGTAAAAATAATTTAAAACAATCTTTTATAAAGAAGTTAAGTTCCTAGTTCTCTCCCTCTCTTTTTTCTCTTCCTCTCTCACTGAGAAGACAGGAGATTTGATATAGGTTATATGTGCATTCATGCAAAATATAACTTCCACAATTTCCACCATAGACCCATCCATCCCCTCCAAAAAAAAGTAGAAAAAATAAAGTTTAAAAAGTTTTCTTTGATATGCATTCAAATTCCATCCATTCTTTCTCTGTATGTAAATACAATTTTTTTATCCCAAGTGATTCAAAATTGTCTTAGATCATTGTATTGCTGAGAATAGGTAATTCATTCAAAGTGTGTCATCGTACAATTTGTTGGTACTATGTACAGTATTGTGTATTGGTTCTACTCATTTCATTTTGCAACAATTCATATAAATCTTTCTAAATGTTTTCTGAAATTCACTTGCTTATCATTTCTTATAACACATATAACATAACTCTTTAATTTATTCCCCTCTTGATAGGAATCTGCTTGATTTTCAATTATTTGGCAGCACAAAAGAACTACTTTAAATAGTTTTATCTCTTTAGACTACAGACCTAGTAATGGTATTACTGAGTGAAAGGGTATGCATAATTTTATAGCCCTTTGAGTATAACATTGTGCCAGTTCTCTTACATCTACTTCAACATTTGTCATTTCTCTTTTCTGTCAAATTAGTCAATATGTTAGATACTTCAGAGTTGTTTCAATTTGTCTTTCTGTAATCAATAGATATAGAGATTTTTTTCAAATAACTCTAGTTAACTGACTTTTTTTTCTTTAAAACTGTCTCTTCACATCCTTTGACCATTTCTTAATTAGGAAATTACTTATTCTTATAAATTTGACTCAGATCTCCACAAATTTTAAAATAGAACCTATATCAGAAAAACTCCCTGTAAAGGTGCTTCCCCGGCTTCCTGCTTTTTTTAAAAAAAACTATTTCCTGCATTGGTTTTGTTTCTATAAAACCTTTCATAATTTAGTACACACACATATATATATATATATGTATATGTATATGTATATATATATATATGATTAAGGATATATTTTTGTTGTCTGTGGACAATGAAGAAGATACAATTTTACTTCTTATCTTTTTTTATTAGAATTATTTTTTAAATTGTAGATTCTTATTGCTACCTTTCCTTTTTTCCTACACTAGTCAAAGTATAAAAGAATCCACTCAAGCCCCCTAATTCTGTTTCTATTTGTTTCTCTCTCTCTCTCTCTCTCTCTCTCTCTCTCTCTCTCTCTCTCTGTCTCTGTCTCTTTCTCCTCTATCTCTCTCTGTGTCTATCTCTGTCTCTCCATCTGTCTCTCTCATTTCATCTTATTCCTCCTCAAAAGTATTTTGCTTTTGATGTTTGCTTTCCCCAATTCTCTCTCTCTCTCTCTCTCTCTCTCTCTCTCTCTCTCTCTCTCAACCCTCTCCTTTCCCACTTCCTGGGACGGTTAGATTTTTATAACTGAGTATGTATATTATTTCCTCTTTCAGTCAATTCTGTTGAGAGCAGAAGTGTTGTCTTTCACCCTCCCATTTTCACATCCTATAAAATTTCTTTTGAGTCTTTTTAAAAAAAAATTTTTAGGTTTTTTTTTTTTTGCAAAGCAAATGGGGTTAAGTGGCTTGCCCAAGGCCACACAACTAGGTAATTATTAAGTGTCTGAGGCCGGATTGGAACTCCAATACTCCTGACTCCAGGGCTGGTGCTCTATCCACTGTACCATCTAGCCACCCCTTGAATCTTCTTTTTTTTGTGAGATTTATTAAGTATATTCTTTTCATACCCCTTCATTTAATTTTCTTTTAGATATTATGCCATAATAGTCAACCAAGACTGTGTCCTCTGTATACTTCCATAATAATGATGATGATGATGATGATGATAATACTAATAATAGATTTCTAAGATATCATAAATACAACATTCCCAGTTAGGGATGTTAAGGGTTTATCTTTATTGAATCCCTTATGATTTTTCTTTCCTATTTGCTTTTTAATGCTTTTCCTGACTTTTACTTGGAAATCAAATTTTCTATTCAGTTCTAGTTTAGTTTAGCTTTTTTGTTTTCACCAGGAATGTCTGCTATTTTGTTAAATTTCCGTTTTTTTATCCCCTCTGAAGGATTATTCTCACCTTTTTGGGTTGAGTGAATCTTGTTGGTAATTCTGGTTTTTTTTCGATCTGGAATAAAATATGTCCATCCCTCTGATCCTTTAATATATAAGCTGATAAACGTTGTATAATTCTAAATGTGACTCCATATTTGAATTGTTTCTTTCTGGTTTTTTGCAATATTTTCTCCTTAAGCTGTAAGCTTTGGAATTTGGCCATAATATTCCTTACAGTTTTTACTTTGTAATCTCCTCGGGAGATGATTTGGTGGATTCTTCCAATTTCTATTATATCCTATAGTTCCAGGAAATGAGAGAAGTTTTCTGCTCTCAGAGAGAAATTTTTTTTCTAGATAAGTTAATTTTTAAGTGAAATATTTCTTTTCTCTCTTTTTATCATTCTTTTTTTTTCAAATTTCTTGATGTCATGGAGGCATTAGCTTTCATTTGCCTAATTCCAATTTCTAAGGAAATATTTCTTCAGTGACGTTTTATGAGTCCTTTCCTATTTTTACTTTCTAAGGAGTACTTATCTTCAATGAATTTTGTATAATTTCTTTTTTAATTGGTCAATTTTTAAAAAATAATTCTTCTTTTAATTGCATTTCTCTACCTCTTTTGCCATTTTGTCTATTTTGCTAATTATGTTGCTATTGTCTTCAATATTTTTCTATCTCCTTTCCTAAACTACTGACTTTTTTCCATGACTTTCTTGTACCACTCATTTCTTTTCCCAATTTTTCCTTTATTTCTTTTATTTGATTTTTTCAACTTCTAGGAGCTCTTTTGGGGACTCATAACATTTCATAGTTTCTTTGAGGTTTTGCACATGGTTGTTTTGGCTTTGTTGTTTTTTCCTGAGTTTCTGTTTTGATATTCCTTGTCACGAGATTAACTTTCTATAGTCAGCTTTTTTTTTCTTTTTCTGTACTTTGCTGATTTTTTTAGCTTGTTTCTTGACTTTTAACTTTTTTTTTTGTTAAAGTGGCCTCTATTCATGAGGTACTTGAGGCACTAGCCTCAGCTTCAGGTATTTTGTGCATTTATTTTCATGACTAGTTTTGGAAGAGATGGGTTGGAGGAGCTATAATTTTCCAGTTCTCTTAAATTGATATGGTCTTAGGAGAAGTGTGGTCACTGCTGTTCTGGTCCATGTTCTGGAATTGTTTTTTTGTTTGTTTGTTTGTTTTTAGTTTTTGCAAGGCAATGGGGTTAAGTGGCTTGCCCAAATCCACACAGCTAGGTAATTATTAAGTGTCTGAGATCGGATTTGAACTCAGGTACTCCTGACTCCAAGGCCAGTGTTCATCCACTGCGCCACCTAGCTGCCCCTATGTTCTGGAATTGTTAATGGGAATTGTTAACAGAATCTTTTCTCCTACTATTCTGTTTTGCCTTTATGTGGCTATCTGGAATTGTATGTGAATGATGCAGCAGAATTCAGCTTCCAGTGCCAGCAAAGGGTTTCATACAATCTTCTTCTGACTAGGAATCCAACTAACTTATTGTCTGTCGATTGAGAGTTCTCTAATCAATACAATATGGAGTTACTCCCAAGGCTTGCTGCTGACTTGCAGGGTGGCTGCCTAAGCTGAACTGCACTCTGGTCTCATCCTAATAAGACAGTGGAGTTTTTTGTTTGTTTGATTTTGAGGGTTTTTTTCACTAATCTTTTAAGATGTCTTTGGGTGGAAAATAATTTTACTACTTCCTTTAGAGAATTCATTTTGAGGAATTATTTTAACCTTGTTTGGAGGGTGATTTAGAAACCTTAGGAAAGTTTCTGCTTTTACTCTGCTATCTTGAATCCTTTCCCCTGGCCAGGATTTTCAAATCCAACTGTCAGCATGCTGGCCATAGTCCTCCCAAGTCTACTCTGGGGACTTGGATACTGCCTCTGTGTTATGGCTTTTGGTAGATAAGCTTTCACACCACCTTATTCAGGAACTGGCCACAGGATCATTTTCCATCCCATCCCATCCCATCTCTATAGTATGTATGCCCATACCTTTTGCTCCTCCCCTTTTTGTGTATTCCTTTCTGATTAGAATGTGAGCTATATGATAAGAGACTATCTGGTATCCATTGTTTTATCCCCAGTTCCTGACACAGAGTGAGTTCTTATTAAAAATTTTACCTAATTGTGTATAGTGATGGTAATTTGCTGCAACCTATTTATTATCACAGAATTTGAAGGATAAGAGATTCTAGTGAAGAGACACTCTGATCCCTTTATTTTACAAATGCAAAGTTTCTCAGAAAGATCTGGTGGCTTGTGGAGAGTCACATAGTTAATTAATAGTGCTTGATTTTGAACTCAAGTCTTCTATTTCCAGCTGGGTTTCACTACCCCATACTGATTCACTGACTATTTTTACATTGCCTTTCATGGTTCCTTTCTTTTTCTTATTTAGATAACTGGACTAGCTTTTTCTAACCAACCATGGAAATGACTGAAAAAGCTTTGATGTCTTCTAAAGTCTGATACAATAAACATAACGACTGTAAAAATGTCATCTCTCCAAATTTACTGGAAATAGGCAATTTATTTTCCATTTGGATATTTATGTAGGACACTATGGTACATAAAAAGATACAGTATATTGTTGCTTTACTGGAAGCTCATGGTGTGGTGGGGAAAACACTGGATTTATAGTCAAAGGACCTTAACTCATTTATGTCGGTAAATATCTATGGGATTTTATTTTAATTAAATCACTACAGTTCTTGGTTTCCTTATTTATAAAATAAGGCTAGCAATTCCTATCCCACCTACAGGAGAGGAATTTTGTTAAGTAAATGAAAAATTATCAGTGGGAAGAATCAGGAAAAAATAAGGTTCTATGTACATGAAATAATTAGAAAGCAAGGATTTGGTAACATAGCCCAGATGAGAGAGAAAGAAAGCCAAAAACAAGAGTGGGCAGAGTAAGAAGAGGATCCATGATGGCATATTTCCCATCTTTGGTACAGACCCAGGAGGGAGAGAACAGACTATTCCAGGCAGGGGAGATGAAAACCTAGGACAAACTAATTAATTAATTTTAGCTTTGCTGGGGTTTAATCTGAAAGACAAACAGGAAGTCTCACTAGGAAAGCAATCAGTAGTAGCTTCAATGGTATTGCATGGGGGCAACAGTGAGCCAGGATCTAGGACATTTTTAGCTGGCAATTACAAAAAGAAAAGTTTACCAGAGGAAATGATAGAAGGTCCAAGTATCAAAGTTGAAGTTAATGAGGGAGCAGGCAAACAGAGACAGGGAACATAAGATGAAATCTAAATGATTATACACTGTAGTATTTTCTTCTATTAGCTTTATTGTGTGGAGCATAGAAAAAGCACCCCAATGCCCATAGTTGCACAACATCTTCTCCCTAAATGTCTCCCTATAATATAGGGGATGTCACTCCCAGAGAAACTTTTGGCATAGAAGAGTAAGAGGTGAAGTGAAGTCTTGTGAAGAAGATAAGCTTTGACTTTATGTATCATAAATAATTTGTAGGATTTTGATAGAAGAAAAAGAGGAAGACATGTAAATAATTATTGATAGTAAATGGGATAGCCTACATGATATAGTGAATAGTGAATATCCATATAGCAGACAAACTGCAATTTTTGTAAAGATTCATTTACTTATTTATTTATTTTCATTGATATGTACATGCATATTTCCAAGTTACAAAATTTCCCTCCACCCTCCCTTCTCATTCTCCTCCCCTCAGCAGGGAAGATCCAGGTTAGCATTTTACATGCATATTTTTTTAAACATGTTCACAGATTAGTAATTGTTGTCATGAGAAATTAAAATTAAAGGAAAGAGATACATAAGAGATACTTTTTATAAAGTGTTCATCAAATTTGGAAGGATTGTGGTTTTTTCCCCGTGTCTTTTGCTTTGCTTTGTTTTTCTTCCTCTGGTTGGGCATAATATAGTCCATAACCAGTCAAATGCAGTTGTCCTAATTCTCTGGATTGCCTAGAGGAGCTGCTTCCATCAAGGTTTTTCATCTCATAATGTTGTTGTTGATGTTTACATGGTTCTCTTGGTTCTACTCCCTTTGCTCAGCATCAGATTCCATAAGTCATTCCATCCTTCTCTAGAGTCCAACTGTTTGTGGTTTCTTATAGATCAATAGTATCCCATAGTATTCATGTACCATAATTTGTTTAGCAATTCTCCAAATGATGGTCATTCTCTCAATTTCTAGTTCTTTGCCACTACATAAAGAGCTGCTATGAATATTTTGGAATATGTAGGACTTTTCCATTTTTTTTTGTAATTTCTTTTGGATATAAATCTAGAATTGGAAATGATGGGCCAATTTCATTCAATGTATATAGCATGGAACCAAAAAAAAAGAGAGGAGGAAAGAAAGAGATAGAAGATAATATGGCTAGGTTACTGACCTAGTAAAGTGTGAACAACAAAGATAGAGAGATAAACCTTTCACAACTAATGGCCTGGAAGATAGGAGATGACAAGATGGAATCTGATTTGGTCAGGAACAGTAAATCAGAAAAGCTTCATCCAGTTCTTTACTTTGCTCACCATTATAAAAATGTAAAAGAGAAATGAGGAGTAGAGAGGACAAGACAGGAAAGGAGAGGAGAGGGAACAGCAAAGGGGAGGGGAAAAGAGGAGAAGGGGAGAAAAGGAAAGAAGAGGGAGAAAGAAGAAGACACAAAAGAGGAGACAGAAAAAAATAGACAATTGCTATTGGATATTTGCCTAAAAGAAAAGAAAGAAGTTAATTGAAATTATTCCTAGTATAAACCTTACTTTTATTTCTTCCTCTCTTTTCAGTTTACTCAGATTCAATATAAAATACCAACCAAAAGTACCTTTTCTTGTTAGAAACTTTACAGTCAGTCTTCCTTCAAATCTCAGGTAATTTCCTATCTTCTACAAAAAACCCTTCCCAATTCTCCTGAATATTAATGCCTTCCTGACAAGACAACCCTTATATTTGGTTTATACATAATCATTTGCATGATGTTACTCCTAGAGATCTAATGAGAACTCCAAGTTAGCAAGGACTGTTTGTTTTTATAATTTGTATTCTCAATGTCTACTAGCACAATATCTGTCACATAGTAGGTGTTTATTAGATGTTAATTGACTGGCTGCTTAGGTTCTCTCTATTTTCAACTCTAGTAGATGCCAATACCATCCTTTTTAAAAAGACAGGAAAGTACTGAATAGAAAGGAGCATGTCCTATTAGCATCAGAAGACTGACTCTCCAATTCATTCACAGACCCCAGTACTTTTTTCCTTTTTCTAAAGAAACATGCTGTGACTTAAACTTGTGGTTGTAAAAGCATATTTTTGATTTCACTCTCTTGCAAGTCATTTCCAAATAACATAAAGGGGTTAAATTTTGAATTAGGGACTTCATCATATTCTGTTACACCAAGGTATGTTTAATCCTAATTTTGTGCCTGAAAGGAAATCTTTGCAGTTGACTACTTTAAATTGTCCTCCTTTTCATTACAAATGTTTCCTTCCCTGTTATTCTCTCTGTCTTTTTCATGTTGCACTCTTCACAGGTCCCCAATCTTGTCTTGTGTGTCCCTTCCTTCTATAATGGATTTGCATAACTTTAAGCAGATGGGTTACATTGACTCTCCTGAAACCACCTTTTTAAAGATCTCTGGTGTAGTGAGGGTCATTTTCCACAGGTAGTTTGAGTTTCCATGAGGTCCAAAGGGAAACAAAATAGTCAGTCTTTTCCAGAAGAGACTACTTCACCACTGATCTTTTCTCAGAGAAAACAAATTCTGGGCTATGTTTTTCTGCTCTTTCAAATAGTATTAACCTAGGGGTTATGAGTTTAAGCAAATTTCTGATCTCTTTTTCAATATTGGAGAGGAGTGGAGGAACCTGAACTCTATCTTCAAGGCTTAACCCCCTTCATTCCAAACATCAGTTCTACCAAGAACAGAAATAGCAATTATCAAATAATATGCATATCCAAATCAATAGCCACCTAAATCAAAGAAGGTATATATATATATACCTTCTTTGATTTATATATATATATATATATAGAGAGAGAGAGAGTAAGATATATATACATATACATATATATGTATATATATATACATATATATATGTATATATATATATATATATATATATATATATATATATATACATATATACACATAACCCAGAGTGAAAGATCTCTCCCATTAGGTTGAATGTTACTCAGCTCAACTATGCAAATATCCTAGGTATAACCTATAGAATTCATCAAAGTGTCTACTATAACAAAGTTAGGAATAGAAACATGATGAAGACAATTAGCTGCTCTAATGTTGACTTCTTCAGATTTGTTTGTTTCTTTCCCATCAAGAACTTGAAATTGAGTTGGCATTTTCCATATTGTCTCTTAAATCTAGGAGGCAGAACTACTTAAAGTGATAGCAGAACCCAAAGATTTTTTGAAGGCTTCAAGAAGATTAAAGAAACTCTTCTCTCTTCTGCTCTTGCCAATTATGTCCTACTCACTTGTGTCAGGGCATTTAGTTCCATTGATGAATGGAAAGTGCCAAATCAATGGGTTTCATGAATAGAATTATACATCTCTTGAAAGGTCTTTCCTTCTTTCAAAATACAGATAGTTAAGTAATTCTTCTATGACATCTTCACAAATTTCCATTCTAAAAATGATAACTATCCTTTCTTCTCTCATTTCATTATAACCCCTCTGAGCAAGTTTTTCTTTTTGTTTGTATTATAGTTATTTGAATGAAAATTCTCTCTCTGTCTCTGTCTCTGTCTCTCTCTCTCTCTCTCTCTCTCTCTCTCTCACACACACACACACACACACACACACACACACACACACACACACACAAACACCATCGGTACATTCCGTGGAAGCAGTTTGGTCTTCATTATCCTGTTCCTATATTAAAGCAAATAACATTCAATATAAAGTTTTTAATAAAATTTTATTGAATTAACGTAATTTTCAACATTTTTATTCATTTGTTCATTCAACAGACATCCATTAAACCCCTACTATATACAAGGCACTATTGCGTCATGGCAGCCTTTTCAGAATTTCTTAAAAATTCTGATTATTTTATCAAAATACTAATTATAATTTTTACTCCTTTGTCTTAATTCTACTCATTGATAAAAATGTTGTGAAGACAAGAGCCTTATGGCATGCCACTAGAGACTGCCTTAAAGTTTAAGCAAAAATAGTTGTAATACTTTATTTGCATCTTATTTGCTCTAACAAGACGCATACATATTACTCCCCAAAAGGATATTGGTTTCAAATGGGAAAATATATGAAGTATGTTTGTTTGGCTCAAAACACAGACACCAGTAAGACAAGTCAGGAATATACAGTGAAGTAGCTTGCAGGATAATATGCTGAAAAAATTAATCATGCATAAATCATGCACAAAGTAGAAACTACAAATTCAGTATTTGGCAAGCCTTCGATTCCCTTGCATAATTCTTTCATTTTCATCTTGCTCATTTCATTCTCCTCTCATAGAAATTGCTGTATAAAACAAAGACATAAACTGCGTGCAATTAAAATGGGAAAGTAGCTGAAAGGAATGTATTGATAATTATGTTAAAATCTATACTGTTAGAATTCTTGCATTGTTAGGAATCTAATTTGTCATCTGTTGACACCAATATCTCCGTTCTACACAACATCTGAGGCTTTGTTTTAGCCAACTTCTTTCAGAATAGAAAACTTCTCCACAGAAGGGAGGGAGGGTAGAAGTGAGGAATATATCTATATCTGAAAGAAGAAAGGGACCACTTCCAGCTTTATTATGGATGCCAGTGAGAATGAAATGATCACCAGGACTTTATAAATGTTGGGTCAAACAGCTTCGTATATAGAAAAAAGAAGAAGAGAGAAAGGAAAGGAGAGGAGAGGTGGGGGGAAGGGGGGGAGAGAGAGAGACAGAGAGAAAGCAGAGATAGACAGAGACAGACAGAGACATACAGACAGACAGAAAGACAGAGGCAGAGAGAGAGAAAGAGACTGATAGAAAGACAGACACACAGAGAAACAGAGAGCCAAGAGACAGAGAAAGGGAGATGTTCTTGGTAAAAATTAAAGAATAATAATCACCTAAATCATGAGCCTTCCAAGGGGTACTGGGGAAAAAGTCATAAGTGGAACATAAAATTTGAACTGTCACACTGAATATAAGAATCTCCTAGAAGATAAAAATCATACCCTTGAATATTTGGGGATTCCTTGGAGTCTTAGTCAAAAGTGTGTGTCTGAATTTTATAAATGGGCTTTTTTGATTAGAAGAAGCATAAATTCTTATCCTCATTCATCAATTATTTTAATTCTTTGAGTAATGGTATGAATTATTCTTTTGTTTTATTTCTGTTTCCTTTATTCTGTGTCTCCCAAAAGAGAATAAGTGGAAGGGAATAAGCATTTATACAGCACTTACTACATGTCAGATAATGTGTTAAGTGATTTACAAATATTGTCTCATTTGAAAATCAAATAAAAGGTTAAAACTATTGTATCCATATATATGTGTGCATGTGTGTATTCATATATATACATATACATATGTACATATGCATATATGTGTGTATAATCTGTTTTGTCTCCATAATCCTAAATAATGGATTGATATTTCTTACTGAACATTCAGATTCTTTCAGTGTATCAATAATTCAGTCAACAAATATTTGTGCCTTGCCTACTAAATCCCATATCCCAGGCCCTGGAATTGCAAAGACAAAAAATGGAAAAAAAATACTCCCAAGAATCACTCTCAGGAAATAATTTATGTGTATTTCAAAGTGTATAAAGGTAAAGAGAGGGGACCATTAGAAATTAGGAGTGGGTAAAACTATGTGTATGGCTGAGTTCTAAAGGAAACTTTAAGAGACAGAGGCAAAGAAGGCAAATTTTCTTGCCATAAGAAGAGGTCTGAGGAGAGTAAAGGCAGCAAGAGATGCCATGTCATGTGTAAGGGTCAGTTAGAAGATCCTTTTGTTCAAATAGTTTGATTGAAGAACAATAAGGTGTAAAAAAGATTATACAAAACTTCATATAGGAATAGACTATAACCATTCATTTTAGTTTGTTAAAGCATGTAGTCGAAGATCTCTTATAACTGAGCTTTTAAGAATTCTTAAATGTATTTCACCCCCTTTCATTCTCTCAGAGACTTACTTCTTCATGCTCTGAATATGCTGTAATGTAGATATGTCTTTATACATTAGAGAAAATAGAATAGCCTTTTTATCTTTTGGTATATTTTCTATAAGAAAACGGCCATAAAAATAAAAAAACTTAGTATCTGAGAAAAGGTGGCATTAACAAACTGACTTCTGCATCTCTGGCTTCCTATTTACATGCCACTTTCCTTCCCCATACCAAACAATGAGCTGATATTCTAATGTTTTTCCAACATATACTCTCAAAAAACTCACCTATAAAAACCCTTTTCAACATTAATCCCAATGTTATATAAAGTATTTGAATAAAATAGGTAAAGAAAGAGTTCTATCAAATTCCATTTTTGATATAAATATGGTTTTGATTCTTAAGCCAGAGAGAGAGTAAAAAGAGAGAAAGAAAACTATAACTCAATTAACATAATGGATATTGATGCAAAAATGTTAAACAAAATACTAGCAAGGAGATTACATCAATATATTATCAAGATCATTCATTTTATAACAAAGTGGGGTTATAATAGGAATGCAACTCTAGTCCAATATTAGGAAAACTATCATAATAATTGACTGAATCAATAACAAAAACAACAAAAATCATATGATAATATCAATAAAGGTAGAAAAAACCTGATACAAAATAAAACATCCATTCTATTAAAACATTAGAAAGTAAAGGAATCAATGGAACCTTTCTAAAAATTATAATTAGTATATATCTAAAATCAAGAGGAAGAATTTTATATAATAAGGACAAACTTGAAGTCTCTTCAATAAGATCATGGTGAAACAAGGATGTTGCTATCATCGTTATTCAATAGTGTATTAATTGTATTGTATAGCTATAACACAAAGACAAGAAAAATAAGTTGAAAGAATAAAAATAGTTAGTGAGGAAAGAAAATTATAATTTTTTTGCAGATGATATGATGGTATACTTGAGAACCCTAGGATAAATTAAAAAATAGTTAAAGCAATTAACAACTTTCACAAAGTTGTGGGTTATTAATATACATAATCATCACCATTTTTATATACTACCATTAAAACCAAGCAGGATGAATATATATATATATATATATATATATATATATATATATATATATTATGTAATGAAATACAATATATGCAGAAAAATAAAATATAATATATATATGTAAAATAACTGCAAACCTTTTAGGAATCTACCTGCTAATACAAACTCAAGAACTGTGTGAACATAATTATAAAACAATTTTCATACAAATAAAGTAAGATTTAAACCATTGGAAAAATATAAATTACTCATGGTTAGGCTATGCAAGTATAATAAAAATGAAAATTCTCTCTGTCAATTCATTTATTCAGTGCCATAGCACATAAACTTGTTTCTTGTTGCTTAGTTGCTTCCAGTTGTTGCTGACTCTTTGTGATTCCTTTTGGGTTTGCTTTTTGGTGAAGTTATTATTTTTTTATTTTTTAGGTTTATTTTAGTTTTTGCAAGGCAATGGGGTTAAGTGGCTTGCCCAAGGCCACACAGCTAGGTAATTATTAAGTGTCTGAGACCGGATTTGAACCCAGGTACTCCTGACTCCAAGACTGGTGCTTTACCCACTATGCCACCTAGCCGCCCCTTGGTGAAGTTATTTAAGTGGTTTGACATTGACATTTTCTTCTCATTTCGTTTTACAGATGAGGAAACTGAAACAATAATGGTGAATAGATTAACTACACAAAACATAAAAGTACTGACTATTATATTCTAGTTTTTGCTGAACTTAAAGATCTAAGCTTTGAGGGATAAGAGCTCATTATTAAATAAAAACTTTTGGAAAAACGGAAAGCAGTTTGGAAGAAATTAGGCATAAATAACGTTTCACAACATATGTTATGATATTGTCAAAATGAATAAATTATTTAGACATAGAGGTGAGATTATAAGAAAATTAGGGGAATATGAAAAAATGTTTCTGTCAGATCCATGCAAAAGGGTATAGAAGGGGATAGGAAGACCACAGGAAGTAAAATTAGTGATTCAAATAACATGAAATTTATGTAAATTAAGATTAATTTACAAAAATAATAGTCATTATCTAGTTGATAAATGTAAAAAAGAATATAAAAATACAGTTTTAAAATAAAAAATTATCAATAGTCACAAAAAAGTTTGACATCACCACTGAACAGAAAAATTAAAATTAAAATATCTTTGAGATCCCATGTTATACCTATCAGATTGACTAACATGAAGGAAAGGGAAGATAAGAACTGGAAGGAATATAGAAAATATGGGCATTAATTTTCTTTTGATGAAGTTGTGGACCACTTCAACCCTTCTGAAGAACAATTTAGAACTGTGGTCAAAGGGCTTTAAATTATGCATACCCTTTGACCCATCAATAACATTATTAGGTCCATATCCCCAAGGGATCAAAGAAAAGAGGAAAGGAATTATTTGTACAAAATATTTGTAGCAACTCTTTTTGAAATGGCAGAGAATTGACATCAAGGAGGTGGCAATCAACTGGGGAATGAATGAAAAAATTGTGGTATGACTGCAATGGAATACCATCATGCTATAAGAAATGACAAGCAATTTCAATTATGGCACTATATCAGAAACATTTTTTTTTAAATTGAAATGAATTAAATTTGACTTTGTTTTGAGCATAATACCAAGGAAAGAATGTTAGACTGGGAACCAGAGGAGTCAAATCCTGATTCTGCTCTGTGAAATATTGGACAAGTTCCTCTTTTATACACCCAGTTTGTGGTGTATAAAATGAGAGAATAAGACAAATGACTTATAAAACATTTTGCATGCAACAAGCTCTAATTTTAAAGTCCTATAAATCTTGAGAGGACCTAGGTGGTTCAGTAGATAGACCTCAGGAATCAGGAAAACTAATCTCCCTGCATTCTAACCTACCCTTAGACACTTATTAGGTACGTGACTCCAGGCAAGTCTGTTTGCCTTAGTTTCCTCATCTATCAAATGATGGAGAAGGAAATATCAAGTCACTCTATATCTTTTTTAATTTTTAAAAGTTTTTAATTGAAGCGATAGACAATATATTTTGATTTGCCATTTTAGTGAAAGCTCTGCTATAGCTCGACTTTGTTTACTAAAGCATTTAGTTTTTTATTGATATTTTATTTTTCCAAATAGATGTTTTGAAAGTTTTTAAGCATTCATCCATATGCCTATGTATATTTTTTAAGTTACATGATTTCCTTCCATCCTCCCTTCCTACCCCCTCCCCTCAGTGGTGAACATGTGTATTGTACATACTCATTTGTGTTAAACATCTTTACAGATTAGTGATTTTCAGAATGAGGAATTAAGATTAAGGGAGAGAAATACGTAAGAAATATTTTTATAAAAGGTGAATGTAGTGTTCATCAAATTCTGAAGGATATTTTTTGTTTTGAAGTTATTATATATCTTTGCCAAGAAAATTCCAAATGAGTTCCCACAGAATCAGACATGGCAGAAAAAGATTAAATAACAACAACAACCACAATATGGATCTTGAGATTATTTGAATGTGTTTCAGAATATCCCTAAAACATGATTAGGGAAAGTTATAAAAGGGAATTACATATGTGCTATGTAGGATGATGAGAAAATCATTTTGTATTTCATATTTATATTAACACAAAGATAATAAAAAATTTCTTTTTAAATTAAAAAGAAATGACAAGCAGGATGGTTTGAGAAAAACCTAGCAAGACCTACTTAAACTGATGCAAAATAAATGAGTCAGGAGGACATTAACAATGATAAGAATTGACAGAACAATCATAGTAATATTTTAGTGATGATCATCTGTGAAAGAATTATCTACTCTGATCATGACAATGATCCAAGAAAATTCCAAAGTACTCATAATGAAAAGAGCTAAAGAACAATCTGTTCATTTATATAAACTATCCACAATATCTAACATGTACTTTTTTCTCACTTTAAGATTCTTCTTTTCTTTCAAAAGTTACCTCTTATATGGTCACTGATTCCTTTGCCACTCTGTAAACTCCTAGGAAAAAAAGTTTTCTCTCTCTGAAATATTCCTACAAAATTTTAATATGGTCTTCTTTTTGAAACTGCTAGACATGAGAGCACAATGTGCATAGCAAACATTATTAAGCATTTGTTGAATTGAGTTGGACTTCAATAACATTTGCCATGCTCTTCAACTCTAACTTTTTCTTATCATGTGGTCAGTTGTTTTCAGTCTGAATTACTAATAAATTTATGAAATAGGAATTAGGGAAGGCATGTTTGGTTTTTTTTTTTGCCTGGAAAGACCATAATGGCAAAAGGAAATATGGTTGCAATCAGTTATAGGGAAAAATAGACTCTAAAATCAGATACAAGTAGCATAAAGTGAAGTACAAAATGAAGTACAAAGTGTAGTACAAATGGCATGATGATGTAATAGAATAGTGATAGAAGGTAGGCAGTGTGGGAAAGCATCACAGAGAATTCTTTATGTAATCATGGAGATAAGAGTTGGAAGCACTCAGAAGAAAGAATCCAGATGGATATGAAACAGTGTTCAGGGGACGGTAGCTTGAGGTCTAATTTAAAATTTTTTTTTTATTATTTTTCCCCCAATCTTGCTTCCCTTCCCCCAACCCTTACAGAAGGCAGTCTAATAGTTTTACATTGTTTCCATGCTATACACTGAACAAAATTGAATATGTTGAGAGATAAATCATATCCTTAAGGAAAAAAATAAATTTTAAAAGATAGTAAAATTACATAAGTTACCCTTTTAAAAATTAAAGGTAATATAGTCTTTAATGCTTAGCTAAAATCCAAAACTCTTTTTTTGGATACAGATGGTATCCTCCATCACAGATGCACCTAAATTGTCCCTGATTGTTGCACTGATGAAATGAGCAAGTCCATTAAGATTGATCATCAATCCCATATTGCTGTTAGGGTGTACAATATTCTTCTGGTTCTACTCACCTTGCTCATCATCAGTTCATGAAAATCCTTCCAGGGCTCTCTGAATTCCCATCCCTTCTGGTGTCAGTCCATAACATACATATGCAATTTGTTCAGCCATTCCCGAATTGATGGACATTCACTCAATTTCCAATTCTTTGCCACCACAAACAAGACTGCTATGAATATTTTTGTACAAGTGATATTTTTACCATTTTTCATGATCTCTTCAGGGTTTAGACCTAGTAGCGGTAGTGCTGGATCTAAGGGTATGCACATTTGTATTGCCCTTTGGGCATAATTCCAAATTGCTCTCCAGAAAGGTTGGATGAGTTCATTGCTCCACCAACCATGTATTGGTGTGCCAGATTTTCCACATCCCTTCCAATATTGAACATTGTCTTTTCGGGTCATATTGGCCAGTCTGATAGGTGTGAGATGGTATACCTCAGAGGTGCTTTCACTTGCATTTTTCTAATAAGTAATGATTTAAAGCATTTTTTCATATGACTATGGATAGCTTTGATTTCCTCCTGTAAATTGCCTCTGAATTTGTCAATTGGGGAATGGATTGCTTTTTTATAAATTTGACTCAGTTCTCTTCATATTTTAGAAATGAGTCCTTTGTCAGAAATAATGGTTGTAAAAATTGTTTCCAATTCACTACATTTCTTTTGACCTTGGTTACAGTGGTTATTGCCTGTGTAAAAACTTTTAATTTAATATAATCAAAATTATCTAGTTTGTTTTTAATGCTGTTCTCTATTTCTTCCTTAGTCATAAATTGCTTCCATTTCCATAGATCTGACAGGTAAGCTATTCCTTGATCTACTACTTTCCTTATCTATCTAAATCTGGTACCCATTTTGATCTTATCCTGGTATAGGGTGTGAGATCTTGGTCTAATACAAGTTTCTACCATACTAACTTCCTATCTTCCTAGCAGTTTTTATCAAAGTGAGAGTTTTAATCCCAGAAGCAGGACTCTGGGTTTATCAAACAGCAGATTACTATAATCATTTCCTGCTATCTCTTTTGTTGCTATGCTATTCCACTGATCCACAACTCTGTTTCTTAGCCAATACCAGTTTTTATGACTGATGCTTTATAATATAATTTTAGGTCTGGTAGGGCTAAACCATCTTCTTTTGCACTTTTTTCATTAAATCTTTGGAAATTCTTGAATTTTTCTTCCTCCATATGAATTTATTTTGTCTTATGCTTAAAGAAATTTTCTTTGAAATTTTGATTGAACACAAAAATGTACTAATGGCTTAGCCATGAGCAGTTGATATTTGCCCTGTTGTTTAAATCTGATTTTATTTGTGTGAGAAGTGTTTTGTAGTTGTTTTCATAAAGTTTGAAGTTACTTTTATTGGGATTTCTTGTTCTAGCTCTTAACTGCTATATCTTGCTACTAATAGTATAGAAATGCTGAGGATTTATGAGGGTTTAATTTATATCATTGAACTTTGCTAAAGTTGCCAATTATTTCCAACAGTTTTTAAATGATTTTTTAGGATTATCTAGGTATACCATCTTGTCATCTGAAAAGAGTGAGAGTTTTGTCTCTTCCTTCCCAACTCTCATTCCTTCAATTTCTTTTTCTTCTCTTATTGCTGAAGTTAATATTTTTAATACAATATTGAATAGTAGTGATGATAATGGGCATCCTTGTTTCAACCCTGATCTTATTGGGAATCCCTCTAACTTATCTCCATTGCATATAATCCTTGTTGATGGTTTTAGATAAATAATGCTTATCAGTCTAAGGAAAAATTCATTTATTCCTAACAGTCTAGTGTTTTTAGTAGGAATGGGTGCTGTATTTTGTCAAAGGCTTTTTCAGCATCTATTGATATGATAATATGATTTCTGATAGTTTGTTATTGAAAATTAATCAGACTAACAGCCTTCCTAATATTAAACCAACCCTGCATTCCTGGCATAAATCCTGCTTGGTCACAGTGTATTATTCTAGTAATAAATTTCTGTAATCTCTTTGCTAAGATTTTATTTAAAAGTTTTATATCTGTAGTCATCAGGGAAATAGGAATTTTTCTTTCTCTATTTTGGCTCTTCCTGGTTTAGGTATCATCACCATATTGGTGTCATAGAGTTAGGCAGAGTTCCATCTTTACTGATTTTCCCAGAGTTTTTATAGAATTGGAGCCAATTGTTCCTTTAATGTTTCATAGAATTCATTTGTGATTCCATATGGCCCTGGAGATATTTTTCTTACACAGTTCAATAATAGCTTATTGAATTTCTTTTTTTCTAAGAAAAGGTTATTATGTAATTTCCTCTTCATTTAACCTAGGCAACTTATATTTTTGTAAATATTCATTCATTTCACTTAGATTATCAAATTCATTGACATACAGTTGGGAAAAATAGTTTCAAATTGTTACAATAATATCTTCCTTATTGTTGGTGAGTTCACCTTTTTTATTTATGATACTAATAATTTGGTTTTCTTCTTTCTTTTTTTTAAATCAAATTAACCAAAGGTTTATCAATTTTATTGGTTTTTCATAAAATCACTTGGTTTTATTTATTAGTTAAATATTTTTCTTGTTTTTCATGTTATTAACTTCTTTAACTTTTAGAATTTCTGTTTTGATATTTAATTAGGAGTTTTTAAATTATTCTTTCTCTAATTTTTTGGCTACATTTTTAGTTCATTGATTTCCTATTTCTTCAATTTATTCATGTAAGCATTTAAAGATATAATATATCCCCTGACAGCTGCCTTGAGTGAATCCCATAGGTTTTTGGCATGTTGTTTCATTATTGTCATTATCTAGGATGAAATAATTAATTCTTTCTATAATTTGTTGTCACTCATTCTTTAAAATGAGGTTATTTAGTTTCCAATTAGATTTGTGTCTATCTCTTTCTAATCCATTGTATGTGAATTTTATTACATTATGATCTAAGAAGGATATATTCACTATTTCTGCCTTTTTACACTTGATTATTAGATTTTTATGCCCTGGTATATACTTAATTTTTGTGTAAGTTTCATGTACTAGAGAAAAATAAAACATATTCCTTTCTATCCCCATTCAACGTCCTCCAAAGGTCTTTCATGTATAGGTTTTCTAACATTCTATTTACTTTGTTAACTTCCTTCTTTTTTATTTTATGGTTAGATTTATCTAAATCTGAAATTGGGAGGTTGAGGTCTCCCACCAGTAGAGTTTTGCTCTTTATGTCTTCCTGTAATTCATTCAACTGCTTCTCTAAGATTCTGGATAATCCACTTGGTGCATACATAATTAGTTTTGAAATTGCTTCATGTCTATTGTATTTTTTAGGAAGAAATAGTTTCCTTCCTTATCTCTTTTAATGAGATCTATTTTAGCAGCTGCTCTGTCTGAGATAAGGATTGCTATCCCGGCTTTTTCACTTCAGCTGAAGCAAAATATACTTTTCTTCAGGCTTTTACCTTCATTCTGTATATATTTCTCTGTTTCAAATTAGTTCCTTGTAAGCAGTATTTTGTATGATTCCAGATTTAATCCAGTCTGCTATTCACTTATGATTTATGAGAGAGTTCATCCCATTCACATTCAAAGTTATAATTACTAACTATTGTCCTCCAGGCTATCCTCCCACACTTGGTATTTTTTCCCTTTTTTTACTTTATCCATATTCCCCAGTATTTTCTTTCTGCATACTACCTTCTTCAGTGTGTTATCCCCCTTATATCTAACCCCCTATCCTTTCTTTTCCCTTTACCCCTTCTTCCTTCCATTCCTTCTGTTAATTCCTCTTTTCCCCTCCCTCCCCTTTCCCCTTTTAATACTTGAAAGTAAGATAAGCTTTTTAACTTAATTGAATGTATGTTGTCTTGAGGTCTAATCTAATGAGAGTAAGCTGTTCTCACTTCCTCTCTTCTTCTCTTCTATTGCAATAGGTCCTTTGTACCTCTTAATGTAATGTTATTTATCCCATACAATCTCCTCCATCTTCCCATCTCTTTACTGCCCCCCCCTTTAAAGGACATGTTGTTTTTATATCATTAAATTAGAGTCACAGATAAGTCAGGTGTGTCCATTACTTCTGGCTAAATATATTCTCTCTAATAGAGTTACAATTCTGAAGAGTTATGAGAAGCTTTCTCCCAGGTGAGGATATAGCCAGTTTTGTCTTATTGGATAGCAGGTTTTTTCTTTACCCCCTTTTTTAACTTTTTCATGTGTCCCTTAAGTCACCTGTTTCAATTCCAATTTTTCTATTTAGCTCTGGTCAGTTCATCAGCAAAAGTTGTAAGTTTCCTATTTCATTAAATGTCCATCTTTTCCCCTATAAGAGAAGACTCTGTTTTGCAGGATAGTTAATTCTTGACTGCATTCCAAGCTCTGTTGCTCTTTGGAATATCATATTCCAGGCTCTTCAGTACCTAAAATGTTGATTTAGGCAGGTCCTGTGTACTCTTTTTTTTAAGGTTTTTTAAAAGGCAATGGGGTTAAGTGGCTTGCCCAAGGCCACACAGCTAGGCCAGATTTGAACTCAGGTACTTCTGACTCCAGGGCCAGTGCTCTATCCATTGTACCACCTAGCCACCCCCTCTGTGTACTCTTTACTGTGGCTCCTTGGTATCCAAATTCTTGCTTTCTTGATGCTTGTAAATTTTTCTCTTTTATTTGATAGTTTTGGAATTTTGCCACACAATTCCTTGGTGTTTTCATTTTAGGATTCCTTTCCAGAGGGGATTGATGTATTCTTTCATTAACTATTTTGTCCTCTGGTTCCATGTCATCAGGCTAGTTTTCCCATCACTAAATCCTATAATATTGAGTCCAGATATTTTTTCTCTTTAATATTTTCAGGAAGCCCAATGATCCTTACATTTTCTCTTCTCATCTGTTTTCGAGATCAGTGGTTTTGCAAATGAGGCATTTTACATTTTTTTTTATTTTTTGTTTTATTTCAACCAATTCTTTTTGTCTCATGAAGTCATTAGTTTCTACAGATTCCATCTTTTTTTAGGTTTTTTTTCAAACCATCTTTTTTTTAAGAGAGGAATTTTCCTCCTTTACCTTTTGCAACTCCTTTTCCAATTGACCAATTCTATTTTCAAAGGAGTTTTCCATTTGCACAATTGAGGTTTTGATAGAACTACTTTCTTTTTGCATTCGGACAACTGTATTTCCCAAGGATTTGTTTTCTTGCTGTGAGATTTTAAATTTCTCTTGCCAGGTGTTAATTTCTTTTGAATTTCCTTTCCCAAGTTTTCCAGTTGGGTTTTAAATTCCATGAGTTTTTTTCTAGGAAGTCTTTCATAGATGGAGAACAATTTATTTTCTTCTCAGAAATTCTTGATCTCTCTGGGTTATGATCTTTGTCTTCAAAGCAGTTTTCAATGGGCTCCCCTTTCTGCTGTCCTTTCTAGAATTTTCTAATATCTTGTGTTGGGGTGGGGCACACTGGTCCATAGATCTTTGGTGTTGAAAATCCTAGAGACTTTGCTCACTGGGTTGAGTAACAACAAGTGGGCCTGCCAGTAGGGGTTGCTGATTGCTTTCTCTAAAGGGTCTATGACCTTGATTTGAGGCCCTCTTCCTAGACCTGTGGTGCTGGGGGTGATGGGAGGGTGCAGCTGAATACTGTTCTCCTTGAACAATGTGGCTGTGCCCTGGGGTAAGGTAGTTAATCTCCCTATTCAGCTGAGGGAACTCTGCTGCCTACACCTGAACCTGGAGGGGAGGAGAGGGTGGAAGAACTGTTACTGTGTTTATTTTGGTAAGAGAGCTATGCTGAAAGTATGGGGTTCATGTCCCTGAGGCAAGAGGGTTGATGTCCAGCCACTCTCTGCAACTCTCTGTGCTGGAACTTGCCATCCAGCCCTGCTGGAGCTCCCCAGACCACTGTTCCCACTATTTCCTCTCTTTATGTTCATCCTCCAACTTCACCCTAACACCTCTGGATTTGCTCTCTGCTCTCTGCCCCTAGTTCACCCATGCTCTGCTGAGAGAGAACATGATGGTCTTGTTCTTCTTCTAGCTTCTTTTTCTGAGTTTTGTTGATCAAAATTCTGTTAACAGGCTTCTTTCATATTATTTCTGAGGGAATGTCAGGAGATCTTAGTATAGTGCCTGGCTTTTCTCCATCTACTTGGCTAGACGTCCAGTATCCATTATTATTAATCCCTATGATTATAAGGGAAATAGAAGGATCATTCATAGTGGAGTTATTAGAGTTATCTTTATTGATGTCTATTTTTTATAAAGGTTTTTTTAAGGTAGTCATGGTTAAGGAATCAGAAAATCTATTTTTAAGTCAGACACAAACAGAAAATGATAGCGAAGTAAACATGTGCATATAGAAGGATTATTTTCATGTATCAGTTAAGGAGATGGCATTGAAAAGATTATTTATAATGTGCCTAGGAATTAGTTTAATTATCTTTAGATGGAGTCGATTCAATTGCAAGTTGCATTTGAATCATGTAGAAACAACTGAAGGCAGGGTGGCATTACCTTAAGGAATATGAATTCCTAATTTATTTGAACAAAGACTGGTAAGCTAGTATCTGACTAATGTCAAAAACAGAAGGAAGAATATGCTGCTACCTATGGCAGTCAAAAAAGCATTAGAAGACAAATCAAGTAGTAATTAAAAAAAACAAATATAAGAGGAGATACTAACAAAGGTATGATGAGGAATATAGAAATTTCAGGATAGATCTTTTTGCTAATAAATTTCTTATCTTTTTGGGGGGAAATGTAGTTTGAGAACAATGCATGTCTGTATATAATTCATTTCCAGAGTAAGAAATTTTGTAAAGATTTTTTTTGTAAAGGTTTGAAAGGATGACTTCATGCAGAAATGTCAAGATAAGATCTTGAAAGATTGACAGGCTATAGATTTGCACAGGGCCTAAGGGAACATATTCTAAGTTAGATAGACCCATGTGCAATTTTAATTTGGGAGGTATGAAGATGCTATACTAACATAATGCAGGGAACTTGTATATAACAATGTTCTAAGAGTGGAAAGCTATTAAAAGTAGGGGTAAGAGAATTTTAAGTACAGAATCATAGAATGTTAAAGCTGAAAGAGGGAGTAAACTAAGTTTTGTGGGGGGGGGTTTTTGTTTGCTTTTTTGATATTGAGAGAAGTGGTAACACCCAAGGTCAAAATGATAGTTAGTGGATCAAATAGAACTGGAATACTAATCCCAACTCAAGAATTTTCATCTATCTCTACTTATCAACAAACATGTTACCTTTAAAGCTTAGGAACAAATTAAAAAAATATAATGAACATAAACAAGTTTTCCCTTCCCCTCTCAAGCACAATAAAGCTTCACTAATATATACTTCAAATAGAAAAGGTGGGTACAGTGTGAAGGTAGGGCTAAATGAAGAATACATTGATTTCAGTTCATATAGATTGCAACAGGCATATATTGGAAGAAACAAAAGCAAGTCAAAGAGGAAATTGTCAAGGAAAGAGTGAAATCAAAGGCATTCTCCTTGATAGTTTAATGAATACATTAAAAATGGCAGAGAGAAACCAGTCATACCAGTGAAGGATGCAATGCTGAAGAATGAGATAAAGACTTTTAGAAATTACCTAACAGTCCTTGTGAACACTATTGACAACTTGATAGGCACCATTAAAAACTTGATAAATTAAAGAATGAGATAGGCAATAAAGAATGCCTCAAATTAAAAATCTCTTTTAGATTAGAGATGGGGTACATGGGAAAGAAAATGGAGGTATTCACTACAGACAATTTATATGATGGGTAACAGAGGTCATTGTATCATAGTTTAATTCCCTTAAATTAAGTCTAGAAAATGTAAGTCATTGATTATAAATAACATAATGGTATAGAAACAATCACCAATTTAGCTTTTCTTCCTTTCTCTGAACAATGATACCATCAAAAAGATTCATTAGTATACTATCATATACATGAAGTAGGCAATGAGTGTATTAAACAATTTAGATAAGATGGGGCCTCTGTCTCCATGAATGATGCAGTCCAATTTTTACATAAAACAGAAATACATAATAATTTCTGGTAAAAAGTTAGGCTTGAGCAAGAAGATCCTTACTGATGGGAGCATCAGAAAAGAATGAATGGATGAAAGTTTCTTTTGAGCTTTAATGAACAGACTCAATGGAAAGAGGAACTATTACTGAGTCATAGGAAAATGACTTAAGGATGTGTATTCATTTTTTTCCATAAGAGGGAGAAAGATAATCAGTCAATCAGTGAACCAGTATTTTATGAGAAATCTACACTGCCCTTGACTTTGTGCTATCCATATCAGTTTTCCTGCTCAAGAAACAGAAGCAGAACCCTATTATTTCTATAATCAAATCCCTCCATTTGGATTTTTTTATTTTATTTATTCCATTCTATATTTTATCTTTCCTGTTACATTTTATGAAAGTTTTCAACATTCATTCATATGCATATGCATATTTTTAAATTATATAATATCCTTCCACATTTCCTTCCCTTCCCCATCCCCTCAGTGGCAAATAGTCAGGTGAATATTGTACATACACATTTGGGTTAAACATGGTTACAGATTAGCCATTTTTGGTATGAGGAATTAGGATTAGGTAAAAAGAAAGAAAACCATGAGATAGGAACGAAATACACAGGAAAATCATTTTTAAAAATGTGAATATAGGGGTGGCTAAGTTGCATAGTGGATAGAGCACCAGCCCTTGAGTCAGGAGGACCTGAGTTTAAATCTGACCTCAGAACCCCATTGCCTTGCAAAAACCTAAAATAAAAAAAAAGTGAATATAGATGTCATGCAGAATCTGAAGGGTTTTTGGTTTTGTTTTGTTTTTCTTCCTCTGAATGGGGACAGCATTGTCCATAGACAAATTAAAAAGGTGTACTAACTCTCTGAACTACTGAAAGGTTCTGCATCTATCAAGGCTGAACAAATCATCATGTTGTTGTTAATGTATACAATGTTCCCTTGGTTCTGCTCCCTTCACTCAGAATCAGATCCAGTAATTCATTTCTTGCTTTTCTAGAATCTGGCCATTTTTGTTTTCTTATAGAATTATAGTATTCCATGACATTTATATAACATGACTTGTTCAGTCATTCCCCATTGATGGGCATCCCTTCAATTTCTAAATCTGTGCATGTCAAAAAATGCTACTATGAGAATTTTGGAACATGTGGAACTTTTCCCTTTTTTTAGGATTTCTTCTGGAGATAGGTATAGTATTGGAATTTCTGGGTCAAAGGGTATGATCAGTTTTATTACTCTTTGGTCATAGTTCTATGTTGATTTCCAAAATGGTTGGATCAATTCACAACTCTACCAATAATGCATTAATGGCCCAATCTTCCCAAAACC
Organism: Macrotis lagotis; assembly: GCF_037893015.1. Lineage (NCBI taxonomy): Eukaryota > Metazoa > Chordata > Mammalia > Peramelemorphia > Peramelidae > Macrotis > Macrotis lagotis. The sequence continues at coordinate 322,751,087 of NC_133666.1, forward strand.
TCTCCAACATTGATCATTTTCCCTTTCTATCATCTTAGCCAATCTGAATGTTGTGAAATGATATCACAGAGTTGTTTTAATTAGAGTTCTCTAATCATTAATGATTTGGAGAATTTTTACATTATTATATATAGCTTTAATTTCTTCATTTCAAAACTGTCTGTTCATATCTTTTGATCATTTCTCAATTGTTGAATGATTTGTGACCTTATAAATTTGATGCAAATTTACCCAGGATTGGGGCAGCCAGATGGCACAGTGGATAGAGTACCAGCCCTGGAGTCAGGAGGACCTGAGTTCAAATATGGTCTCAGACACATAATAATTATCTAGCTGTGTGACCTTGAGCAAGTCACTTAACCCCACTGCCTTATTAAAAAAAACTGCCCAGGACTTATTAACTTTGGCATTAAAGGATCAGAGGTGCTGGATATAATATTCCAGAAGGAAAAATACAACTACCCTTTAAAATTCTGAATATTCTTTCAGGAAAAAAGGATGGATTTTCAACAAAATAGAAGACTTTAAAACTTACCTGATGAAAACTCCAGAACTGAACAGAAAATTTTATCTTCAATACAAGTCACAAAAGATTCATAAAAAGATAAATAGGAAGAAATAGTATTCCTTTGTCTAGATCTAGTTACTAGGGTTTTATTTTCTTCAGTTTTTTGTTTTCTTTTCCAGTTGAATAATTTTACTTTTAAATGAGTTGTTTTCCTTTTCCAACTGGTCGATTTTACTTTCTTATGAGTTGTTTTCCATTTCATGTTGGTCAATTTTTCCTTTTTTTTTTTTAGGTTTTTGTAAGGCAAATGGGATTAAGTGGCTTGCCCAAGGCCACACTAGGTAACTGTTAAGTGTCTAAGACCAGATTTGAAACCAGTTACTCCTGACTCCAGGGCTGATGCTGTATCCACTGTGCCACCTAGCTGTCCCCAATTTTACTTTTAAAGAAATTGATTTCTTTCTTCATTTGTTCATTCTTACTTTTAAAGATATTCTTTTCCTTAATCAGTTTTTCATAATTCTCTACATGACTCTCATTGCTTTTCTCAATTTTCTTCTCTCTCTATTCTTTGGCTTTTAAAATCTTTTTTTGTGGTGTTCCAAGAGAACTTTTTTGGATTTGAGACCAATTCAAAGTCTCCTTTGAGACTTCAAAAGTAGATATTTTGTCGCTGCTTTCCTCTTCTGAGATGCATTTTTGTCACCCCTATTAGAATAGTAGCTTTCTATAGTTAGTGCTCTTTTTGTTTCTTTGCTCTTTTTGATAGTTGAGCATCTGGAGCATAGTGGATTATACTGCTAAGTTTTTTCTTCTGAGTGCTGGATTTGTAGTCCTTGGTTTTCTGTTCTGGCAACTCAGGGGCTCATAGTTTATTTCCTGTATTAAGCTAGTCCAGTCAATTCCTCTTTGTTACAGCATTCCTAGACTCCCTGTGTTTAGAGTATATTTTGCTAATAACTAAATTCTTGCTTTTAAAAAAGTATTTATTTTTATTCATCCATTTGCAAATGCATATTATCTTTCTTTAAATTAATTTTTATTAAAGATATTATTTGAGTTTTACAATTCCCCCCCAATCATACCCCCCCCCAACCACAGAAAGCAATCTGTCAGTCTTTACTTTGTTTCCATGTTGTATCTTGATCCAAACTGGGTGTGATGAGAGAGAAAATATATCCTTAGAGAAGAGACAAGAATGCTAAGTGCTAACAAGATCAGATAATAAGATATCTGTTTTTTTCTAAATTAAAGGGCATAGTCCTTGAACTATGTTTCAAACTCCACAGCTCCTTAACTGGATACAGATGGCACTCTCCTTTGCAGACAGCCCAAAATTGCTTCCGATTGTTGCATTGATGGAATGAGCAAGTCCTTCAAGGTTGATCATCACTTGATTTCCAGTTCTTTGCCATCACAAACAGGGCTGCAATAAATATTTTTTGTACAAGTGATGTTTTAACACTTTTTCTTCATCTCTTCAGGATATAGACCTAGAAGTGGTATAGCTGGGTCAAAGGGTATGCACATTTTTGTTGCCCTTTGGACATAGTTCCAAATAGTTCTCCAGAAAGTTTGGATGAGTTCACAGCTCCACCAACAGTGTAATAGTGTCCCAGATTTCCTACATCCCTTCCAACAATGATCATTATCCTTTCTGGTCATATTGGCCAATCTGAGAGGTGTGAGGTGGTACCTCAGAGAAGCTTTAATTTACATCTCTCTAATAATTAATGATTTAGAGCATTTTTTTCATATGGCTATGAATTGCTTTGATCTCCTCATCTGTAAATTGCCTTTGCATAACCTTTGACCATTTGTCAATTGGGGAATGACTTTTTGTTTTGAAAATATGACTCAGTTCTCTGTATATTTTAGAAATGAGTCCTTTGTCAGAATCATTAGTGGTAAAGATTGTTTCCCAATTTACTACATTTCTTTTGATCTTGGTTACAGTGGTTTTATCTGCGCAAAAGCTTTTTAATTTAATGTAATCGAAATCATCTAATTGGTTTTTGGTGATGTTCTCCAACTCTTCCTTAGTTATAAACTGCTCCCCTTTCCATAGATATGAAAGGTAAACTAGTCCTTGATCTTCTAATTTGCTTATAGTATTGTTTTTTATGTCTAAGTTCTGTAACCATTTGGATCTTATCTTGGTAAAGGGTGGTAGGTATTGGTCTAATCTAAGTTTCTTCCATACTAACTTCCAATTATCCCAGGAGTCTTTATCAAAGAGGGAGTTTTTATCCCAATGGCTGGACTTTTGGGGTTTTTTTGAACAGCAGATTACTATAATCATCTCCTGCTTTTACACCTAGTCTATTCCACTGGTCCACCACTCTATTTCTGAGCCAATACCAAACAGTTTTGATGACTGATGCTTTATAATATAATTTTCGATCAGGTAGGGCTAAGCCACCTAATTTTGCACTTTTTTTTCATTAAGCTCCTGGCAATTCTTGACTTTTTATTTCTCCATATGAATTTACTTTCAATTTTTTCTAACTCATTAAAGTATTTTTTTGGAATTTTTATTGGTAGGGCACTAAACAAATAGTTTAGTTTTGGTAGAATTGTCATTTTTATTATATTAGCTCTACCTATCCATGAGAAGTTGATATTTGCCCAGTTATTTAAATCTGATTTAATTTGTATGAGAAGTGTTTTATAATTGTTTTCAAAAAGATTCTGAGTCTGTCTTGGCAAATAGACTCCCAAGTATTTTATATTGTCTGAGGTTACTTTGAATGGGATTTCTCTTTCTAGCACTTCCTGCTGTAATCTTGCTAGACATATATAGAAAAGTTGAGGATTTATGAGGGTTTATTTTATAACCTGCAACTTTACTAAAATTGCTAATTGTTTCTAGTAGTTTTTTGGATGATTACTTGGGATTCTCTAGGTAGACCATCATGTCATCTGCAAAGAAGTCTCTTGTCTCTTGCTTCCCAATTCTAATTCCTTCAATTTCTTTTTCTTCTCTAATTGCTGACGCTAACATTTCTAATACAATATTGAATACTAGTGGTGATAATGGGCACCCTTGTTTCACCCCTGATCTTATTGGGAATGCCTCTAGCCTCTCCCCATTGAATATAATGCTTGTTGATGATTTCAGATAGATACTGCTAATTATTTTAAGGAACAGTCCATTTATCCCTACACTCTCTGGTTTTTTTTAATAGGAATGGATGCTGTACTTTGTCAAAAGCTTTTTCAGCATCTATTGATATGATCATATGATTTCTGATAGATTTGTTGTTGATATAATTGAGTATACTAACAGTTTTCCTAATATTGAACCAACCCTGCATTCCTGGAATAAATCCTACTTGATCATAATGTATTATCCTAGTGATAACTTGTTGTAATTGCTTTCCTAAAATTTTATTTAAGATTTTTGCATCTATATTCAGGGAAATAGGTATATAATTTTCTTTTTCTGTTTTAACTTTTCCTGGTTTACGTAACAGCACCATATTGGTTTCATAGAAAGATTTAGGCAGAGTTCCATCTTTCCCTATTTTTCCAAAGAGTTTATATAGAATTGGATCGAATTGTTCCTTAAGTGTTTGGTAGAATTCACTTGTGAATGCATCAGGCCCTGGAGATTTTTTTAGGGAGCTCAATGATGGCTTGTTGAATTTCTTTTTCTGAGATAGGGTTGTTTAGGTATTTAATCTCTTCTTCATTTAACCTGGGCAACTTACATTTTTGTAAATATTCATCCATTTCACTTAGATTATCAAATTTATTGGCATAGAGTTGGGCAAAATAATTTCAAATTATTACTTTAATTACCTCCTCAGTGATTTTGAGTACACCTTTTTCATTTATGATACTAGCAATTTGGCTTTGTTCTTTCCTTTTTTTAATCAAATTGACCAGAGATTTATCAATTTTATTGTTTTTTTCATAATACCAACTTTTGGTTTTATTTATTAATTCAATAGTTTTTTTTGCTTTCAGTTTTGTTAATCTCTCCTTTAATATTTAGAATTTCTAATTTGGTATTTAATTGGGGAATTTTGATTTGTTCTTTCTCTAATTTTTTTAGCTGCATGTTTAGTTCATTGAGTTCCTCTTTCTCCAATTTATTCATGTAAGCATTTAGAGCTATAATATATCCCCTGAGAGTTGCTTTAAATGAATCCCATAGCTTTTGGTATGTTGTTTCATTATTATCATTATCTCAGATAAAATGGTTAAAATTTGCTTTTTGGTCCACTCATTTTGTAAAATGAGGTTATACAGTTTCCAATTTGTTCTGGGTCTATATCTCCTTGGTCGAGTATTGCATATGACTTTTATTGCATTGTGATCTGAGAAAGATGTATTCACTATTTCTGCCTTTCTTCAGTTGATCACTAGGTTTTTATGTCCTAGTACACGCTCAATTTTTGTATAAGTTCCATGTACTGCAGAGAAAAAGGTATATTCCTTTCTATCCCCATTCTGTTTCCTCCATAATTCTACCATATCTGATGTTTCTAACAATCTATTTACTTCCTTAACTTCTTTCTTGTTTATTTTATGATTTGATTTATCTAGATCTGAGACTGGGAGGTTGAGGTCTCCCACTAGTAGAGTTTTGCTGTCTATATCTTCCTGTAGTTCTTTCAGCTTCTCCTCTAAGAATCTGGCTGCTGTCCCACTGGGTGCATATGCATTCACTACTGAAATAATTTTATTGTTTATGGTAACTTTTAGTAGGATAAAGTTTCCTTCCTCATCTCTTTTAATGCTATCTATTTTTGCTGCTGCTTTGTCTGAGATAAGGATTGCTACCCCTGCTTTTATTACTTCAGCTGAATCACAATATATTTTGCTCCAACCTTTTACCTTTACTCTATATGTATCTCTCTGCTTCAAATGAGTTTCTTGTAAGAAGCATATTGTAGGATTCTGGTTTTTAATCCACTCTGCTATTTGCTCATGTTTTAAGGGAGAGTTCATCCCATTCACATTCAAGGTTATGATTACTAATTCTTTATTGTCCTCCATGCTATCTTCCCTCTGTTTATATTTTCCCCCTTCCCCCCCTCATCCATATTCCCCAGTATTTTATTTCTGAATAACACACACATAAGTGTGTTTGCCCTCCTATATCACCCCTTCCCTTCCTTTCCCCTTTCCTTTTTTCACTTTTCCCTTCCCTTCCTTTTGTTATTTCCCCCTTTTTCCTCCACTCCCCTTCCCTTTCTCCATCCCCCCCTCCCCTTTTCCCCTTTTAATACTTGAAATGTTAGATGCTTTATAAGTTAACTGAGTATGTGTAGGTTGGCTTTAAGCCAAGTCTGATGAGAAGAAGATTCAGGTATTTCTCATCTGCTCCCTTCTTCCCCTCTATTATAATAGGGTTTTTGTACCACTTAGTGTAATGAGATTTACCCCATTCAATCCCCTCCCTCCTCTAGTCTCTTTCCTGTCCCCCTTTTAAAGGAGGTAGTGTTTTTATATCATTCTATCTAAGTCATAGAAAATTCTGAGTGTCTGTCCCTTCTAGTTCAGTATATTCTATAGAATAGAGTCAAAATTCCTGAGAGTTATTAGAGTCTTTCTCCCAAGTGGGGTTAAAGTCAGTTACATCTCTTTAGATAGCAGTCTCATGGATAGGTCATGAATGTCCATCATTTCTGTCTAGGTATATTCTCTCTGTTAGAGTTACATTTCTCAAGATTTATGAGAATCAATTTTCCCCCCATGCTGGGATATAGCCAATTTCAACTTACTGGATACCATTGTTTGTCATTTTACCACCCCCTTTTCTTTTTTTTTTAACCTTTTCATGTGTCTCTTGAACCTCCTGTTTGATGTCCAAATTTTCTATTTAGCTTTCGTCTTTTCATCAGAAAATTTTGGAATTGTTCCATTTCATTTAACGTCCATCTTTTTCCCTGGAAGAGAAGGCTCAGCTTTGCAGGATCGTGGATTCTTGGTTGCATTCCAAGCTCCCTTGCTCTTCAAAATATCTCTTTCCAGGCACTTCAAAGTGTTGATGCAGCCAGGTCCTGAGTGATCCTTACTGTGGCTCCTTGATATTTAAATTGTTTCTTTCTGGCTGCTTGCAGGATTTTCTCTTTTATCTAATAGTTCTGGAGTTTGGCCACAACATTCCTTGGTGTTTTCATTTTAGGATCTTTTTCTGGTGGGGATTGATGTACTCTCTCAATAACTACTTTGCCCTCTGATTCCATGATATCAGGGCAGTTTTCCATCACTAGATCCTGTAATATTAAGTCCAGGATTTTTTTTTTCTCTTCAATGGTTTTAGGAAGTCCTATAATTTTCAGGTTGCCCCTCCTCGATCTATTCTTGAGGTCAGTGGTTTTGTTGATGAGGTGTTTCACATTTTCATCTATTTTTTTCTATTTTTTGATTTTGTTCAACTGACTCTTGCTGTCTCATGGAGTCATTAGTTTCTGTAGACTCCATTCTTTTTTGGGGGGAGGAGCTTTCTTCATTAACCTTTTGCAAATCCTTTTCCAATTGGTCAATTCTACTTTTGAAAGAGCTTTCCATTTGACCAATTGAGGTTTTGAGAGAATTATTTACTTTTTGCATTTGCCCAATTGAGCATCTAAGAGAATTATTCTCATTTTGTAGTTGTCAAATTGAGGGTCTGAGAGATTTATTCTCATTTTGTATTTGTCTTATTGATGATGTGAGAGATTTATTCTCATTTTGTATTTCTCCAATTGATGATCTGAGAGATTTATCCTCCTTTTGTATTTATCCAATTGTACTTTCTAAGGTTTTGTTTTCTTGTTGCAAGGTATTATTGTCTCTGTCATATTTTTAAGCTCCTTCCTTATTTCTTCAAAGAAGTCTTTCTGTGCTGAAGACCAGATCGCATTCTCCTCCGAGGTTCCAGGTCTCTCTGAGTTAGGGTCTTTACCTTCCAAGAATTTTTCTATGGATCCACCTTTTGCTGACCCTTCTTCATTTTGCTAAGACTTTGAGTTGGAGAGGGGCTAGTTCACAGGGGCTTGAGATCACTAAAGGCTTTACTTACTGAGTGCAGTTTCTCTGGCTGGCCAGTAGGAGGTGCTGGTTGCTTTCTCTGGAGTGTCTGTGACCATGATTGAGGCCTTCTCCGCTTTGCTTGAAGGGAGGAGTTGGAGCTATTGAATTCTTTTGCCTTCAATCAATGGTGGGCTTTGCCCTAGCCTGAGGTCATTCCTCTCCCTATTGTCAGCTGGGCTGATTCTTCTGCTCACACACCTGTGCCTGAGACAGAAGTGGTCTGCATTTGTTTGTTCAGGGAAGTGGCTTCAGCAGTAATGGAGGCATGGACTCAGAGTTCCTCAGACCAGAGGAGCCCAGGGATGGTGTCCACAGCTCTCCTGCACCAGAAGTCTCCCCCGAGCTCTGTCAGCAAGCTCCAGAGGGACAACATCAACACCAGTGCCTCTGCTCCCCATTTGACTCAAGCCCCTGCAGTCTAGCCCACCGCTGATCCAGTAGGTCTGGCTCTCATGCCCTCAGACTCCCAGTTCCAGTTCAGCTGTTAATCTGCCTGATCCGGGGCTGATCCTCTCTCTGAGACCAGACTCACCCACCCGAATTCGTCCAGTGCTGCTGCTGGAGACAAATCCTGAAGTAGATGTTCTTTCTCCTGGCTTTTCTTTCTGGGTTTTGTGGGTTGGATTCCTTTTAAGAGGTTTGTTTCATGTGATAGATGGGGAAAGATCAGGAAACTTTAGAACTGTGCCTGTCTTCTCTCCACCATCTTGGCTGTAAGGATCACACATGCATATTTTCAACTTACAAAATTTCTTTCCACACTCTCCTACACTCCTCCCCTCAGTGGTAAACAGCCAGGTTAGCATTGTACATACATATTTTGTTAAACATGTTTACAGATTAATATTAATTATTTTCAGTATGAGGAATTAGGATTAAGTGAAATGACTGTGACCTTATAAATTTGATGCAATTCTCATTATATTTTAGGAATGAGATCTTTGTCAGAACTCCTAGTTGTGAAGCTTGTTTCCCAGCTTTCTGCTCTCCTTCTAATTTTGGCATGATTTTATTGGTGCAAAAACTGTTTAATTTAATATAGCCAAAATCATTCATTTTGCAGTTTACAATATGCTCTAATTCTAGTTTGGTCATAAATGTAGCCCCTGCATAGATCTGATAGAGTATTTCTTGGTCTATTAATTTATCTATGGCATCACTCTTTATGTTTAAATCCTATACACATTTTGACCTTATTTTGTTATAAGGTATGAGTTGTGGTTCTATGCCTAGTTTTTGCCACACTATTTTCCAGTTTTCCCAACAATTTTTGTCAAATAGTGAGTTCCTACCCTAGAAGCTGATGTCTTTGAGTTTGTCAAATAGTAGATTGCTGTAGCCATTTACTGAAATTTCTTTTGAACCTATCTTCTTCCACTGATCCATTACTCTATTTCTTAATCAGTACCAGGAAGTTATTATTATTATTATTATTATTATTATTATTATTATTATTATTATTATTATTATTATCATTATTTAAGGCAATGCGGTTGAGTGACTTGCCCAAGGCCAGACAGCTAGGAAATTGTTAAGTGTGTGAGGCCAGATTTGAACTGAGGTCCTCCTGACTCCAGGGTTGGTACTCTATCCACTGTGCCACCTAACTGTCTCTACCAGGCAGTTTTGATAACTGCTGCTTTATAGTATAGTTTTACATCTTGGAGAGTTAGGCCACTTTCCTTTAAATTTTTTTTTAATCAGTTGCCTTCCTATTCTTGACCTTTTGTTTCTCCAGATGAATTTTGTTACTATTTTTTCCAGCTCAGTAAAGTAGTTATTTGGTAGTTTAAATGATATGGCACTGAATAACTAATTTAAGTTGGGAAGAATTGTCTAAACACTTCTTAATCTTTACTACCTTCTCTTATCTATTTTACTTCCTATTGTGTTACTTAGGGAAGGATATTTCTGTAACTAACCTCTATATGAGTTGTCTGTGATTCTTTTTACCAATTAAGAGGAAAGTGAGGATTAAAAGTCATCTAACCCACCATCCCACATTCTTTATATAGTCTTATGTTTTGACACTTCTGATTCTGTAACTTGCTTTCCCATTCTAACCCTCTTCCCTTTCAAATTGATGCATTTCTTCCAACTCATCTTTTTTTCTTTTAAAATCATTTGAAAAAGAATAAAACAATTTACAAGTCCTGTGTTTTATGTAATTTATTCTAGATGTTCAATGATATTAGGATTCTGTAGTTAAATATGCACCCTCTGCCATTTATAATGTAAAACTTTTCACCTTCTTTTGTACCTTTTGATTGGTCATAAATATTTACTTTTTTAAGTTTTTCTTTATTTGTGTTTTTACTTTGTTCTACAAACTTTCTACTGAGCTGTAAGCTTTCCATTTTAAATATATAAAGGAAAATACTATTTAAGGCATTATGCTAAGCTCTTTATAAATAATTTATTTAACCTAACAGCTCCTTGAGATAAGTTCTTTTATAGTGACCATTTTAGACTTGAGGAATTTTAGGCAGAAGTTGTCACTTGCCTAGCTTCACATTTTTATTAGGGGTCTGAGACCAGATTTGAGCTTTGATCTTCCCAACTCTAGATTCAGAAGTGTATTTCTTTCTTCACCTACGTCTATTTCATTTGTTCTTGTATTTCTTCAGATATTTAAGTTGTATCCATTTTTCAAGACTCATTTGGAGTTTTCTTGGCAAAAGCATCAGAATGAATTGCCACTTCCTCCTCTAGCTCATTTAACAGATGAAGAAACTAAATCAAACAGGGTAAATTGATTTCCTAGGGCCACCCAGTTAGTGCCTGAGACTGAATTTGAAATTCAGGTCTTCCTAAGTTTAGACCAGTGCTTTATCCGCTGTACCAACTAATTTCCATTCCATTCCATTAAAATGTTATTTCATTACATGATCTTTTTTTTCCTTTCTGTCTATAGCATTTTATATTCAGTTTTATTGGGTGAGCTCATTTTTGTTAGAAGGCTATATTTTTTGTATTATTGAATATACTGTTTTCAGCTCTCTGCTCCTTTAAAGTGTTGGCTGCTTATATCTACTGTGATCCTGACTGTGCTTCCCTGGTGAAATTTTTCTGAGTTATAGTACTTTTTGCTTTGATCTTCAAATTCTGGATTTTGACTATAATATTCTTGATAAATTTCATGTTAGGATTTCTCTTAGGAAGTCGATAACATATTCATTCTGTTTTCACTTTGCCCTCCATTTCCAACAAATATAGGCAAATTTCTTTCATGATTTCCTGAAATACTAACACTAGTCTCTTTATTAGTTCATATTTTTCATGTAGTCCAATGATTTTTAAATAATTTGTCTTTTTTCTGTTTTCCAAATAATTTGGTTCTGTTATAAAATATCCTGTTTTTCTTCTATTTTCAAGTCTTTTGGCTTTATTTTAATATTTATGTTTGCCTTATGGAATAATTAACACTTATTTGCTCAAGGAGGTTGTTGCTTGGAAAAGGATTTTTACCTCTAGTGATAAAGTCATTAATTTTCTTTTTTTTATATATTTCTTCTATTTTTCTAATTCATTCTAGCACTTTTATTTTATTTGTAAAAGTATTTTTCAACTCTTTTAGATCTTTTTTTTTAAAATTCTAATTTCATTTCTTAAAAGAATTCTACTTTAACATATCCAAAATGTGCTTTCAATACAGGTTTGATTAAAAATGTTTTGGCATTATTCTCTTCTTCTTCTTCTAGGTTACCCTCTTGGGCATGCCTATTACAAAAGAGCCCTGTATCATGATATTTATTTAAAACAAATCTTTTATCCATACTACTTGAATTTGGACTTTGGCTAAGGGATGTGTTTTAGATACAACTGGAGTGAATATCTTTTCTTTCCTTGATTCTGTTTTGTATTCTCTTGAGTCTTATATCTGCCTTCTCTACGTATGGACTTCTGTGTTCTTTAAGAATCTCAGACTACCTAAGTTGGGGCATTGAGAGTTTTCACTTTACCTAAAGCTGTCTGACAGAAAGTAAAGTCTGATTGCTTGTTTCCTAGTTTAAACTTTGAAAGATAATTAACTTTATCATATCTCAGTTAAACCACTGTGGGCTTACTCATGGTTAGCTGGGCAGTGGAAAGCTGTTGTCCTCAGTCACCTTCATTTAGCTGAGAGGTTATTCAGACTAAGAGAACTATATCTTATTTCTGAGCTTCCTGTTCTGTTTATTCCATTTTACGCTTCCAACTAGGATGTGGACTTGGTCTAAGATACCCCTTTTCTCTAGACATCAGAGGTAAATAAATTTCTCAGTTCTGTTTTGATTCTTTATGCCAAGCAGTGTTGAACACAGGATCAGGCTAGTGACCATGCTCTGACCAGGACTACCAAATCAATATACAGGTAATTTTTTCAGCCCTTACTGGATATGTGACTCAGTTTATAAGCTTTTAATGACAGAGCTGGCAAGTAGTACCAGTTCTTCCATAAAAGGGTTAATTCTATTCATGCTTGATACTGTGTTGTTTCTTTCCCTGTACACAGCCCCAGGTTCTAGTCCAATTTCTTTAATGAAAGGCTCCACCTGATGCCCTCCTGGTTTGACATGAACCCTGGGATCCAGTTGTTTATCACTTTGCCTGTGCCACTCTGTAATAGAAAATGACAATGTGATTTTTTCCTTTTATTTCCTGATCTGAACTTAATCCTGTACTTTTCTCCTAAGTCTCTGTGGAATAGTTGTTAGAGGGAACTGGCCTGTAGTACTTCCTCTCATTTTGCCATCTTGGCTGGTATTCCCTAATGTGACTTTTTAGAGAAATAATTTAGTGATAAATTATGTGTAATAGATCCCAAGTGCAAGTGGTTTTTAGAAAATGGTGAAATAGATTAATAAAGTCTAGAGTGCTTTGGGAAAGCTTCAGAGAAAAGATAGGACTTGAATTGGACTTTACAAAATGAGTAGCATAAGTATATATGAAGGTAAAGAGGGAAGTCATTTTATATGTGGGAAATGATGATGCTAATGATGATGATGCTAATTACAAAAAAGGGTATGAAACTATTGGTTTAAGAAACTACTACCTAAGGAAATTCTCACTATCACTATAAGCCTGCTTCATCTCTGAAAATTATAGTTTAAGAGAATTTCTCAGACCTTTGGTATTCTAAATGACTTGGTTAGCCAGTAGGTTTCAGAAACAAGATTTGAACTTTAATCTTCCATCCTTTAAGATCGAACTTCTGTTCATTCCATCAAGCTTTCTCATCCCAGGATGAAACAAGGGGCAGTAGAAAAGCAATGTGAAGGGGAAAGTGAAAAAAAATCCATAACTGAAATGAAAATGGGACTTGCAAGACTTTATTTGAATGGTCAGATACAAGAGTTGTGACTTGATATGACAGATAAAATGGAATCATTTTATCTTCTTCAACATGTCAATATGGCATTATTAAATGTAGTTAGTACAAAGAATATTTTAGCTATCACCATTATCTCCTCTAATTCATAACTAACTCCTTAAAGACAAAGAGCATATCTTATTTTATAACTTCACCGGCACACATACAGTCCAGATTCTGGTCAAATCATAGATATTCAGAAAATACTAATCAAATAAATCTGTCCAGACAGTGATTTCTTTCTATTCTTTTTTTTAGATAAATGATTTAGTGATTCTTTTGGGATTAGTTAAACTCAATCATATCTCTCTAAAGAAGGCTATAATTAGGAAAATACAAAACAAACTAGACTAGGAAACAAGAGTTGTCTGTACTAACTTAGCTTTGTCTCTGTCACTAAATAATTGGGTAGCCTTTGTCAAGATACTTAATCTACAAATAACTTTAGTTTCCTTATCTTCCAAATAGGGATAGTAAAACATATTTCATAAGATTGCTGTGAAGACAAAATGAAATAATGTCCATAAACGTTGTTTTGAAAAGTATAAGGACTATAGAGGCAATATTATGCATTTTGTTGGGACTACAACTTTCTCTTCTCTTTATTGCCCTTGAAAATTGAAATACTAATGGCATCATATCTTAGCTGTATTTCATAAACCTGACTCAATGTATCTCCTATGGGACAGAAACTTATGAATACTCAAAAAAGCTCAAGATTTAAATGAACGTAGAACAGATTTATGTTTTAAAGACCAAAAATAAAATTCCTTTGAAAACATCTTAAATATACTCTTGGATTTCTCTGCATGGTTTTGGGCTGGTTATAGTTTTATTTTCCTCTCATACAGATGACTCTTGGCTAGCATCCTCTCCTCAACTAGGTAGCTCTGCTCTTGTTACAGGATTCTGATGCCTGAATGGCTACTCCACTCAAGTTGACCACAGCTTCAGGAAATGTGCCCTTCATAAAGGTGACCAAGACTTGGCTCAAAGATCCATGCCTGTATTCAGTATCACAGTTCATTATTGCAACAATGGAGAGAAATAGATCATTAACAATTTGGTTAAGAAGATTCTTAAACACTGAAGTCAACTCTTTTCTTAGCATCCTAGGTTTGCTAGCAAGCACTACAAAGAGTATTTTTTTTCCTACAGGAATTTTGAAAGGGAAAGGGCATGGGAAAAGGAACATTGCAGAATAGAGCAAATCCTTCCAATCATGGAGCTTTCGGTCTCACTGTACAGAAGACATAATTATTCTCATTACTAGCCCTTTATTCAACCCTCTCTCCCCTCATGACTCCTACCCTCCCACATATTTGCAGTGGCTTGCCCCTCCTCTTTCTCTCTTGCAAATAGTCAGAAATTTTCACTTAATCAGAAATTTGCATTCTATGTAGTTCTCCCATTCTGACATAGAACTGAGAACTTCTATCTTTTTCTCAGACTACTTCCCTCAACTAAACTTGCCCCTTGTCTTCTCTCAAGGACCATATCAGATACCTATAACTTATATAAAATTTGACAAAATGATAGTGGTTAATCTTTCTTGATATTTCTTTTAAAAATTTTTGCTCTTTCATTATCAAAGAAATACAACACTTTAACTCAACAGGAAATGTCAGGCACCATTCCAAACCAGTGTGAAAAACATCGTGCTACCTTCCAGACAGTCTTTATGTTATTTTAATTATAAAGATTTTATTTATTTTGAGTTTTGCAATTTTTCCCCTAATCTTACTCCCTCCCCCCACAGAAGGCAATTTTCCAATCTTTACATTGTTTCCATGGTATATACTGATCCAAATTGTATGTGATGAGAGAGAAATCATACCTTTATGGAAGAAACAAAAAGTATAGAGATAGCAAGATCAGACATTAAGATATAAGTTTTTCCCCCTAAATTAAAGGTCTTTGGTCTTTTCTTAGGTCCCTGGTCTTTGTTCAAACTCCACAGTTCTTTCTCTGGATACAGATGCTATTCTTGATTGCAGGAAACCCCAAATTGTCCCTAATTGTTGCACTGATGGAATGAGCAAGTCCATCAAGGTTGATCATCACCTCCATGTTGCTGTAAGAGTATACAATATTTTTCTGGTTCTGCTCATCTCACTCAGCATCAGTTAATGCAAATCCCTCCAGGCTTCCCTACATATATATATATATATATATGTATGCCATATATATGCCACAGTTTGTTAAGCCATTCCCCAATTGAAGGACATTTACTTGATTTCCAATTCTTTGCCACAACAAACAGGACTGCTATGAATATTTTTGTACAAGTGATTTTTTACCCTTTTTATCATCTCTTTGGGGGTATAGACCAAGTAGTGGAATTGTTGGATCAAAGGGTATGCACATTTTTGCTGCCCTTTGGGCTTAGTTACAAATTATTATACAGAAAGATTGGATGAGTTCACAGCTCCACCACCAATGTGATAGTGTCCCAGATTTCCCACAACCCTTCCTACAATGATCATTGTCCTTTCTGGTCATATTGGCCAGTTTGAGATGTGTGAGGTGGTACCTCAGAGAAGCTTCAATTTGCTTTTCTGTAATAAGTAATGATTTAGAGCAATTTTTCATATAACTATAGAATGTTTTGATCTCATCTGTAAATTGCCTTTGCATATCCTTTGACCATTTTTCAATTGGGGAATGGCTTGTTTTTTAAAAAATTTGACTCACTTCTCTGTATATTTTAGAAATGAGTCTTTTGTCAGAAACATTAGTTGTAAAGATTGGTTATAGTGGTTTTGTCTGTGCAAAAGCTTTTTAATTTAATACAATCAAAATAATCTAACTTGTTTTCACTAATGTTCTCTATCTCTTCCTTAGTCATACGCTGCTTCGCTTTCCATAGATCTGACAGATAAACTAGACCTTGATCTGCTAGTTTGTTTATAATATTGTCTTTTATGTATAAATCCTGTAACCATTTGGATCCTGTCTTGGTATAGGGTGTGAGGTATTGTTCTAATCTAAGTTTCTTCCATACTAACTTCCAATTTTCCTAGCAGTTTTTATCAAAGAGAGAGTTTTTATCCCAATAGCTGGATATTTGGGTTTATCAAACAGCAGATTACTATGATTGTTTCCTGCTATTGCAACTAGTCTATTCCACTTGTCCACAACTCTATTTCTTTACCAATGCCAGACAGTTTTGATGACTGATGCTTTATAATATAATTTTAGATCAGGTAGGGATAAACCACCTTCTTTTGCACTTTTTCCCATTGAATCCCTGGAAATGCTTGATTTTTTATTTCTCCATATGAATTTACTTACAACTTTTCTACCTCATTAAAGTAATTTTTTGTAATTTTGATTAGTATGGCACTAAACAGTTAGTTTACTTTTGGTAGAATTGTTGGTTTTATTATATTAGCTTGACCTATCCATGAGCAGTTGATGTTTGCCCAGGTATGTAAATCTGATTTAATTTGTGTGAGAAGGGTTTTGTAATTGTTTTCCAAAAGTTTCTGAGTCTCCCTTGGCAAATAGATTCCCAGGTATTTTATATTGCCTGAGGTTACTTTGAAAGGGATGTCTCTTTCCAGCTCTTCTTGCTGTATCATGCTAGTCATATATAGAGATGCTGAGGATTTATGAGGGTTGATTTTATATCCTGTGACTTTGCTAAAGTTGCTTATTGTTTCCAGTGGTTTTTTAGATGATGTTTTGGTATTCTCTCAGTATACCACATTATCATATGCAAAGAGTGAGACTTTTGTCTCTTCATTCCCAATTATCATTCCTTCAATTTCTTTTTCTTCTCTAATTGCTGATACTAACATTTCTAATATAATATTGAATTGTAGTGGCGATAATGGGCATCCTTGTTTCACCCCTGATCTCATTGGGAATGCCTCTAGCCTCTCCCCAATGAATATAATGCTTGTTTATGGTTTCAGACAGATACTGATTGTTATTCTAAGGAACAGTAAATTTATTCCTACACTCTCAAGTGTTTTTCGTAGGAATGGCTGCTGTATTTGGTCAAAAGCTTTTTCAGCATCTATTGATAAAAACATATAATTTCTGAAAGGTTTGTTGTTGATATAATTAATTATACTAACAGTTTTCCTAATATTGAACCAGCCCTGCATTCCTGGGATAAATCCTACTTGGTCAAAATGTATTATCCTGGTGATAACTTGTTGTAATTGTTTTGCAAAGATTTTATTTAAGATTTTTGCATCTATGTTCATTAGGAAGATAGGTCTATAATTTTATTTCTCTGTTTTTAACTCTTTTGGGTTTAGGTATCAGCACCTTATTGCTATCTTAGAAAGAATTAGGCAGAGTTCCATCTTTCCCTATTTTTCCAAAGAGTTTATATAGAATTAGAACCAATTGTTCTTTAAATGTTAGGTAGAATTCACTTGTAAATCCATCAGGCCCTGGAGATTTTTTTCTTAGGGAGTTCAATGATGGCTTATTTAATTTCTTTTTCTGAGATAGGGCTGTTTAGGTATTTAATCTCCTCTTCATTTAACCTGGACAACTTTTGATTTTGACAATATTTGTCCATTTCACTTAGATTGTCAAATATTTTTGCATAGAGTTGGGCAAAAAAATTTTGAATTATTATTTTAATTTCCTCCTCATTGGTGGTGAGTTCACCTTTTTTATTTATAATAACAGCAATTTGGTTTTCTTCTTCCTTTTTCTAATCAAATTGGCTAGAGGTCTATCAATTTATTTTTTTCATAAAACCATCTCTTGCTTTTATTTATTAATTCAATAATTTTTCTTTCAGTTTTATTAATTTCTCCTTTAATTTTTAGAATTTCTAACTTAGTATTTAATTGGATGTTTTAAATTTGTTCTATCTCTAATTTTTTTAGTTGCATACTTAGTTCAATGATTTTCTCTTTCTCTAATTTATTCATGTAAGCATTTAAAGATATAATATCTCCCCTGACAGCCGATTTGAGTGAATCTCATGGCTTCTGGTATGTTGTTTCATTATTGTCATTATCTAGCAAAAATAGTTAATTCTTTTTACAATTTGTTGTTTGACCCACTCATTCTTTAAAATGAGTTTATTCAGTTTCCAATTAGTTCTGGGTCTTTATCTCCCTGGCCCAATATTGCATAGAATTTTTATTGCATTGTGATCTGAGAAAGATGTATTCACTTTTTCTGCCTTTCTCCAGTTGATCATTGGGTTTTTATGCCCTAGTACATGGTCAATTTTATATAAGTGCCATGTACTGCAGAATAAAAGGTATATTCCTTTCTATCCCCCTTAAAATTTACTCCGTAAATCTATCATATCTAGGTTTCCTAACAATCTATTTACCTCCTTAACTTCTTTCTTATTTATTTTATGATTTGATTCATCTAAATCTGAGAGTGGGAGGTTAAGGTCTCCCCACAAGTAGAATTTTGCTTTCTGTGTCTTCCTGTAGTTATTTCAGCTTCTCCTCTAAAAATATGGGTGCATACATATTCAGTATAGAAATCACTTTATTGTCTATGGCAAATTTTAGGAGGATATAATTTACTTCCTTATCTCTTTTAATGCTATCCATTTTTGTAAATGCTTTGTCTGAGATAAGGATTGCTATCCCTGCTTTTTTCAGTTCAGGTGAAGCAAAATAAATATAATCAGCATTTTGTAGGATTCTGGTTTTTAATCCACTCTGCTACCCACTTATGTTTTAAGGGAGAGTTCATCCCATTCACATTCAGAGTTATAATTACACAACATTCCTTGCTGTTTTCATTTTAGGATCTCTTTCAGGAGGGGAGCGATGTATTTTTTGAACAACTATTTTGCCCTCTGGTTCCATGCTATCAGGAAATTTTCCATCACTAAATCCTGTAATATTAAGTCTAGGCTTTTTTCTCTTCAATGTTTTCAGGAAGACCTATAATTTTTAGGTTGTCCCTTCTTGATCTATTCTTGAAGGCAGTAGTTTTGCTGATGAGTTATTTTACATTTTCTTCTATTTGGGGGTTTGTTTAACAGACTCTTGATATCTCATGAAGTCATTGGTTTCCACAGAATTCATTCATTTTTTTAAAGAAGAGTTTTCTTCATTTACCTTTTGCAACTCCTTTTCCAATTGGTCAATTCTGTTTTTGAAAGAGTTTTCCATTTGACCAATTGAGATTTTGAGAGAATCATTTTCTTTTTGCGTTTGCCCAGTTGAGGATCTGAGATATTTATTCTCATTTTGCATTTGTCTAAATTGACAATCTGAGAGAATGTCTCATTTTGTATTTGTCCAGTTGTATTTTCCAATGATTTGTTTTCTTGTTGCAAGGTGTTAATCTTCTCTTGTGTTTCTTTCCTCAAATTTTCCAATTGAATTTTAAACTCCTTCCTTATTTCTTCAAGGAAGTCTTTCTGTGCTGGAGACCAGATCATATTCTCTTCAGAGGTTCTATGTCTCTCTAATTTAGGGTCTTTTCCTTCCAAGAATTTTTCTATGGATTGTCCTTTCTGATGGCCTTTCTTCATTTTACTAAGACCTTGACTTAGGGAGGGGCTGCTTCACAAAGGTTTGGTGTTGGGATCCCTGGAGGCTTTACTCACTGATCTTAATATCTCCAGCTGGCCAGTAAGGGGTGTTGGTTGCTTTCTCTGGAGTGTCTGTAACCTTGATTGAGGCCCTCTCCCTTGGCCTGGAGGGAGTGATTAAAGTTGCTAAATACTTTTGTCATTGATCAATAGTGGGCTACACCCTGGAGTGAGATGATCACTCTTCCTTTTGTCAGCTGAGGTGATTCTGCTTCTGGGCCTTAGCCTTAGTTTTGGGAAAAGGCTTCAGTTGCAATGGAGACATGGACTCGCAGTTCCTCCTGACTAGATGAGCCCAGGGATGATGTCTGCAGCTCTCCCACACTGGAACTCTCCCTCTAGCCCTGCTGGCAAGCTCCTGAGGATCAGTGTCAACACCAATGTCTCTTTTCCCTAGTTGAACCAAACACCTCCTGGTCGACCAGGCTCTAGACCCAAGGTTGATCAAGCCCCTCAGGCTCCCAGGCTCTTTCCAGTCCTGCGATCCAGACAGAGTCTACCTTCTGCACTTGGACTCAAGGATTGTGGAATACAAATCCTGAGGTAGATGTTCTTTCTCCTGGCTTTTCTCTCTGGGCTTTGCCAATAGGATTTCTGTCAAGAGGTTTGTTTCATATCATATATGGGGGAAAGTCAGGAGATTTTAGTACTGTACCTATCTTCTCTCCACTATTTTGGCCAGAAGTTTTCTACAAAGAGGTTTGTTTTTTTTTGTTGAGGAGGAAGGGTGCTAGCATTTGGGGGGATCAGAATATCCAGACTGTCTTTAAATCATAAAATAATGATGGTGAAATGGAGGATGATGATGATGACATGTATATAATGCTTATTATATATCAGAAACTGTACTAAGAGATTCATATTTCTTTTCCCATTTGATATTCACAACTCTGGAATGTAAGTATTATTATTGTTCCCATTTTACAGACAAGGAAACTGAATCAAACAAGTTAAGTGACTTACCTAGGCACTCAAAAAATGTTTTCCAATGATTGTTCTTCATTATACTCAACACATAGACAAAATAGTAAATCTCTGAGACTGAATTTTAACTAAGGTCTTCCTGACTCAAGATTAAACATTCTATTCATTGCATCCAATTTATGTACAATTTATTACTTGTGCATATGTAAGAAAAGTTCCATAATTTTCAGTATAGTCCACTACTCCCCATCATTCCAGCTTGTCTATCCTTAGTGCATTTACTACTTGCAATGACTCTGCTAAGCACGAGGATTACAAAGATGAAAAATAATATAGATTCTATCCAGAAGGAAGGTGAAGTTTAGGTGATACATGTACACAAATAATTTTAATGTTAGTTAGAAAATGTTTATAGGAAAGTTTGAAACAATTGAAATGTGAAATTGCAGTAGGAGGAAGAACTTTTAGCATGGGAGATACATTCAAGTTTGGCCTTGAAGGACTAGGTTTACAAGTTCAAAAATTAGGGAATGAGGTACGTGAAAGGGAATAAAGACAGAAGACAGAGTGGGGGGTAAAATTGGATGAAAGTAAGCAGTATACTTCAATTGTTGCTTAGAGTTCCAAAGGGACTATAACCAGGGTTTACTGGAGTCAGTTCTAAGTGGTTTAGAGAGTCCAGTGTTCAAGTTTCATTGTGATCATTTAAATCTCAGAAATCATCAGTCATTACATCTCAGGGCCTGATTTATTTCTTTTTGACTTAATAGTGTTAATAATATAAATTAAATTTTAAAATGTATGCATATATATATATTCAATAGATGAAAGATAAATGTTGAGCTTCATTGCTAAGCATTTACCAGCACATTCTTTTATTGTTCTAATAACCTAGCTTTAGCTCAACAAGAATGAAGTAAAGAACTAAGGGATCAAATTGTTATCTAAAGATCTAGTCCCTAGAGGCTAATAATAATAATGATGATCATGACAATAATAATGATATGTGGCATATTTATAGTATTTTAAGATTTGCAAAGTACTTTATATGCATTATCTCTTTTGATTCTCACAATATCTTGGTTATAAGGTTAAAAAGATAGGTTCAAACAAATAATGGAAGTCAAGCCTGCATAGATCACATATCACTCAACAAAAGCCACTGACCCAGTTCAGGTCCTTATCCCCTCTCACATGGGCTATGCAAGTCTCCTAACTGGTCTTCCTGTCACAAATGTCTCCTTCTTCAATCTGTCCTTGCTTACAGTGGTCTGGTATTTGTTAGGTACTCAGTATTTTTCCATTTACTGCTCTCTTCATTATACTCATCACACAGACATTTTTGATATGATGCATGAGTAAAATCAAAATAATTAAAACCAATTTTTCCTTTTTTATTCTGAATATCAAAAGACTTTTTTGTGATACAATGTTTTACATTGCTGTCATTTTCCCATAAACATCTCCCATACACAAAAACCATCACTATGAAAAGAATTGGACTTTGACCACAATTATCATTATATGTCTCATTCATTTCTGCCTATAGTTTATCATATATTTATTGAGAGGAGGTATGTAGATTTCATCAATAATTCACTATTGTCATCATTGGCCATTGATTTGATCTGACTTAGGCAATCAACAAATATTTATTAAATACTTACTATGTGCTTTTAATGTGGCAAAAACTGCTGATGCAAAGAAAATAGAACAACAAAAACAATTTTTGCCCTCACAGAGAATAAAGAGCTCTGATACCTTTTAGAGCTATTTTCCTTTATTTTAGTGTGGTTTCTCTTACTTGTCTAAGCAATTTGGTTTTCTCTTTCACCTTCCTCTCACTGTCTCTGAATCACAGGGATTACTTCCCCATTGAGCTGCTATTTTCACTTCAACTAAAAGATAATTAGCACATACTCATTCTCACCTTCCTTCCAGGTAGGAGGCTACTTGATGAATAAACTTTTAACCTCATAAATTGGAATAGTCATAATGGGCCAGGACCTTGCTCTCTCATGTGGAAAAGGCATTGTTTGGATTAACTGAGTTTTTCCTCCAATTTCCTAAAATGGTGGACTAAATACCTTTTTTAAATAGTTTGAACACTGTATCTCTTCATTTAAAAGCCACAACTTTTAATCTAATTGTTTTGCCTTATGGCTTTAAATCAAGGAGATTTTTAGAAGTTATATTAAATGTAATTGCCCTCCCTGCAGAGTCTTTGATAAGGTGCATGCCCAGAGATACAGTGGCTAGAGGAAGGACTAGCAAAGGACTACCCAGAAATGTAGTTACAATGCAAGGTGGAGCTTGGTTTCTAACTTAATTATTCTAACAGCCCATCTTGGAATCACTTATTACTCTACCCACTATTGCCCTAAAAATTGAATTGTAATTTTTCTTTCACAAGCAAGACTTTTTTTGAATGTATACTTTTCCTCCTACCTACCCCATCTTTTTTCATTCCCCCTCCAGGAAAGAAAATAAAAGATGTTTTACTTTTATACTAAAGTAATTCCCCTGAAATAATATGGAAGATTTTTTTAGAGACTGTTTATACTTGGGGTTTTATTGCACCAGCAAAATAGTTTCTCTTTTATGGCTTATCATAGCAGAACAAGGCCAATCCTGCTTAGCAAAATGTCTCCCCATGCCAAATGGCAGGATCTAAGGAACTTTCAGTAAACCAAGAAATCTGATCACTGCTAAGGCATTTTAATACTTTAAAGTGAAAGAATAATTAAACCCTTTCCTCCTCCCTACCAGTTCTCTCTCAGAGAAACAGGTTGTTAAAACATGGGTGTGATGCTTCTGTATCTGAGATCACATATTGGTCATATAGTAGACTCTTAATAAAAACATATTAACTTAAAGTACAAATCAAGACTGAGTATATTCAGTTTATAGAGCTGTGCTATATAAAAATTCAACCAATCTAAAACATTCTATTTGGCCTTCATGAATCCATTTGAAGAGACAAGATAAAAGCACATAAAAATATAATTGAGAAAATAACACATTGATAAGTATAAATGTTTCTGACAAAACTATAGAAGTTTAGATGTCACTAGTCATTGTGGACTTGGATTTTCTTAATTTGACATGATTTTTTTAAATAAAAGAATGAATTTATTTATTTTGAATTTTACAATTTCTCCCCAATCTTGCTTCCTTCCCCCCATCCCCCCACAGAAGGCAGTCTGTTATTCTTTACATTGTTTCCATAGTATACATTGATCTAAGCTGAATATGATGAGAGAGAATTCAAATCCTTAAGGAAGAAAAATAAAGTATAAGAGATAGCCAAATTACATAAGATAATTTTATTTTAAGTAGAGGTAATAGTCCTTGGTCTTTTTTCAAACTCCACAATTCTTTCTCTGGATACAGATGGTATTCTCCATTGCAGATAGCCCTAAAATTATGCCTGATTGTTCACTGATGGAATGAGCAAGTCCATCAAGATCAATCATCACCCCCATGTTTCAGTTAGGGTGTACAATGTTTTTCTGGTTCTGCTCATCTCACTCAGCAAATCCTTCCGGGCTTCCCTGAATTCCCGTCCCTCCTGGTTTCTAATAGAACAATAGTGTTCCATGACATACATACATACACCACAATTTGTTAAGCCATTCCCCAGTTGAAGGACATTTACTTAATTTCTAATTCTTTGCTACCACAAACAGGGCTTCTATGAATAGTTTTGTCTAAATGATGTTTTTACCCTTTTTTAATAATCTCTTCAGGGTATAGACCCAGTAGTGGAATTGCTGAAACAAAGGGTATGCACATTTTTATTGTCCTTTGGGCATAATTCCAAATTGTTCTCCAGAAAGGTTGGATGAATTCACAACTCAAACAACAATATATTAATATCCCAGATATCCCACATCCTTTCCAACATTAATCATTGTCCTTTCTGGTCATATTGGGCAGTCTGAGAGGTATGAGGTGGTACCTCAGAGATACTTTAATTTGCATTTCTCTTATAAGTAGTGATTTAGAGTAATTTTTCACAGGACTCTGGATCTCTTTGATTTCCTCATCTATAAATTACCTTTGTATATTCTTTGACCATTTTTCAACATTATATTTTTAAAGAGAGGCAATGTGTTGTAAGAGTCTGAGAGTCAGTAAAACTAGGGTACAAATCCAGTGAAGGGAAAATATAGGATACATGACCCTGGACAAGTCACTAAACCATGTAGAGAGGACCATAGACAACTTTTATATAGCTCTTTATGTTGTAGTCAAATAGCTATAATAGCAATGGGAGTTTGCTCATTGGAACTTGCCTTATGTCAATGAAATTATAAATCTAGTCCCATCAAATTCCATCTCATTCTTACCAAGCCTTCTGTTTAAGAGAATCATGTAAAAATTTGAGAAATGTCATGGAAAAAAATATTCTCAGTTTGCCAAGAAAGTGTAACAGTAGACATGTTACAAATAATTTAGTCTAACTTAATCTGACACTAAGAAATCAAAGCCCCAGGAATCTATGTAATGTGCTAATGATCACACAATTAAGAGGACCTCAAATTAGATGGGGTTCTTTTGACATTCACTTCCATTAGTAAATTATAACATTCTTTATTCATGCCTCCTTTGGCATGTGTAGAAATTAAATATCATTGAAGATTAAGATAGTTAATTAGTTCTTAAAGACTAAAAAACACACCCCTTTAAGGTTATCATCCTATGTCTTCCCCATACATATTTTTATAAACCCTCATTTGATCCTTCTTTTTTCCTGAATCTATCATCCTATAGTTCTGGGTTTTTAAAAATATGTTTATTTTCCTTTTTATAGCCAAATTTCTAGGGAGAATTATATGCAAATAGTTATGCATATTAGTTTGGAACTGTATAAGAAAATAATTTCAATATTAATATACTTTGAACCAACACCATGCCCAAACATATATAAATACTTCTACTGACCATGTCATCTTTAGCAAGTAAATTTATATGCCTTGTCCTTGATTTTCTTCTTCTTGCTTAATAAATAAATTGATTAAATCATTTGTAATATATTTTCCATGGTATTGAAAATGGACATTTAACTTTCATATAGTTAAAAAACAGAAACAAAGGATAAATATGTTGCAAATAAGTCATAATATTCCATTAAAAATTGGGACCACTTTGCTGAAAAATAAAAAAAGTTGTATTTGAACATAAAAATATTATTATGAAGAATTTATTGATAAAATTACAAAATACTTAGAAGCATGTGAAGAGAGTAATTAAGAACCAAAAGATCATCTAAAAATGTCAACAATGGTGTAAATGAAAACTTTATTTACATGAAAAACTACTGTATATTTAGAAGAACCAATGGTTGTCTTAATCAACTATGGACTGTATATTCCTCTTTATGGCAGACTGTGCTGTTCATTTTCAAATATAATAAAAACACTGGTTGTTTTTGTAATATTTTTATTCTCTTTTACAAAATGGTACCATATATAGTGAGTGAGGTTCTCCTTTTTCATTGAAATGATAGGGAGGAAATGTTTTTATTATTTTATTTTTTAATTGATATTTCACTTTTCCCAAATACATGTAATGATTTTTTTTAACATTCATCCATATGCCAATGAATATTTCTAAGTTAAAAATTTTTCTTCTACCCTCCCTTCCTATGCCCCTCTCCTCAGTGGCAAACAGTCAGGTTAATATTGTATTTAGACATTTGTGTTTATAAATGTTTATAGGTTAGTCATTTTCTGCTATCAGAAATTAGGATTAAGGGAAAGAATACATGAGATATTTTTTTTAAGTGAATGTAGTGTTCCTTAGATTCTGAAGGATTTTATTTTGGATTATTTTGTTTTGTCTCATTTTTCTTCCTCTGGATGGGGCTAACACTGTCCATAGCCAGTCTTATACAGTTGTCCTAGATTTTTTAACCTTCTGAGAGTAGCTACATCCATCAGGGTTGATCATCTCACAATGTTGTTTTTAATGTGTACATTTTTCTCTTAGTTCTGTTCCCTTCACTCAGCATCAGATCCTGTAATTACTTCCATGCTTCTATAGAACAACAGTATTCCATAAAATTCATGTCCCATAACTTATTTACCCATTCCCTAATTAATAGGCATCCCTTCAAATTCCTATTCTTTGCCACTACAAAAGGAATTGCTATGAATATTCTGAAACATGTGGAACCTTTCACATTTTTATGATTTCTTCTGGGTATAGGCCTAGAATTGGAATTGCTGTGTCAAAGGATATGAATAATTTTATTACTCTTGGGCATAGTTCCATATTGCTCTCCAGAATGGTTGGATCAATTCACAACTCCACCAGCAGTGCATTAATGTCCAACTCTCCCACAACCTCTCCAACATTGATCATTTCACCTTTTTTCTCATCTTAGCCAATTTGAAATGTGTGAGGTGATACCTCAGTGTTGTTTTAACTAGCAGTTCTCTAATCAATAATGATTTGGAGCATTTTTCCTTATGATTATATAGATAGCTTCAATTTCTTCATTTGGAAACTGTCTACGTCCTTTGACCATTTCTCAATTGCAGAATGACTTGCAACTATATTAATTTGATGCAGTTCTCTATATATTTTAGAAATAATAACTTTATTAGAACTCCTAATTATGAAGATTATTTCCAAGTTTTCTGTTTTCTTCTAATTTTAGCAGCATTGATTTTATTAGTGCAAAATCTTTTGAATTTAATGTAGTCAAAATCATTTATTTTGCAGTTTATAATGCATTCTAGTTCTTGTATGGTCATAAATTTGTTCCTTTTTCTATAGATCAGATAGACAGAGTATTCCTTGGGCTATTAGTTTATCTATGGTGTCACCTTTTATGTTTAAATCCTGTATCCATTTTGATGTTATTTTAGAGTAAAATGTGAGATGTTGGTCTATGCCTAGTTTTTGCCCATACTACTTTCCAGTTTTCCCATCAATTTTTTGTCAAATAGTGAGTTCTCATCCCAGAAGCTAATGTCTTTGGATTATCAAACAGTAGATTATTGTAGTAATTTAATACTGTTTCTTTTGAACCTATTCTAATCCACTGATCCATTACTCTATGTCTTAAACAGTATAAAGGCAGTTTTGGTGATTACTGTTTAGATCTGGTTGAGCTAGGCTGTCTTCGATTACATTCTATTTTCATCAGTTCCTTTGCTAGTCTTGTTCTTTTGTTGCTTCAGATGAATATCTTAACTATTTTTCCTAGATCAGTAAAATAATTATTTGGTAATTTGATTGGCATGGCACTCAATAAGTTATTTAATTTGGGTAGAATTATCATTTTTATTATATTAGCTCAACTCAAACATGAGCAATTGGTATTTTTTCCAATTATTTAGATCTGAATTTATTTGGGTGAGAAGTACTTTATAATTGTGTTCATACAGTTTCTGGTTTTGTCTTGGATGTAGATTTTCAAGTATTTAAAGCTATCTACAGTTACTTTAAATGGAATTTCTCTTCCTTTCTTGAAAGAATGAACAAATTCAGCAAAGTGGCAGGATAAAAAATAAACTCACATAACTCATCAGTATTCCTATTTCTGAGTAACAAATCCCAAGAGAAAGGGATAGAATGAGAAGTTCCATTTAAAATAATTATTCATCAGTTCCTTTGCTATTCTTTATCTTTTGTTACTCCAGATGAATGTTGTTATTATTTTTCCTATCTCAATAAAATAATTATTTTGGGATGTATCTTATTCCCAAGTAGGAATGTATCTTATTCCTTCTCTGGGCCAAATCTATTGAATAGAATTTACTCAGTGTTCACACCCTTCCTTCTTTCCCTCTAAAATTATAAATCTTTGTGTCTCTTCACGTGGTGTAATTTAGTACTCAGTTACTATTTATCAGGTACCATCACTCACAACTTGATTAATTGATTGCTTGATAAATACAAAATGTTATTAAAGTTCCATCACAGATTGATTGATTGTTTGATAAGGAGTATTGCCTTAAAGTCAAAAAGTACTCTCCCCTCTTCTGTCTCATTAGAAGTACACTTTTCAAGAGTCTTGAATTATATCACATCATTATCATTTTTTACTTACCCCCTTTTCAAGTACCCTCTAAAGACATGCAATCTTCATGAGCCACAGTATTATGCAAAGCCATATCATCTCATCAATTATATATACCCTACCCCCAATAGTATTTTCTCTCACACTTTATCCCTCTCTCCCCACCCAGGGTACTTAACCCCTTGTTAGGTGAAAAAAAGGATTAAGTCAAATACTGATTTAATTAAACTTACAATCTTAAAGGGCTCTAAATACTGGAAGGCTCTGAAGGTCTCACCTGAGACCTTTAAAAATGTTAAATTATGGGAGACAGTGACTCAGGACCACCCAGCTAATGATGCATCCCTATTGGAGAAAGTTTTAAGCCTTTTCCCCACACAGCAGAATTGAAGTAAGTCAAAGAATGTTACACTTAAGTTTAGATTGAACAAACCTGCTTTTCATCAGGGTTTTTTTTTTGTCACAAACATAGTGATATCAGCTTGAACCTTTACAATGGAGAAACAAGACCTAACTATACCCAAATCCTCGAAGTCCAATCTCTTCAATTATATTCAACCCTTTAATTATCTTAAGAGAATTAAAATTCTCAAGAGTTAGAAGTTTTATATCTTTCCTTTTAGGGAATTTGATGAATTCTCTTGGTAGGCTCTGTAGCTTGAATGTCAGTTCAAAGGCTTCATTTATCTTTGGTAGAGAAAAGCTCTGGGGTTATGTTAGCTTCTCGGGGCCATCTTAGTTCCGCATATAGTTTTTCTTTTAAAGCAATAAACTATTTTTGTATTTTAAAGGAAAAAAGCATCTTCTATACTTGATTCCACATTCTTATCATCTACTCTTTTCTCATCTCCTTGCACTCTAATCCCTAACTCCTTCACTAGAATGATACTGATCTCAGGAGAAATTCATGAATAAATATGAAACTGAGAAATTGTAAGATAGAAGATAGATAATTTTGATTAAATTTAAAAAAATTGAAAATATAACAAATGTAGCTAAGATTAAAAGGAAACAGAAAATTAGGAAATATTTTAAATACATTTTCTTGGGTAAAAATATTTCATATCCTAAATATATAATTTTGTCAAATTTTTAAATTTTAATTCTTAAATTAGTACATACTAAGATATAAGAACAGTTTTTCAATGCAGAAATAAAAAATTAAACTTAGACAACAAAAAAATTCTCTAAATTACTATTAGACAAATGCAAATTAAAACAACTATTGACATATCTCACACATCAGGATTGACTAAAATGATAGAAGGGAAAAAGATGACACATGTTGGAAAGGATGTGGAAAACAGTTATGGAACAATTATTGCCAGAGTTATGAACTGATCCAGTCATTTTTGGACAGTAATTTGGAATTATATCTGCAAATTCATAATACTGCATATATACTCTGATCCAACAATACCACTATTAGGTTTTTATTCCTCAAGATAATAAGGAAAAATTTTTGATCTCAAATATTTATAGTAACTCTCTCTGTAGTGGCAAAGAACTGAAAATTTAAGGGGGATGCTCATCATTTGGGAAATGACTAAACAAATTGTGCTATTTGATTGTGACAGAATATTAATGTGCTAAAAGAAATGCTAAGCAGGTTGATATTAGAAAATAATAACAACAAGGAAAATACTTGCTTGAAATGATGACAAGTGAAGTAAGGAGAACCCCCCCCCCAATTGTGAATGGTAGCAGTGTATTACTCAAAGGATACTTGTGAAAGCTTAAGTTATTTTGATAACTATAAGTACTTATAACAACCAAACAGAATCTATGAAGAAACATACTATCCACTTCTAGAAATATGCCTATTATATGATATTGATAGCGATGGATATAGATGTATCTTTAAGAATCTGTGTTAAATGATGACTTTCCTTCCTGAAGGATAAGGAAGAAGGGAAGAAGCTAATTTGGAACTTAAAACATAAAACATAAAATTAATTCTAAAATTGAAATTTCCATTCTATGTGATTCTTTGTGCTTTCTGTGACTCTTAACCATTTCCTTCTGGTTACTCTCTCCTTCCTTATTTACTGTACTCTCAGGACTTTTCCTACCTTTTTGATTCCTCTTTCCTAGTATGTTTGTCATATCATCATCTTTCCCTGGCCTTTTATCCTACCTGTTTCCCAGAGTTCTCTCTGAGATTTTTTTCTTTGCTTTCTGATAGTCTCCTTCTCTATTTTATCATTTCAGATGTATCTATTTAGCACATTTCCTATATAAGGGAAAGGAACATAAGCTAGGCAAAGATAATCCAGACTGATTCTATATATTTGTTTTATACATATGATTAATTTTCTCTTTGGGCAATGCACTTTTAACTATACATTGACTGGATTCATGTTTAAAATAATTGTAATGTTCAGGGAAAAAATACACTTATTATAGCATTCCCCTCCGTAAAGGTTACTTACTGAGGAAAGGCACACTTAGACCTATAGGCCCATTTTATTTGGCAAACCTTAATTATTCTCTTCTCTCACAAGATACTGGCAGTATTTAAAGCATATTATTTTAGAATAAAGGTTTCACTTTGCCTAAGTATTAGGACTTAAAAAAAACATTTAACTTTGACATTTCATTTATAGGCATTTTAATTATCTGGATGGTTTCTTTTAAATGCTGGATGTAGGCAGAGAAAATTTGTACTTATAAAGAAGAAAGCGCTTCCAGGATTTCCTAATTTTCATGTGTTATGAATTTTAATGCCTTATGCAGGTCAGATTTTCATAGCCATGAAGAGGGAATACATTGACCTTAAGTGAGTGTACAGTTGTAACGATATTTTTAGTCTCTGTTGGTTATGGGCTGGCAGGAAATATATTTTGTTTATGTTTTCTTCTTTTTCAAAAGTTCTTGCTGTAGAAGTCAGAGAGCCCCAGGCATCCAAGAAAGGCTTAGTCCTTTTCTTGCCTTATTTTTTATGAAAATGATAAGGCAGCAACAAGGTTCAGCCTGCCTCTCTACTGCTGTAAACCATTGAGCCAATGAATAGCAGGCCTGGGGGTCTGGGTTCTCAGAAGCCCATTTAGCCTTCAACCAAAGCATGAAGTAGGAAAATTTAATCTTTTGAATTATTCCATTTTTCTGTCTATTGCTGACCCTTCTTTAAGTGCTCATACCCTTATAATACCTCTTGGCTACTAGTGGTCCTCCAGAAAAGTAACTTTCCAAGGCATGCTCCTTTGATTGTAGAACTATGTCCAGACTTTATTGTTCATTCATTTGATTGTGAGAAGGAATCTTCCATGACTGTGCCCTATGAAAATCTCTTACTCTTGAACACAAAACTTTTGTATGTCCCTTACTCTTTAATCTAAGTGGACTGAGGACTGGATATGGAGTTAGAAAAAACAAATTTAAATATAACCTCTAATAGTTACTAGCTGTGTGACCTTGTATAAGCACTTATCTAACTGCCTCAGTTCCTCAACTGTATAAGGAAGATAACTCCTTCCTCCTAGGATCTTTGGGAAGATAAATTGAGACAATTTTTAAATAGTTTATTATGGTTTAAAGTATTAAAATCTTATTTTTAAAAATCATAACTGTTTACTCATTTTGGTTATGTCTTTATGATCCCCTCCCCCCCCAGGGGGGTTGTTTCTTGGCAAAGAAACTGGAGTGGTTTGTCATTTCTTTCTCCAGCTCATTTTTCAGATAAGGAACTGAGCTACATATAGTTGAGTGTTGCCTAGGGTCATAACCACTAAATGCCTGA
The DNA here is from genome assembly GCF_037893015.1 of Macrotis lagotis. Taxonomy (NCBI): domain Eukaryota; kingdom Metazoa; phylum Chordata; class Mammalia; order Peramelemorphia; family Peramelidae; genus Macrotis; species Macrotis lagotis. The sequence continues at coordinate 322,783,216 of NC_133666.1, forward strand.
GGTCATATTTAAATTCATGATCATTCTTCTTGAATTCAAGTCCAATACTTTATACATTGTGCAACCTACTTGTCCTTATAAATCAAACCAAGATATTAAACACAGATAGATAATCTTAGCATTAGAGTCAGTCATTGCTAGTAACCAAATTAATATCTAAAAATAAGTGAATTGTTGATGGCAAAATTTTAGAAATAACAACTCGTTGTGATTTTTCCCTTAAATCGAACTGAAAATTTACTGAATCTATAAATACAGTACTTTCTATACACAAATTGAGCATGAGGCAATCTGGGACATTAAGTCAAACAGAAAAAAGAGATTTATTTTTTTGCCCAATTGCCTTAGAAAACAAGGATGAGTCAATATTTGTAAATAAATTCAACATATACGCTTTTCTTTCTCTGAATTCTCAGAGTACCTATAACTTACATTAGTCTAAAATGGAAAAAGTCTATTCTCTGAGTTTGTCTTATTTTTCCAACTAACTGGAAGCTCAAAGTCAGAGACTTCTAGTCAGCATTACTCTTGTAACTTGGACAAAGCAACTTATTTTCCCTTATAAATCATACAGAAGCACAAGGCTAGGCAAAACTATAACTAGGACAAGGTGACCATAGTTTTGCCTCTAAGTGCCAAATTTAGAGAGCTCTGGCAGGTTTTGTGACTCTCGAGTTAAACAATTTGCCAACTAATTAGCAAGCATAAAGTAGGAAGCTACTAGATTGCAGACAGGGATAAACTCCATCCATCCACTCCTCAAGCAATGGCCTATGACATACCCTTGTACTCTTCATGGAGTAGTATTGCTCTATTTTCCAACCAAGACCTCCTTCCACTTCAACTGAGAGAACTCTTTGTTATATCTGTGCACACTAAGGTTTATGGTACTTTTTCCATATGTGTATGTATATATATATATATATATATATATATACTTCCTATTTATAGTTTGGTTTTAGGTACATGGTAAAGGTTCAGTGAACATTTTCATACTTTCATTGTGCTGGTATGTCATGACTGAAGTGCCTATTTTTTCAGTTCCTATAATTCCAATATTCATGATGTGGAACACAATTTTCTGAAGACTCCTCATTCTTAGCAAGATTGGTTGAATAGAAACAATCTGCCACTGTGTCCATGTTTTAAGTGTTTCCACATAAGTAGAACTTGTCAAAGCTTGTGTTCCCATCAAAGATTCTTTACTACAAAGACTTCAAGATTCTAGGAGTCACTTTTTTGCCATGATAAAACTTCAGAGTAAGGATTTAGAAGAAAACTGAATAGTTATTCATAATATAAGAATATAAGAATATAACCAATGTAAGAATATTGTCAAAACCATTAAATCATCCTCATCTTCATATACTTCCATGTTTTCAGAAGCCCATTGACATTAATCTCCCTGAACCAGAAAGCTAAATTTTACTTGTTCCCTTGGAGATGAATCAAAAATATAACCCCCAAAAGCTCAATGTTCCTGAGTAATTTTCAAGGTCAGAAAAATCTAAGAATCATCTTTCCACTGCCTTCACTACTCCCACATCAGACTTAGGACAGTCATCCATTTCTTTGGCAGATTTACAAAGCATTCACACTGTGAATGAAAGAAGGAGGAAGTGAGCAGAGAGCTAATCAGTGCTAAGTAGTTAAGGAGCAGAGGGCTAACGAGCTAGTGAGTTAACGAGCTAAGCAGAGATCTAATGAGCTGATGTTCCCCACTACGTGAAGGCAGATATATCTTTCAGGTGATTGTTTACCTTCAGCAACCTTAGCAGATGTCCATAATGACATAGCTAAGTCTTTGATGGTTCCCCAAACATGTTAATTTAAAACAAGTTCAGTCATCTCTACAGTAGTTAGATATATGCAGTTATCCCCACATCCCTATATTTGACCCTGAAATTATGTTTCCATATTTTCCTCAGTTAATGTAAAGACCTTTGTTTTTAATTTGTTATGCAAGTACCTAAGCCAATTTATATACATTGCATTAATCATCCAACAAGGGCGTGGGAGATATTTTTTATATGTTTAGCCTTGAGCCACAGTGAAGGATTATTAAAGAATTTGAAGATATGATCTTGGTTATTAATTAGATGACAATTTAATTAAGGAGCAAACAACATATAAGAAACAATAAGTGTGAGAGTAATTCCAAGTGCAGAAAAACTATGTGGTATAGTGGACAAAGTGACAGGTCTGAAGTTGAGGAATACTCTTCTTTGGGAATTCAAATCTGACCTCAGACCCTGGCTGTGTGATCTTGGACAAGTCACTTAACCCTGTTTGGTTCAGTTCCTCATATAAAATGAACTGGAGAAGAAAATTAAAAAAAAAACCACTTCAATATCTTAGTTGAGAAAATTCCAAATGAAGTCATCAAGTATCTGATATAGCTAAAACATGACTCAATAGTAACAAAACCTAAGCAAATAAGGAGTCAAAGAAGAGAGACTGAGTACTCAGTGAAGAAAATAGAACCAAAGAATCTGATTGGAAGTAACTTAAAGGGTCCTGAGGGTCTAAGCCTTATGTAAACAGAATTTTTAATTCATAAGATCACAAAGTGACTATCTTTCATCCAATATAATATTTCAAAAAATTTAGCCCATTCTACTTTTAATGATAGTTTGTTATGAAAAGTATTTTTTATATATTGAAACAATAATCTGTTTTTTCAACTTTTGGGGAGGAGTAAGACTATTTAATATATATATATATATATTATGTGCATAATGAATATCAAATATTGTTCTGACTTATGGGACATACATTTAAATAAAAGTACAATCTTGATTTTTTATATATCTAATAATCAAGTTGATATAATGAGACATATTCACAAATAACTAGGCAAATTCCCAGAAAATTTATTAACAACTCAAAATAATAATATAATAAATGTTGGAATCTAGAGCTAGAGTTAGGAAGACTTGAATTCACATTTGGCCTCTGACACTTAGTAACTGTGTGACAGACATTAAAAAAGTGAATTAAATGACTATCTACAATTTCTTCAACTGTAAAATCAAGATAGTAACATGTACCTCCCAGAGTTGTTATGAGAATAAAATGAGATATTTGTAAATATATTTTGCAAGCCTTAAAGACTATAAAAATCATCATCATCATCATCATCATCATCATCATCATTATTAATTATTTCTCCCATCTCTCCTTTCTTCTTGGTCTATCTTGAAGTTACTTCCTTCTGGTTCCTAAATTACTATCTCACATCAGGTTTTTTCACTTCTATTCACTTTCTATACTCTCTTCCTTTGACAATTTCTTTTATTTCCATGGTTTAACTGTTACCTGCATAAAGGAGTATTCTGTATCTTTATTTCCAGCCTTGATCTTAAATATCAAATTTCATTTTTGGCATTTTCTGGTTAACCAACCCAACCTTTTAAATGTACAAAAACTAAATCCATTATTTTATAAGATACTCACCATTCTTGTAGTTGCTCAGGCTAAAAACTTGAGATATTCTACATTTTCTCCCTCTCACCCTGTCAATTCAACTTCAGTACTAGCTCTCACACTTTCCCCTACCTTTCCTTTTCTTTCATTTTTACTTTAGTCAATTGGTCCCCGTTTTCTTTTATGTGAACTACTGTAATGAATTCATGATTAACACTCCAGTTTGTATTTTGTCACTTTCATCTCTTCTCTACATAACTATCCAAAGAATCTCAATTGTACTATTATAGTACTCAAAATTTTTCAGATAATCTTTTTTGTTATTGTCTAAAAATGCCAAATATTTATGCTGGCCTTGAGAATATAACATGATCTAATACCTATTGAGCTTCCCAGGTCACCCTCTTTCACAGTCTTTACATTCCAGTCAAATTATTTTGGACCAGGTACAGACTAGTCCCAAATGGAAATTCAGGATCAGAAGACATTGAAAGAATGAAGCACATAATAATTTAAAAAAATCTTATTTTAAAGCAAGCAAATACTGAATTTAGCTTGTTCAAATTTTCTTGGGCTCCACTGGGAGATAGTAATAGTTTTAGTTTTAAAATGTGCACATGTATAACACTCCTACTCCAGCATAATCTTTCATCAAATCTGAAAAGCACCCCCTTATTCTTTATACCAATTTATATATCCTCTGTGGAGTCAGTGCAATGTGCATTTAATGTATTCTGGTTCTAGGTCTTTACAACTAAATGTTTAAATTATTGAAACTATATCTAATGAGCCCCATTAGGTCTCAAAGTCTTGGCAGAATAAATGACACCCAAGAAAGCTATTCAGTGAAATTCAATTCAACAAATATTTATTATGCATCTATTCAATACTATGTACAATGGGGATAGAAATACAACTATGCTTGATGTCAAGGAGCTTACATTTTAATGAGAGGAAATGGTGAAGTAGGAAAGTTTAAGTATGAGAAATAATAGGAATGATGAATGGATCATTTGTTGTTCAGCATACTCTTTCCATTAAAAATAAAATTATTAATACTATGGCTCTCTCATGAAGATCTGCCATTTTCCATGGTTTAACAAAATATGTACAGTATCATTTGCCATCTGAAGGACCTTATCATGTATGTTGAATCCTTCATTTACTTGTCCTTTGTGCTATATCTTTTTAATGACAGCAGGAAGGGCACATCATTGATGAGTATATACCTGCTACTTTTATTCCTTGCCTGAAATTAATGATGAAATTATTAAACAAATTATTTAAAGGAATCTGATGATGATGAAGGAATACTTATATTTCTTTGAATTTTATTAAACACTCTATAAATTTCAGCACATTTTCTTATCACAGCAAACCTGGGGGACAGTTGCTATTATCCCCAGATTTCAAATTATGAAAAATGAGACAATCAAAGGTTAAGTGACTTGACAGTTATATGAAAAAAATGGCATACATCCTCAAGGATGCCTTTTAATACTGTATTTTCCTCTACCTTTTAAAAAATGGGCAATGAAAAGTAAGCACAATGAGATCTTTTGTCTACATAGTTTAGTCAATTGTAAGGTATTAAGGTTATGTTTTCATGTTTCAGTAATCCCCTCCTTTTAAATCTTTGAGAATCAGTTCTTCAATTCTGAAGAAATTGTGTTTCATTCAATTAAGAGTTCCTCTGGGCAAATAATCTGTCTTTTCTAAATGTATTCCTTACTTTTTTTGCCATTTCTGGTTTTACTATAAGAACATCTCGGATTTTGCAGTTAGAATCCAAACGTTGGTGGCTTATAAAAATGACATGTCATGGAATCTTTTCCCCTCTCTTTTGTCTTTTTATTAACTTAACTCTTTTTAATCTTACTCTTTATTTGACTCTATTTACTCAGGTCACTTACAAAAATCATTCTAGTAAATGTAAAGTAAATATTTTCAATTCCAATAAGTATTTATTCCAATTTGTATGCTTTTCTCATTTCCCTACAAACTTTTAGCTCACCGATAAGAAAGTGTTATTTTTCTACTCTGTGTTCTCAATTTGTAGCAGATATTTTAGCACATTTGAGAAACTTAATAAATGTTTCTTATTGTTGTTGTTCTATTGCTTTTAGTCATGTCTCTTTTTAATGACCCCATTTGAGGTTTTCTTGGCAAAGACACTGCAATGACTTGCCATTTATTTCTTCAACTCATTTTACAGATGAAGAAATTAAAGCAAACGGAGTTAAGTGATTGGCTTAGAATCACCCAGCTAGTGTCTAAGGCTAGATATTGGACTATTGTTGTTTACTACATGAAAAGTATAGATAATAAGATTAATAATGCAATGACCAAACTGCTTTAGATGGCTATGGGTTTTTTTACAATAATAATAACATTAGAAGAATTAAACATTCAGATTTGAAAAGAAATTAATATCAACAAGTTTGACTCTGGCCGATATCATGAGTCCCATTTATAATATCCCACTAAGATATCATTCAGCTTTTGCTTGTAAAGTAATTGTCATAAAGAATCTACAACTTCCCAAGTCAATACATTTTCTATGGTCAAAAATCTTAATTTTATTTAAATTCTTTAATGTAGTTTAAACTATCTTTTATCATTGTATCAATCTAAAATAATAATTGTTAATACTTTGTAGTTTGATGATTATCCATTTATTACTTTAACTTTTATCAAAAAAAATCTACCTTCCAATAATTTTTACCTGTGAATCCTAGTTCCATTCTCTTACAACATAACGTAAGTATATTCTGTCTTCCACTTGACATCTATTCAAATTATCAAAGATAAATAATGAAGTCACATTCAATTAACTTCCCTTTTCCAGGTTAAATATCCATTTCTTCAATCAATTCTTGTATGGTATAGATTAAAGACTCTTTATATTCTTTTTTAAAAATTGTATTTATTCTAGGCATTGTGATTAAGTGACTTGCCCAAGGTCACACAGCTAGGCAATTATAAAATTTCTGAGACTGGATTTGAACTCAGCTTTTCCTGACACTAGGACCAGTGCTCTAACCTAACTGTCCCACACCTTATACTCTTGACCAACTTGATGTTCTAAAATGTGACTAAGTGAATTATTCATAATAGTAAAGATATTGGAAGACTAAGAAAGAGAATAATAGCTAATATTTTGAACATTATACCTCTCTAAATGCAATATAAAATCCTGTTCATTGCTTAAGTGCTCATGTTCTTTCAGAAATTATTAGATTTTTATTTTAAAATTTTCAGCCTGTATTATTAAAGATTTTTTAAATTGGTTTTTATTTTTCCAAGTACATGTTATGAAAGTTTTTTTCAACAATCATCCATATGCAAATGTATATTTTTAAGTCACAAAATTTCCTTCCACCCTCCCTTCCTACTTCCCTTCCTTCAGCGTCAAACAGTCAGGTTAGCATTATACATACATATTTTTGACAATCATGTTTACACTTTAGTCATTTTTTGGTATGAGGAATTAGGATTAAGGGGAAGAGATACATAAGAGATAATATTTATAAAGTGTTCATCAGATTCTGAAGGGGCTTTTTTGTTTGTGGTTTTTTTTTTGTGTGTGTATTTTTGTTTTTGTTTTTCTTCCTCTGAATGGTGATAGCATTGTCCTTGGCCTGTCTAATATAGTTGTCCTAACTTTCTGAACTTCTGAAAGCAGTTGCATGCATCCAGTTTAATCATCTCACAATGTCTTGTAAATGTGAGCATTTTCCTCTTGGTCCTACTCCCTTCTCTCAGAATCAGATCCTGTAACTCATTCCATGCTTCACCAGAATCAACCATTTAAGGTTTCTTATAGAACAATAAAATTCCATATTATTCATGTACCATAACTTGTTTAACCATTCCCTAATTGATGGACAAACCTTCAATTTCCAATTCTTTGCCATTACAAAAAAGAACTGCTATGAATATTTTGGACCATATGGGACTTTTCCCATTTTTATGATTTCTTCTAGATATAGGCCTAGAATTGGAATTGCTGGGACAAAGGGAATGAACATTTTTATAGCTCTTTGGGCAGAGTTCCATATTCTCTCCAGAATGGTTGGATCCATTCACTACTCCACCAGCAATGTATCAGTATCCATTAAAGATACTTTTTTTTTTATCATAGTACAATACCGTACTTATACCCTATGTTTGAGTTGGTGCATTGGGAAGAACAAAAACAAACTATATTTAGTCATAAGACCTGTGTTTGAATCTTAGTACTTCTGTTCACCATTTTGTGACTTGTAACAATTAACCCTAATAATTAAGATTTTAGTTTCCTCATTTCTAAAGTGAAAAGAAAAACTATCTTGAATGTCCCTTACAATTTTAACTATACAATCAAATCTGTATAGATATTTTGGATCCAAATTCAGATTCCTTTCTAAGTCTATATCTTCTATAAAAATGTTTATCTTATTTATTTTTATTCAAGTATTCAACAATATCCACAATTTCATTGATTTTACTATTCTCTGCATTGATGCAGATTATAATTTACCTATAACCCAAAGAAATCATTTATATAAAATGGTGGTAAAATAGAATTATTTATTAAGGAGAGCTATTCTTCTGAGATTTACCAAATAAGTTGACCATAGTCTGAAATATATCATAGATTCCTTTTTTAACTTTAATTAAAAAAGTTCAGAAAAATACAACACAGAATATCACGCACTAAATTCTACACAAGAAATCGTCTCAAGACAAACAAGATACATTTGATAAAACAAAAACTTTTTTTATGAGAAAAAAATTAGAATTTTTTAAAGCAGAAAAATTTGGTTGTTCAAAGAGGTCACTTCTTAAGCCATTAGAAGATGGGAGCATAGAATGAGAATTAATGATTAATTCAAGGATGATATGAATCTTTATGAATATCTGGAACTATTATTATGAATGCTAAGAATAGAAAAATAAAAAGTCTTTTGGCTAGATTAGCATCAAGGGGAAGATGAAGAAGGGATATAAGACTACCCTTGGGAGGATGCAGTAATGACTCCTGAAGTTAGAGGAAACAAAGGTCTGCAAATCTGTTGTTTTCTTTCAAATTTTGCTAGAGAAGAGAATGAGCATAGATGGAAAATGGTGAACAGGGATTTAAAGCTTAAAAATAAATAAGGAAATGCTAATGACTTCCAATCATAGAACTGGAGATATTTCTTCCCATGGTACTAAAAGAGCTAGAAGATAAATTGTTTAAGAAACTGTCATTAATCTTTGAAGAACTGTGAAAGAGAAGACCGTTAATGTGAAACTATTACCTGAATTTTCAAGATAAAAGAAGATAAATTCTATAATTTTTTAGGGAATTGAACTTGAATTATATACATTAAAATTTTTCTAGATTATATCATTTAAAATATATTTTATGTGCACTTTGGGGTTGAGAGGCAATTGGTAAGAGATAGTATAGGTTTGTTTTTAGCAGTCACTCTCCTGTCTTTTTTTCTGGACAATATTATAGCACTTGTTTAAAAAGAAATCTATAAGAAAACTGAATTTTCAAAAAAATATTTGATAAAATCTCTCACAGCACTTTTATGGACAAGACAGACAGATACTGATAGATATAGAGATTATTTTCTGGATGGTGGCATATTTATTTTGTTTTGAAGTAGTTTAACTATTGAAACAAAAGAGTATTGATTAATGGATGGATGTTATATTAGATGGAGAAAACTTTGTTTTTTTACAAGGAGACAAAATGGGAAGACTTTGCAATGGTCCATATAAGCATTAATGGGAGCCAGAACACAGGTGGTGCCTGAATACATGGAGAAGAGGTCAAGAGATGTTTAGGAAAAAGAAATGACAATATATTGCAACCTTTTAACTATATGGAGTGATTAAGAGATAGGAATCAAGATTGATACAGTTTGTGAAACAGAATAATAAGGAAGTTTGGAAGTGGAGTTTGGACAGAAGATAAAGAGTTTTATTTTCAACATAATGAGTCTGATACATACCAAGTTGGAAAAGTTTAATAGGTAAAATTGGGTAGAAATTCAACAAAAAAAGATGTGTTGAATATGTAGAACTGCAATTTATATTCATAAAGATGGTGATTGAATACATGGGAACTGATGAGGTCACCAAGAAATAATATTCTCAAGAGAAAAGGAAAAACAAGACACCCAGAGAGAATGCCTTGGGTTCAATCCATAGATAGTGACAGGGATGAAACTAAGAAGGGAGTGCAACAGGAAGAAAGATAATCAAAAGAAAGCAGTGTCCTAGGGGCGGCTAGTTGGTGTAGTGGATAAAGCACTGGCTTTGGAGTCAGGAGTACCTAGGTTCAAATAATTATCTAGCTCTGTGGCCTTGGGCAAGCCACTTAACCCCATTTGCCTTGCAAAAACCTAAAAAAAAAGTAGTGTCCTGAAAACCTATAGAGGAAAGAATATTGAGGAAGAGGCAGTGGTCATTAGTCTCAAATGCAACATAAAAGTATCAGCGAATGAGTGATGAACGACCATTAGAATTGGCTCTTGCCAGTTCCTTCAGGGAGGCTCAAATGAGAGTGAAAGAAAAGAAAGTGGAGGTATTGCATCTAGACTGTTTTTAAAGAGTTTGAGAACAAGAAGTTAGATAAAAAGAGTTATTCCCCCCTTGTAGTTACATAACCATGCCAGGCAAAATAAATTGGAGGAAAAAATACAGCAAGAAGTATGAGATGTGTTTGTTGGGTGCTGAGTTTACCAGTCTGATTAATGTGAAGAACTTAATTAGGAGAATCTAGAAGACAAAATCAGAAGAGTAAGTTAAGACCACATGGCTGAGTGCTTTGACTACAATAATGAGGAATTGGGATTTTTATCATTATGAACTTTAAGTCCTCTTTCTGAGAACCCAGAAAACTTCACATAAAATTAAGTTAAAGTTGGTAATTAGTCCTTAAATTTTTTTCTTAAATCCACAGAGACAGTTGTCATATAGTATGGCATCACAGAATATAAGTAAAAAGTCTTGATTTCAAAAAGAAATGTTATTTTTATTATTTGGATTCCTACGTAAACTGGAACAATTGTTCAGAAGACCAAACTGGAAGAATACCATTCCTCCTCCCACTCCACGTATATTATATACAATCTGTCTTATAGTGTTGATCCCTATTTTCATTATATCTTTGAAAAAAAAGATTAAACATTAAAGAAAAATATGTATGCACACAACTAGACTAAATGAACAACACCTCAACTGTATTTGCATATATATGTAATATTCCATATTTACATTTAATGAATTTTGCTTGGCCATACTCAAATTTCCTAAAATGGTTGTTTTCTATGTTAACTGCTTAGGGCATACTAAAACAAGCCCCATTATGTAATGCTCCAAAAGTATCCCACCTCCCCAACACACATATACACACATCTATGAACACATGTGCTCATGAACACATATGCTATTGCACTGGAGAGGGAGAATGAAATAATACTTCCTTGGGTCCCATTAGTATGTAATTTCTACAAACCGACATGGATTGAATCAAGAAAATTCCATACAAAATTTAATGAGCACAATGAACCTACTGAATATACTGTTACCTACAAATTTAGTTTATCTTAACTCAGTAAAATTTTATGACCAAGTCTAACGATCTGGAGAATAAGAAAAAAGATCACCCCACATACACTGTGAATAGTGTCATATGCTAACATTTGCATAAATGGAAAATGTTAGCTACATTTGCATAAATGTTTTAAATAAATTGAAACTATCACCATCATTAGGTATATTAACAATAGAATCTGAGGGCAAATTTAAAATGGCCTCTTTTTATAAGTGACCCCCAAATTAAAGCTATTATCACCCTGCTTCCTTCAGATCAGCTTTAAGTGTTTCCCTGCCCTGAGAATAGCATTGAGCTGAGTCACCCAGAGTCCTTTTTAAAATGAATATTATTAGTAACTTCTCTCTATGGGGACATAAAGGCAGGAAGAAGGAGAAACTTACTTGTCAAAGGTTCCTGAGTGAGTCAGGTATAGACCTATAAATACTGCCTGATTTTCTGTGCTGTCAGATCCAAATAAGGTGGGATTAAGGGTTGCTGCCACTGTGTCTGGGCAACATGCTAGAGAAATAGGGTAATTAGGTTTGGGTCAGTTTTCCAATTAGCTTCAATTGAATTTGGACCTTTTTGGGAAAGTTCCATTTTTCATGTACACACATTATAAGCTTTGACCAGGAATCTTCTATGTCAATTTCTGATGAAGTGATCTTCTTCTTGACTTGGTATATATTTATATTATTAATGTAATATCCATCTGAAATGTGTTTTATAACATAAAACCTAGAGTATAGCATAGGGGATATTTACTCCTTAACTATACAGATAGTATTTAATTAAAAGGTGGGGTGTGATCTAGATGAAGAAGGTAAGATGAGCTTTGATAAGAGCCATCTGAACATATATATCCTCCTCATTCTTTACTCTGCATCTTAAAATTATGTAGCTCATTGAATAAGCTATGGTTAGTCTTCATGACTTTGTTAGCCTTGGAAATGTATATGTGTCATTTTCTCTTGTGAAACTTTTAATGAATTAAATTAAATAAGAATGGCCATAGTTGTTTCTTTGGGTCAGATTTAGTGTTACTGTAGAGTTCTGGTCTTATTTTCCTAATTTATAGGTAAAGTGATATTGACACTCCTTTCCCTCACAATGATCTTATGACAAACAATTTGTGCTATGGATTGAGAGGGTATGATTGTACCAGAGACAAAAAGCAATTTGGGAAGAAGACAAAGGAGAAATAGTAAAACCAATTCCTAAACAAGTCAGCTTCTAGGAGGTTATCCAACCCATTCTTCTCATGACTACCCACTGCCCCACTTCTGACTCCCAGTTGACTGCCCTATTTTTAAAAGGTCTCAAAATAATTGCCAAAGCTTTCTACTTATTTAGAGAATTCACTTGGCAGCCCTTGCCAGAACACCTGTTCCAAGTGCTTTCATGCTCTAAGAGCCAATCTCTAGGGAAACAATTTCAGGCTGTGCTTCTCATGGAGGGGCAATATAGAGGAGGGGGGAATTTTCTTCCAAGAACAGTTTGAAAATCACTGACATTCTTTTTCAGAAAGCTTGTATCTTCTGCCATCCCCCATGGCAGCCACCACCTTCCAGGTATCAATGGAAAAGGGAAGTGATTTTAATTCAGACCCAACAGGAATGCAAGTGAACCAAACTGATGAACTTTCAAATAACATTCTAAGCATACCACTGAGCTTTGAAATCCAGGAACCAAAGAATTTTTGTAAGTATAGCACTTACACAGTCATGCTGACTATATTATTGAATGGTCATTCTAACACTCAAAATGTCTTGGGAAGATGAGAGAGAGAGAGAGAGAGAGAGAGAGAGAGAGAGAGAGAGAGAGAGAGAGAGAGAGAGAGAGAGAGAGAAGAATGGAAGCTAAAACTAATTTTTTTTTTTATTTTTGTTGTGGTAGTGGTGGTGTTTTTTGAGGGGGAGGGTTGTTTTTTTGAATTTTATTAGTGTAGCTGAAAACTCAGCCTGTGGGAAAGGTACAACCAAGCTAAGGAGTGCAGAATAGTTCCAGACTTCTTGAATCCTCTTCAGGACTCTACAAACATAGAAACCCTATGTCCTGAGTTGTTCTGGGTGATTCTGGATTTCAGTTTTGATGGAGAAAATAACCACCTCCTCTTCAGTTGCTAAAGGAAATGACTTTAGAAAAGAATGAAAGGAAATTGAAGTCTTTACCATATTCCTATTTCCATTTAGCTACAGTGGAAACTTCAGGATATTTCTCCTTGGGCAAAATCTGGAGCTCTCTCTCTTGGTTGAGTTGAATTATCTTGCTCCCACTGGAAAAGCTTCTTCACTCGTATTGTCTAATATATATCCCCCTGTGGATACCTTCTTTGATTTCTCTTTTGCTATGATGAGTGGGTCTTTTTGCCATTTGCTATTTGTGTTCATTGTGGAACTGGTATTTTGTGAGATAGGAGTCAATAAAAAAGGGAAGTAATTTTAATTCAGATACAATAGGATTTCAACTCAGTTGAACTGGGAAACCTCTAAACCATTTTCAAGTCACTGAACCTACTTTGAAATCCAGGAACTCAAGAAATTTGTTCAAATATCGTGGTGTTTTCTAATCTTTTTAAAGATATCATTATTCTTATATTCAAAATGTCTCAAATATAATGCTTGGGGCTCCCAGTCCCCATTAGTGATAATCATCAGATTTTACCTTGGACCCAATGATATTCTCTCTGGGTTAACAATAAGGTAACAGAAAAATGTAATCCTAGACTGTCAATCCCTCTCTCTGAGGATTACAGCGTGACCCCTGCTTTCTATTTTGGCATGAATTAAAGTCTTCCTTGGAGGAGAATGTGGGTGGGGAGAAAAGGAATAATATCCTCATACTATAGGCATGGGGATAACCTTATGTGGGGAATTGTCTCTATGTAGGGTCTTCTTTCTCATTGTCATCCACTTTCCTCCACAAACTGATGATTACGTTCAATCAAAATTAATAGACAACAGTCCTCTATATTTGCATATTTGGATATTTTCCCAAGTTATATCATATTTCTGACCATTTTCTAAAATATAATTATTTGTAAAATTTTCTTTCTTCTTTACTTAAAAAATTTCCTGAAATCTTACTTTCTCCAAGAAATTTTTTCCAGATTATTGAGAGTGGTAATTTTTTGTAAATTTGATTTTTGATTGATGTCAATTCCTTTTAACTTTTATTCCTTACTGTCCCTTAATGCTCTACTCCACTTTTTCTATAATGGTTGAAAGAAATGAAAACATTAAACAGTCAAGAGAAAACAGTGATGGTTTTTTTGTCCAAAACAGATATTCAAGGGGATATCAATAGCTCCAAAAACATTTATCTAACTTTTAACTCCTACAAAATCTTCTTGAGAATGATCTACTCTAATAGCATCATATCTTTGATGAGAGATAGAAAAGGGAAAATGAGCAGATAATCATATAATTGAATTGGAAGAGCAAAAACAGTTGTTTGTCCAAAAAGATGCTGTAAAAGCATATGTTAAAGTTATGAGATCCCTTGAATGATGCAACAAAAGGAATATTTTTTAAGTGAACCTTACAAATGTCATTCACAAACACTTAAAAGAGTTCAACCTAATTAATCATAGATAAAGGAAAAATGCATGAAGACTCAATTTTCTAGACTATGATATGTAGTTGGATGAATAGTCTTTTTAACTGATCTGTCATCTACAAATGTATGTGTGCATCTATCTATCTATCTATCTATCTATCTATCTATCTATCTATATCTATGTCTTAGATATAGAATATACATGGACAATGAGCTAGTCCAAAAATCAAATATGAGGGATAGAATTAGCTAGATTGCATTGCTTTTTTCAAGCACATGCAAGAAAACCAAGATACTCCCTTTGGCAAAATCCTTCTTTGTAGTATTGTTATATTTTCTATGCAGGAAGATCATGAAATAACACAATACATAAAGAAATCAAAATTATAGATCTTCTGAAACTATTGAAGACATATACGATGCGTATAAATGGGAAACAAAAATGAAGCAATGATGATGAATTGCAATAAAGTTCATGTAAAGAGATAAAGCAATAATGTAAAATTCATTGAAGGCCAGTGTGGTCAGAGAAGCAGGTGCAGCACAAAACACTGAGGAGTAAGAAATGGAGTCTTTAAACTGTGTTGGTGCACCATAATGCTAAAGGCCAAGAAGAGGTATCCTGACTCATTAGTTGGATTCCCTAGAGATGATTTAGAGCAGGACATTGGCAATTGTTACTCATGTTAAAAGATATGAATGGTTTATGTTCTGAAATTTTGGAGGGAGTGCTCACATTGATGAGATTGCAGATACATTAATAGAAAAGCTATAGCAATTTTGATTCATGTGTAACAACTCTTCTGTGGATAGAATATACTTTAGTTTGGGAATCAGCAAATATAGTAGATTCACAGTCCTGACTGTGCAAATAGCTTGTGATGTACCTTGGATTGGTGACCTAATATTTAAAGTATTGTTTCCTTTGAAATGCAGAGGGATGGAGGGTGAATTATGTAATCTCCAAAGACCCTTTAAAATTCTAGAATTATTCTTGGTAATGAGACAAATCAAGTTCCTAGTTCTGGCCTTTACTAAATTTCTTCACCTTTCACCAATTGTTTTCAATTCATCTTCGTACTAAAAAAACAAAACAAAACAGAATTTACTTATAGATCAAAATATGTGAAAAATGTACTTATGTTTGAGAACAGCTCATTTGTGACATTATGTGACCTTGGGCAAATCTTTAAAACATTAATGTCTCAGTTTTTTCTATAAAATTAATATCAGAGTATCTAATCATGCCACAGGCTTGAAGTAAAAAAGATATGAGAAGCATTTATGAAAAGTCCATTAATAGCCATTAATTCCTGAGGAATAAATTATGAAATGAGTATGGATAATAAACACAGGTTAAGGGACAATGTTTTTCCTCCCTTTTCTTCCAATTCTGAAGGTTTTTCCCCTATTCTCTGTCACTTTCTGTCATTTTGAAATTTTATATTTTTATACTACCCACTCAAAAGTGAATGAAGGAAATGACAAATTTTCTTAAAAATAATTATATCCACATCGCCACTCTTTGTCTCTCCTTTCTTTTTTTAATATTGAGAGTCATTCAAAGTATAGTTCAATTGAACTTTAAAAAAAGTTTTCTTTAGTGAAAATTTTCACTGTACTTGGTGCTAGGAATGCAAATTGCACTTCCTTTGCTTTGAGTATCTTACGATCTAATAAAAGAGAAAGTATTAATGACTGTTATTTCTATCATATTAAAAGTTTCCTAAACACAATGCATACATGATCTCATTTGAGCCTCCCAACAACTCTGTGATCTATGAACAATAGGTATTATAATCCCCATTTTACAGAAGATACTGAGCCTTAGAGAGAGAGTTTCGGTGATTTGATCATGCTCCCTTGTCTAGTGAAGAACAGGAGTAATTTTAGAATTCAGATCTTTCTTACTTCAATTCCAGAAACCTAACCACAATATTCTGCTGCCTCTTAAGATTAAAGACAGATTGACAGCCCATGATAAAAGGAAATCATACTGTGATAAACATTTTTGGGGAAAAAAAGAGAGGGAGAGAGATTTTGCCAATTACCAATTGCAAGATTCTCTTGCAAATAGAGGTTAGATGTTTTTGGATTGATCTCTGCCTTTCAGACATAAAATATTCTTATGTCTAGCTTCTTTTAAAGCATCTAACACATTTCTACAAATTATCTATAGTATTGATTATTACTCATTTCATTAATACATTGGTTAATCAATCAACAAATATTAAGGATCCTTCCTAATATACAAAATATTGTTCTGGGGGGAGTGGAGAATACACATACACACACACACATATTTAATTCTTGTAATACTTTTAAGTTCACAATGCTTTTTTCCACATAATAATAATGATGATGATAATAATAATAATAATAATAATAATAATAATAATAATAATACTGTGGTATTAGTCTATATTACCCCCATTTTTAAAATGGGGAAAGCAAAGTCCAAATAAGTAAAGTAATTTACATGTAAAAGCTAAATGGCACCCTCAGAAGCATCTACTTCTGTCCATTGAGAGAGAGAAAGAGGAGAGAGAGAGAGAGAGAGAGAGAGAGAGACAGACAGACAGACAGACAGACAGAGAGATAGAGAGACAGAGAGACAGAGACAGAGACAGACACAGAAACACACACAGAGAGATGCAGAAAAACAGAGGGACAACGGGGGGGGAGAGAGAGAGACAGACAGAGACACAGAGAGACAGAGACAGACACAGAAACACACAGAGAGAGAGATGTAGAGAAACAGGGACAGAGAAAGAGAGAAACAGAGAGGTAGAGAGAGAGAGAAGAGAGGAAGAAAAGAAGGAAGGAAGGAAGGAAGAGGGACAGAAGAAGAAAAAAAGAAAAGGGGGAAAAAAGAAAGAGGAAAAGAAATGAAGGAGGGAAAGAAGAAAGCCCTACCTCTAAGGAATAGAGAAATATGAAAAATCAGATTTCAGAATTCCATCCCTCACTTTAATTAATACTAGTCAAAGATTAGCTGACTTCCCTTAGTTTAAGGGACACTTTTCCCTAATTAATTTTCTATGACCATGTTCATTCCTGTCTGTGGTCAGTCCAGAACATTTTGGGCAGGCAATGCTTTGAGGTCTTAAAAATCTTTAATTTTTTTCCCAAGGAAAGCCTTCAGATTTTTATTCCTTCTTTGTTGCTTCTTGTCTCTACTAGATTATCCTCTCTGACTAAATTTGTGGGCACACGTTTTTTGGTGTCCGATGCTGTTATGACCTAGGCCCTGGAGTCCTAAGGCCCAAAAATTCTTCCCTAGTTGAACCCCAAATTCCTCTCCTAGGTTTCAGGTCATTGTTCACTAAACTAGTAGTTTCCTCTTCTGTATTTATCAAAGATGTCTGGAAATTCAATATTTCTCTGACCTGTTTCACTTTGATCAATCAGATCTGACTGAAAACTAGTCAGTAACCAGTTGATTAGACTAGTTCTACCCTTTACTGAAGTCAGAATACTTTATCCATAGTTCTAAGTTAAAGTCTATAGCAAATTTCCAAAAATCCAAATGACCTTAGTGATAGAAGTCATGTTTCTTTGGAGTCTGTTTTTATCATCCCTGGTAAATGCATAAAAAGAATTTAATTCTTAATCTTTGTTGAATTGGACAGAAATTGAATTGTCAGTAGGCTTCTAAACAAAAGTTTTTTTCATTTTGGAATTTCTCTATACTTCCAGCTCCTAGATAGTCTAGATGAGAGCTTTCTGAAAAATTCCGAATAGAATGAAGAACCAAACCATTCTCACCTTCAGTTTCTCACTCTCCATGTTCTCTGACAAATTGAATAGATGCCAAACACAGTATGACTTAATGATCATACAAAGGTAAGGGCCAATTTTAATTTGGGCCAATTTTAATTTTGTCCAAAGAAAATGCATTAAAAAGAATAGGACTTCAATTAAAGTTTTTTGGATGAATAGTAATCAAGACATATTCATTGAACTGAACTGAATTTTAAATCTTGTGCAAAATCCAACCAGTGCTAGGAAGATGAAAAAGAAAGATCAGGTAAAAGAAGATGAGGGGGAGGTATTAATCTTTTTCAAATTAGCCCCTACTTTCATTCCTTCATTCCTTTCATTCAATCGTGGGCTTTTCTTTTGGTTCAAAACCCACATTTTCATAAACCACAGGTATGTGTATATGTAATTCATAGATATATAGATACATATGGTATGTATATACATAATTTTTATGGAAAATACATACAAATTATACAATTAAAGAGAATTGATTTTGAAAATCTGAAGGGTTTCCTTGGTCCTATTTTTCCTATTTGTAAATGCCCTTCACCCACTATCTGTATATAGTACCTGTATCCCTGATTCCTCCTCTTCTTTAATCTTTTCTAACTGCAGCAAGAAATATTTTAAGCTCAAATATTTTAATAACACATCCAGGTCCAAACATCCTCCCCCTCCCAACTTCTACAAGATACCTGTTTTGAGGTGTTTGTGTGTGTGTGTGTGTGTGTTAAAGTACTGTAGCATAAAACAAGATATAACTGCCTTGTACTTATTAGAAAATAAAAACCAAAAAGGAATTATGTGATATCCAGGATATGAGAGATTCTCAGAGAGATGTCCCTACCCTTAATGAGAAATCACAAAGAAGACTGCCATAGCTTGCTTGGATGCCTGGACTTATCAGCAGGTCTCAGAGTTTAGACCTCCACGATATTGAGTGAAGATTATAAGCCAGATGGGCCACAAATTCTGTCAAGCCTTCTTGGCAGCTGCTCTCATTACGAAGGCCAGCCAGCCTTTTCCAAAAATAAGAATGTGAAGCAAATTGGGCTTATAGACCCTTATAATGCAATTGCACGCAGAGATAGGGACCTGAGCGGGCAGGCAGAAATATTATTGATGGCTGGTGAAAACAGGGAATAAGATGTTATTAAGGCAACTCAGAGATAGATATCGATAGCTAATATAAAGCCTTTATTGGTTTACAGGCTCTAGGAAAAAAGGGTTCACAGCTTCGACCCTTTACTTTGCTTTTAATTTCACTAGAGGTGCAAAGTTTATGAATAAAACATATCTTCACTCATGATTCTGATATTAGTCACTGCTTTCTCTGTCCCTTGTTCACTCAAAGCAAGAAACATACACTAACGATGTGAACTTTAAAAGCTTTACTTTAGTGAAGTAGTGAGTGTGTGTCTGTGTATGTCTGTATGCCTGAGAGAAAGTGAGGAAAAAAAGCCTTTCCTGGAAAAAAAGGGAAGCTCAAAGGAAAACAAGAAATCACATTAAAAAGAACAGACAGAGCTAGAGGTAAAATTATAACAATTTTGAATTGCCTGAGTGTCAAAAGAGAAAGCAACTTGCATAAAATAATAACACAAATTGGAAGGAACAGGGTGAGGGGGAGAAGCAGGGGGGATTATCCAAGATCCTGGTGAGTCATATCTCTAATGCTTAAAGAAATATGGCTCTGGAATTATATTGACTTGAGAACAGGGGGATCAGATGGAAGAATTAATTATTAGTTTCTTCAGACTTTGCATATTCCAAGTGGACTGATCTTCAGTTTCCATCTGCCAAACATCCCAGTGAAGGCGATAGTATTGCTCCATCTCTTCTTTCTTAGTAGAAAATAATAGCTCAAATGCATGCCAAATTGACTAAACTAATCAACCACCCATTTGACGGGCTATTATGCAATCACTACACTTTCTTCTAAAGCGTTTATGAAATCAAGGGCGAAGCGATCCAGTTTGTATTACAATTAGTTCAGAAATAGAACTCAATTCTCACTATCACACACACAGACACACACAGACACAGAAGCACACACACACAGACACAGACACACACACACACACACATACACACACACACACACACACACACACACACACACACACACACACCCTACCAGCCACCGAGGACTGTTTACTTTTACTAAGCTTTGTTCTTATATGAAATCATTGGGCTAGGTCCCGAGTAATGAAAGGCATTTTTATTTGACCTGTAGAATTTGTGAGTCAAGGAGGGATTTTGCAACATGCAAATGTGATTTTCATTTGACAGGATAGTTTAATAAATTTTGATTTTGTACTCTACTGGATGCTCTGTGGTCATCTTATTCCCATACTTTGAGTTTAGATGCCTGTTGTCTTTGAGTTTTATGGTCACCAACCATATGACCATATTACATTTTTATATTTGCTTTTGGTTGCTGAAATATAAGAAGGAAAATCAATTTCCTTCCTGAAATCTTTTAATTTCATAGTATCAAAGAACATCACAATAAGTGGCACTATGGAGCTCCAAAAAACTGCATGAATTATTGGATGCTTTTCTTCTATACCTTGAAGCTTAAAGTAGATATAGTTTAGGACTACTACATATAATCCTCTCTATTTTGAGGATGGTTCACAATGTTCCCTATAAATTTAGCAAGTGTATTAAGGTCAGATTCCTGACTTTTTTCCTATTCTTCCTAATACACCATCTCAGAAGTTAAAATTAAAAAGAGAACGATTTGGATTTCATTTATATCAGTCCCTGTCTCTCTATCCATAATTCATTCTCTAGAAGAGACTGATAGACTATTCCCTAGTAGTCTCAAGTGTCTAAGTCTTGATATACAATAATGAATTTTCAACTCTTTAAGGTAAGGAACTTCCTCTTATTTTCTATATGATATCCTACTATGCTCAGTACTCAACACACAACTTGATTCATTTATATTTGCAAAATGAGTTCTCTTGCCAATTTTCCAATACTTGAGGACACTTTTTTTGACTCTGGCCTCACCTGAAATGATATCCATTGGGTTCATCAGATGAAAATAAACCATTATGAGTCATTTTCCTTTGTGCTCACAACCTCATACCTTTTCTCACTCTTATTAGTAGAGATAATTCAGCTCTTTTGAAAAAAATATAATAATAATAATAACAACAAAAGCAACAAAAACCCTCTTTATTCATCAGGCAGCTACACTTCACAAGAATACCTCCAAGAGAAATTTGGTGGGGTGTAACATAAGATTCAAGGAGAATATATCAAATTAGGGATGAAAGTCACATGGGAGAGGAGATAGGAGTTAACTGTTGAAGTTTTTGATTAAAGTTTCATATCATCATTTAAGAAGCAACATCAAAGAATGTTTTATCCTTATGGGATATGGTTGTTTCACTGAGATTAGTGTTTCCTAAAGAGTCACTGATGTCATTTGGGGTTTTTTTGTCTCTTGCCTTATCTAACTGTAGAGGTTTAGTCTAATATATATTTTATTTTTTAATTTTTCTATTTATCATCAGTCCTTGGATTGAAAAATAGCATATAGGAATTTGGAAAGAGGTACCCTACAGGCAATATGGAGAAGCAGTTCTGAAATATAAGTTGCTGCATTCATTGACTATTCTGGCACATTTGGGGTTAGCATGAATCTTTCAAGAAGTTAATATGCATTCCAGAATATTACCATACTATTCTATTAAATTTGGGGGCCTATGATGGATAGAAAGTAGGGTTAATCATTTAAAGCTCTTTATTAAGAGACTGGGGCAAAAGCTAGGATTCATGCACTCTGAAAACATTAATGAACAACTGAATTAATATTCCCTCAGTCAGATTCTTAATTGGTAAACTTCAATTTGGAGATGAGAGATGCCTCCAAAATGAACTGGGAATTCAGTTGTTCTAAACACTAACAATATCTACAATCCAAAATCAAGTGAAAATGGATAACTGTGAAGTAAAGCAGTTGCTTGTTAAGACATAGCACATCTGTAGTGGTTTTAGACATGTTTTATGATGATTTAGTTTGTCTGAACACCATCAGAATGCATACTCAGATGTGCTAGTTTTAGGCTAAATATAAATATGAAATATTTCTAGAGCAAAGATGGCAAACATATGGCCTTCATGACAAAAAAGGCCACAAAAACTCCCAAGTACAGCCAGAAGCAACTAATATATATTTGGTTCATATTTAATAAAATAAAACAAACTATAATTAAAATATGTTAACATGTGTTTTCTAAGTCAATAAGCAGCTTATAGGGAGCCTTACTAATGGGTCAGTGGCTCCATTTCTATTTGAGTTTGATACTATTGCTCAAGAAATACTCTAATATCCTAATTTTACAGCAATAAAAAGAAACCCACAAAGGGGACACTGAGAAACATAATAAGTCCTTGTATGATCATGGTAATAGCATTTAAATGGCAATTTAAGGTTTTGAAAATGCTTTTACAACTATTATCTCATTTTGTCCTTAAAACTATTATCTCATTTTGTCCTCAAACAATCCTGGGAGATAGATGCTATTATTATTCCTATTTTACAAAAAAAAAGGAAACTGAAGACTCAGAGGTTAAGTAACTTGCTAAGAATCACACAGGTAGTAAGTATCTGAGGCTGAATTTAAACTCAAATTTTCTGGATTTCAATAAATTTTTTTAATTTTTTTTGCATTTTATTTTTTCCTATTACATGTAAAATAGTTTTCAACCCTTTTTTTGGTAAGATTTTGAGTTCCACATTTTTTTCCTCCCTCCCTTTCCTCCCCCTTCCTATTACAGCAAGTAATCTTATATACAATCTGTTAAACACATTTCCATATTAGTCATATTCTGAAAAAAAACCATCAGAACAAATGGGGAAAACATGATAAAAACAAAAGAACAAATTTAAAAGTTGAAATTAGTATGCTTTGGTCTGCTTTACGATTCCATTATTCTAATTCTTGATGTGGATGACTTTTTTCCTTCACAAGCCATTTAGAACTATATTGATCACTGTTTTGTTGAGAAGGCTACCACAGTTCATCATAACACAATGCTGCTGTTAAGGTACATAATGTTCTCCTGGTTCTGCTCCCTCAGCATCAGTTTATATAACTCTTTCAAGAATTTTCTGAAATCTGTCTACTCATAACTTCTTTAAAAAACAATAATATTCTATCACATTTATATACCATAACTAACTAAGCCATTCTCCAATTTGTGCACATCCCCTCAGTTCCCAGTTCTTTACCACAGTAGGGGAAAGACCATATGAAGATCCTCCTATTCCTTAATGGGTCTTATTTGGTGTTTTTTTTCCATCTCTGGAATTTATGTTTAATTTTACAAGGTTCCAAGAAATTCACTTAGGGTTCCTATGTATTCTCCAGAAATCCTGCAACAACATTTGAAAGAACAGCTCACACACATTTTAAACAGACTACCCTAGACTGCAGGCAAAGGAGAGAGCCCTGATATTATCTAATATTTCAGCAATTCTATTTCTCAAAGGTCAAAGGAAGATATATTTGTTTCTTCTTTAACCAATCCTGTTTTATTAAATTAAAAAAAATAAAAAACAAGAACCAAAACCTAAAAAGACTGAATAAGTCCTTTGGGAACGAGGCAATAGGTCAATGTTGGTGATAAGTGTGGGAAAGGAATCTTGAAGATGAAGCACTAGATGTGAACTCTAAAAGTTTCCTCTCAATGAGCCAGATATGATAGGGTATAGGTGCTGGCTCATTAAGGCAAAATAGCATTGGCATATTTAACTTGTCCTAATGCTTGCCACCAGACATAGTTTTTGTTTGTTTCTTTGGTTTTTCTGGGAATAGAAAATCAAGTTCATTCACAGTTTATAGATCTAGAGTTCACAAGAACCTCAGAAGTCATTTTGGTCCAACCCTTTCCTTTGGGAAGACCTGAGGCCCAGAAATGATGAGTAACTTGTCAAAAGTCATCAAGACTGAATTAAGATTTGAACTCAAGACACATTACTCCATGTTTCTTTCTCTTTCCACTATAGCAGGCTCAGTTATGCATCTCAATGCCAAATTTGTGATCAGCATTATCCTGATTCTTCACTTATTGATAGTTTTTATATTCAGTTTCTGTAGTAGTTTCACTGAGTGAAACCCTACAGATCCTTATGTAAAGTCACATGAAAATAGGAGAAGCCTCATGACTGACATTGGGAGAGAAGAGAAAGGAGCATTGGACCATTGAAACTCAAATGCTAGGAACTCGTTCAAGTTTTCCTTATGTATTGACCTAGCCACTTTTCCACACACTACACAGTGAATTTCATAAGTTAATTTTTTTGTTTGCTAATATATCAACTTTATTTGTAATTTATACTCTAGCTATATATTTAGGAGGATGAAAGAAGTATGTTTTATCCCTGACAAAGGTATAGCTAAATGGCAAGTAAGTAGCATAGTTGATACTATGCTGGACACAAAGTGAAGAAGACTTGAGTTCAATTATTGCCTCAGACAATCTCTAGTTGGTTGACCCTGGGGAAATCTTTCTACCTTAGATTTCTTATCTGTAAATTATGAGTAGCAATAGCACTCATAATTATTGTTAGGATCAATTGAGGTGATATTTTTAAAATGTTTTATAAACCTTAAAGTTTTATATAAATGTTAATTAATGATAATAATAAATATGATATAACTCTTAATCCCTTCACTTGCACTTGTTGCTGACAGCTTTAAGGGGTAGGGGTAGCTCCTTAAAGATTTATATATGAAATTTATTTTAAGTATTATTCTCTTAGTGTGCCCCAAATATGCAATCAACTAATCATTCTGTTCAAATATCTATGAGGTGTAAGCCTCATTTTAAATAAACTTGATAAATAAAAATGTAGACAGGAAGATAAAATAGTAAAGGTCATAATCTTGTTTTATGAAAAGGCATTTCCTAAATGGTTCAAATCATCAACTTTCTAAATATAGAGGTACAAAAAGCCAACAAAGAGAAGAATTGCCCCAAAAGCCTAATTGGTCAAATGGAAAAACTATCAAAAATTAACTGAAGAAAAATAATTCCTTAGAATTATTCCTTAGAATTCCTTAGAATTCCTTAGAATTCCTTAGAACTGGTCAAATGGAAAAGGATGTACAAAAATTCATTGAGGAAAATTATTCCTTAGAAAATTAGAATTGAGCAAATAGAATCTAATGGCTTTATTACAAATCAAGAAGAAATAAAACAAAATCAAAAGAATGAAAAAGTAAAAGACAATGTTAAATAACTCACTCTAAAAGCAATTGTTCTGGAAAATAGATCCAGAAGAGATCATTTAGGAATTTTTTGTCAATCTAAAAACCATGATAAAAATAGCTAAAAATGATCTTTCAAAAATTAAGGTAAACTGACTTAGAACTAGAAGATAAAATAAAAATTGAAAAACTCCATCAATCACCTTCTGAAAGGTTTTTTCAGAATGAAATATCTCAAGAACATTAAGCAAATTCTTGAGTTTTCGGGTCAAAGAGAAAATAAAAAAAAACAAGAGCAGCAACAAAACATTTTGAAGCTTCTACATTAATCAGAAGCTTGGAAAATGATGTTTCAGAGGGCAAAGGATCTCAGATTTCAGTCAAGAGGCACCTATCCAGCAAAACTGAGAGAAAAATGGGCATTCAATAAAATAGAGAGGACTTTCAAAAATTCTTGATTAAAAGACAAGAGCTCAATAGAAAATTTGACTTTCAAAGACAAGACTCAAGAGAAACATAAAGAAAGTAAAAAGGAAAAGGAAATCATAAGGGACTTAAACTTAAAATTTTTGAATTCCTATGTGTGAAGATGATAATTGTAATTCAAAAGAAGTTTCTCAGTATTAGGGCAGTTAAAAGGATTCAGTTCAATATGAAGGAATGATAGCTAAAAAATAAAATTAAAGGGTGATAAAGAGGAATGCAGTGTGAGAAAGGGAAAGAGAGAAATAGAATAAACTATCTCACATAAAACATGCAAGAAATTTATGCTAAAGGGGAAAAGGGGGGAGTTGAAGATGAAGGGAATGTGGGAGAAATGAAATATTGTTGGCAAAATTTATTCAACATTCTGTAGTGAACAATGTGAAACTATGTCCAAAGGGTTACAAAACCATGTATACCCTTTGACCTCATAATATCACTACTAGGTCTGTATTCCAAAA
Organism: Macrotis lagotis; assembly: GCF_037893015.1. Taxonomy (NCBI): domain Eukaryota; kingdom Metazoa; phylum Chordata; class Mammalia; order Peramelemorphia; family Peramelidae; genus Macrotis; species Macrotis lagotis. The sequence goes on from NC_133666.1 coordinate 322,809,720, forward strand.
GAGATTTAAAAAAATAACCAACAGAGCTATCTGAACACAAATGCTAATAGTAGTTCTTTTCTGGTGATAAAGAATTGGAAATTGAGGGTATGTCTATTGGTTGGGGTATGGCTGAAGAAACTGGCATATGGGATTTTGATGGAATACTATTTTGCTATAAGAAATGATAAAAAAAGAAAGGATAAGTATGATGTTCTCAGAAAGTGTTAAATGAATTGATGCAAAGTGAAATGTATTGTGTACAAAGTCTCAGCAATAATGTAAAAAGATTAGTTGTGATTGAGTTAGTTATTCTCAGCATTACAGATAAATATGATTCAAGATAATATGAAAGGACTTATGATGAAAATGCTATCCATCCCTAGAGGAAGCATTAGTGGTATCTGAATTCAGATTGAAGCATACTTTTTGAACTTATTGTTTTAGCTTTTTTGGGAGGAGACCTATATTTTCTTCCACTACATGAGTAGTATAGAAATATGTATTTCATGACTACACATGTGTAACCTATATCGAATTACTTGCCTTCTTACCAAGGGGTTTGCAGCGGAACAAAGGGAGATAATATGGAACATAAAGTTTCAAAAATGAATATTAAAATTTTTCTTGCATTTAATTGGAGAAAAATAAGATGCTAAATAAGTTAACTGATTAATAATATTAACAATAGTGAACTTGTTTTAGGTTTCTGCAAGGCAAATGGGGTTAAGTGGCTTGCCCAAGGCCACACAGCTAGGTAATTATTAAGTGTTTGAGACCGGATTTGAACCCCAGTACTCATGACTCCAGGGCCGGTGCTTTATCCACTGCGCCACCTAGCCGCCCCTATAGTGAACTTGTTAATGGCACTTTGTGATTAAAAATTATTTCCATATAAGAGACATGTGTGAATATTCATTAATTCTTATGCTATGTCTGTGTTGGGTACTAGATTTGTGATCAGGAAGACTTTGGGTCATATCTTAACTCAAAAATGTGCTATTTTTGTGTCACTGGGCAAGTCTCCTAACCTTTCTGTGCTGGAAATTGAGGTGATAGGATTCCCTTCAAAGTTTCTCCAGTTTCTTGATCCTATTAAATATTTTTCATAGATGAGAAAATTGGCATTCTTGCTAAGGGACAGATCAAAGTCACACAGTTGGAGAGTTCTAGAGACACAATTAGAACTCACATCTTAGCACTAAGCTCTTTTTCATCATGTATTTTCTTCTCAAAGTGAGATTTTCTTCCTGCTGAGATACATTCTCAAGGCACCTCAAGGCTATATCTGCAGGATGTTGTCTGTTCTACCACAATAACTTCATTCAAGCTGCAGAATAGTCAATGCAACCAGTCAGGAAGATTCCCTTTAAAAATTCCTGTAGAGGGTTGCAGTCTGCAGAGCGATGAGAAGGGAATATTTGTCTATTTATTTCCAATTACCTAAGAGAGGCAAGAAAAATCTGTCCTTCAATTTTCTTGTACCCCAGCTGGTCTAAGGCTTTGTGGGACATGACATTAAGGGCCATTAATGCCAGAAGCACTGTGTTTCTAGGAGATGTGACTACATGTCTCACTCTGCCAGTTGCTTTTGGCTCAGCTGCTCCTTGGTAGTTGTGCTTCAATTTGTCTTTTCATTTTAGATTTCAGTCTCCCTTTTGTCCATTATACTGAGTAATATATGACTCTGAATGATGTGTGTAATGGGAAACTGATGTTATGTGTGTACTTTATTGACACAGCTGACAAAAAGGCTTAGCCTACGTCTCTAAATAGCGTAATTTATTGTTCATTATCCCCCACTCACCCACATATAAAGTAAATGAGAGAAAGGGAACAAAGAATTGTAATATTGCTCCTTCTCCAAACACTTATAAACAAAAAGAAAATCATTGAACTTGAAGAAAGCAGTTTCATCTCTTTGGACTCCTAAACTTAACTGGATCCTGTTTCTGGAATCCCTGTTCTTACAAGAGCACTCTGGGAATCCTGCAGTCTTCATCAAGGCAGCCAAGGAAGAAAATGCAACCCTGTAAGATAGATTTCTTTTCCTTCCCATAAAAGGAAAAGAGGATGAAGGTGTCTGTGATCCTGCTTAACACAAAACACTATTCCTAACCATATTTTGTCATGTGGATAATAATGATAATCTAGAAGGAAGACTTTCAAAAATATGTGCATGCATTATGGACTATGGCTGAAGTCCATCAACTAACTGATTCTCTTCAACAATGAGCTAATTGGTACTTTGTGCCAATGAAGAAACTTCTGCTCTCAAATTAATGGCTTGTTTGTTTAACTATTTACATTGGGGTTTGTTTATACAAAAAAGAGTGAAAATAAAAACAAACAAATGACAATAATTAACCTTGGGAATCAAAGGGGTAAATACTAGCAGATTAAATCATTTTGCTAACTCAATAAACAGTGTTTTGATATGCTAGCTGCTCTAATAAAGAAGACAGTGCTGATCAACTAAATGAACAAAGCTTTAGATTCACTTAGTTGAGATAATTGTCAGACTACTAATATGTTGACTAGTGAGAAGTCTGAGTTGGTTGTCTGTTTTTAGCTTGGACAGATGCTAGAATGAATATGTGTATATTTTGAAGGAAGGAATGCAGGTACTTTCTAAGTTGCATTAAACACTGATTCTTTGTTTGGATAATACTATTAGAAAGACTATTTACTGATAGAAAAATGAGTCATTTTCTTAAGCAGTTTCTTCCATACAAAAGCTCTTGAAAGGGTAGGCAGGAATTTGGACACAACCACAAATCTTCAGCTGTAAGAATTAAATAGTGCAGGCACACATTGCTTTTCACAAAACTAACTTTCAGGACTCAGATTGAATGAGTCCTTTTATTTTAATTCTAATCATTCTCGAATGCTGAATCCAGACTATGTCTTTACAAAACAAGTGTAGAACTTTGCATGCTATATTATTAGTTACCTTTGTGTAATAGTGGTAATAGTGGTACCAATGTTAAATTCTAAGAATAGATATAATTAAATTCAATAAACTTACATTAAATGATCACTATTTGTAAAGCACCGTGTTAAAGGTCTGAAGATACAAAGACAAAGAAAGGAAATAGTCTGATCAAAGGCACCTTAATTTCTAATGAAGGATATGATAGGTAAATACTTAATTATTTAAGATAATATGAGAAAGAAGTCATATCAGAGAATTAGAAATCAGAGAAAGTAAAAGGTAGTACTGAAGAAAAGTTTTAAAGAAGGCAAAGTATTCTAAGAGGAAGAATTGAGAAGAAAATCCATTCTAATCACAGAGAAAAGTCTTGCAACAATATGGAGGTGGACTAATGTTGAATTTAGGGAACAAGTACACTGATTCTTTTGAAAGGTGTATGAAATAATTAAGTATGAAATAACTAATCTGCCTGATTAGAGAAGAGTTTATCAAACTTCTTTTTTAGGATAGGAAGTGACCATGGGGGGAAAAAATTAAAAATTTCAAATTGAGGTTGTGATAGACAATGAAATGAAAATTAAAGACAGTCAGATGGACTGGAAGGACTAATAGAGATCATATAATTCCATGCCTTTATCTTAAACTTAAGGAAATTGAGGGTAGGAGAGAATAAGTAATTTGACCAAAGTCAAATAAGTAATTTGACCAGAGTCCCAGGGACTAGAACTCAAATCTCCTGACCCTTTTCCTAACATTACCATTCTCTCTAGATAAATTTCAAATGGCCATAGTTAAATTGAAGCAGAATGAAAATGATTGACAGCCTAAGTTAGAAAAAGAACATTAAAATGTCCTATGTGTGGGGTGGCTCTGTCAAGTAGGAAAGTCAAGATTAATTGACTTGATTTAATTCTTCTATCAAGTCTGAACAAGAAAGCAGCTATGGGGATCATCAATATCAGGAATCAGGGGTGGGTTGCCACAATGGTGTTTCTCCTTAATTCTTCCTTTCACTATTTACAATTCAATTCATTTCAACTCAATAGGTTACCACATATGTTCCAGGCACTTTTCTGGGAATATAAAGACAAAAATACACCAATCACTGTCCTCCAATGGCTTGCTGGCACGTATTTCAGATGCTTTGCTCATAAATTGGGGGCAATAATATTTTATTTGCCTGAAAGCAGGGAGTTACTTTCCTGGACCTGTTATTTGGAGTCATTCTATCCTCACTTTGTTCTTTCCTGTATCTTGCACAAGCTGCAGTGATATAAGTCGCTGCCATATTTTTCTCTGTAGATTCTGCTTGCTTCAGACCTTCATGGTTTGAATGTCTTTGACTTTCCTAAAGGTAAGTTATTAAATACCAATATAAAAATTCAACTACCCAGGTAATTCAAGCAATGCAAACCCTGCTCTTGTTTAAATTGCTTATCTGAGTGAGTCCAAAATATGTTTCCAGAACTGAATTATTGAGATATTTACCTCTTACTCCACTTTACTTTCAGTTTATGTAGACCTGGTGTCACTCTCTTCTCAGTAATGGTCTCAGACATACTCTGAGTGAAAACAAGATAGAGGGGGAAAAATAGACTGTGAGTGAAATAAAGCTACTTCATTCCTTGCTTAGTTTTCACTTCTCATATGCAACAATAGTGGTCACCCCTTCTATGGCTGAAGTTGCTTCAGCTAAGCACTGACATTATGCCTTTAATGTCAGTACTTTTCACTATGGAAATATTGACGGCTGTTTTTTTTTTCTCAAGTGTCACAAACAATGTCCAATAAGCAGTTTGGTTGCAAGTAAATATATAATGGCATGCGATGTTAAGAAAGAATGCTATTCTGAAGAATGGGAAAATGAAAGTATAAAATTCTAGCTCCAGGTATTAGCACATTAACTGCTTTTATATTTATTTCTGTGTGTACCTCTTCTGATGTCTAAGTAGATTGCAAGTTCATTGAGAGAATAAACTTCTTTTTAATTTTTTGATTGCTTTCATTTTGTGCCCCATTAATCTAGCATAATGCTTTTATATCTTAACCCTTTATTCACTGAATTATTCCATTGTAATACCTAACTAACAGGCAGTGTGATATAATGAATAGAATTCTGCATTTAGAGTTAGGAAGACTTGATACAATTCTATCTCTGATACTAACTTTGTGTCTTTGTGTCTAAGCTCTGTGTCTTGGTTTCATCATCTGTGAAATGGAGATAATGATCATTATGATGTCATGATATTATAATATCAGATTTGTGTGAAAATTTATTGAAAAAAGTGAGTTTTGAAAATTTTAAATGTTAAGAACACAATAGTAGCAGCAGCAGCACCAAAGAATTAGTAATAATAGTAAATTTATTAGTAATAATAGTAATTAGTGATAATAGTAAAATTATAGCATATTCATAAATTCAAAAAGAAATGAAAAGTATCCTTGTGTCATGAAGATAAATTCAATCATATGATGCTTTATGTTTTTAAATTCAAAGTAAATGAATTATTTTCTTTTAAAAATCAATAAAATATTTGAGGTTTTTAGTGAAGTCTGTTTACAAAATGAGATCATTTGGCAAACAATAATTTATTACATACTTCCATTAGATAGAGTTTTCCCAAATTTCTTCTGAATAATATCAGTATTTGCATATATTCTTTAGCTAATTAACTCTGCTATACATACATAAACTTCCAAAGTTCCTACCATCAAAAATTTTATTTTTTTCTATACACTTGGTTAGGAGGGTAGTAGTAGTGATGGAAGTTGTTGACAGTGATAATTATAGATTTTGGAATTGAAAATGATAACAGCCTTTTTATGGGAAATGGTGAAGAGAATGGCCTGTTTAGAGTTGAGGGTACATATTAAGTAGTTTTCAGTGAGAGAGAGTCAGATTGTGATAAGCCTCCAAAGACAGCATGAGCAAGCTCTGGTAGATAGAATATGAAGTTTGAGTAACTCTTTTGAAAGATGAATTTCATAATGGTATGTGGAATATGTAAGAGAAAGCAGAAAAAATTGCTAGAGTAATAAACAATATGATCACCTAAATCTGGGGACAAAAGGGTACCAGTTAACTAAAGCTAAAACAGAAAGATCCCACGATTTAATGGAAAATAAGTTCTATAAATTTCTTTGGAGTATAATTAGAAAAGTTATTTACCTGCCTCCCCAAACTAAGTTCCGAGTTAGGCACTGACTGAGTTCTAAAATTACCCTCCCCAGGCAAATAGCCTATTGAAGTTTGGACATTTGTCTTTGTATAAAATGTAGGGTTTCCATTACTCTTCCACCATTCCTATAATAGTATTTTGAACTACAGATATGGTGGTTTGAGCTGATTGAAGAATTCATCAAGCAAAGATCCAAAAACTATGATGGACATAAAATTCCTGAGTTTATTTCCTTCAAAAGAATGAGCTTATTTACTGTTTGAATTCTTCTTCTGCAAGGAGGAAGTGGGAAAGAACTTATATAAACAAGATTGGAATAGGAAATGGAGAAAGGGGTAGTCAAAAATGAGTTTAATCTTTATGATATGCTACAGGAAGTCAGGAAGCAGAGAGATTGATTCAATGGTTAGGTTCCAGCCTAGTTTCCCTCCATCAGTTTCAAATACCAAAAGACAAAATATATCAAAGTAAAAGTATAATCAACATAAACAGCAATAGTGATCAAAAATAGAAATAGGATCAGTGCTTATAAGGATATTTTTGTTTGTTGTTATTTACACATTCTCAGGCATGTCTGACCCCTTATGGGGTTTCTTGGCAAAGATAATGATGTAGTTTTTCATTTCCTTCTTCAGATCATTTTTATTGATAAGAAAACTGAGGCAGTGTTAAGAGCTTAAAAATGATGAGAATCAAAGACTGTTTGATGTTACTGCATCCAAAACCAAAACAAACAAATTAAAAACTATATTCATTTTGATGGAAGAACATTGAATATCTGAGAATTATGATTTTCCTTGAAAAAACATTGTGAAGCAAATAGCCCTAATAATATACCATAAGAAATTAAAAAAACAGAATTACTAGAAAAAGAAAAGAACAAATAATAGCTTACATGGAACTCTCAGAATATCTCACAGTACGATTTACTTGCTAAAAAATAAAACCAGTATCAGATACTATATTGATATCAGCCAGGAACAATTACAGGGACAACAATGTTACTCTTGCCAGATTTTGTTGCTTTTGTTCATTTGTTTCAGTTTTGTCTGATTATTCATGGCCCCACTTGGGTTTTTCTAGACAAAGGTACTTAAGTAGTTTGACAATTCCCTCTCAAATTCATTTTAGAGATGAGGAACTGAAGCAAACACATTTAAATGACTTGCCCAAGGTCACACAAGCAGTTGGTATCTGAGATCAAATATGACCTCAGGATCATCCTAACTTCAGGCCTGACAGTCTATTTATTGTGTTACCTAGTTGGCAGAATATCAATCAACAATAATAAATGAAAGGACTAACTGGAAAATAATATTCTTAAAAGAGGCATAATTTGGTTTGTGTTCCAAGTCCCAATCCTCAATGAAAAAGGACACATTTTTAAATACAATTTGAATAATTTATCCTGTCAAATTAAAGTATTTGAAAAACAAATTTAAAAAGTTAAAGAACTTAAGATAATCATGCCTTTATAACATGAAAAGACCAAACAAGAAAAACAAATTTTATAACCCCAAGGAGCGAAGAATAATGGTTTTTTGTGTTTGTTCTGTTTTGTGTTTAGAAATGCCATCTTAAGATACTTCAAAGAACAAAGAGAAAATATTTGTGGCTATTTTCTATTAAAAGAGGATTATGATATAGTTTTGAAACAAGATCTGGGGAGGAAGAAGAAATGACTGAAATTATAGGTTATTACAATTATTAACTTGTCAAACTACTACATTTTGAAAATAAGAGGAGTGTTATCCAGATACTAAATAGTAGGATCTAAATTCCAGCATGGGTCATCTTTTTCCAATTCCCTTGCTCACAATGTTATGCCATGCAGTTTTAAGGAATTAATACCTCTAGGAAAAGAATAATACCAAATAGAATATTCCAAAAAGGAATGGAGATAGTGGTAAGAAGAAATATAGAGATAAACTCAATCTAGAATAAAGAATAAAAACATTAAAAATGATTCCTGATGTTTTATTGAAAATGAGAGGAAGAATAAATATATTTTATAATATAGTACCACATATAAGTGTTAATTTTTTTAAAGGTTGGGATTATCGGGAAAAGTGATGTGAAGGATTTGAAGTTTATTCTTGTTTGGGGTGGTGGGATGGTGGGGAAAATAATTGGAGAAATTTGTAGCTTACTCTTATTTGATGGGGATAGTTTACTCTATGAGGACAATTGGCATCAGAGTGGTTTCATGGGAGAAGAAAACGATGTAAAAAGACTTTTAAAATTAATATAATAAACTGATGAATGCAAAATAAAAAAGTTGTGATTAAAATCTTGGATGTTTATGTCTTAGATTCAATTATAAAATGAGAATGTGGCAGAATATTAAAAAATGACCTCTATATTTACATTTATGAAATATACTTTAAAATGGGGGAGGATAATTTTTAATGCTTTAGATCAATCATAAAAAATAAAATAAAATGATGATTTGAGGTCAGAGATGATCAAATATAGATGTTATCTATGAGACAAAAAGACCAATGACAAAAATTAAAAACTTCATACATACCAAAGTATTTCATGGCTGAAAATAACGTGGAATAAAATATATGCTGGTTGATTGCTAAATGGCTAAACACATAATTAGACATGTTTCATCAGGGATTTCCTGATGAAAGTCAAAGAACATCAGCTATTATATAATGCTCTAAAATGAAATAAATTATCAATAATTGATTTTGTTATATGATTTTCTTTCCATTGCATATACTATCTCAAAGCTCATACAATGGAAAGACTAGGTACAAGTTTTGACTATGACACACCCTGGCTCCATTGCTAAATCACTTAATCTACCAAAGCTAGACCAATGAAATCACAGCTCCATTTCCAATCCCAGTCTTAATAGATTTTTTAAAAAAATTCTGAACTTACTCCCTGAAGTTAACATTTCAAAAATGCATATATCAAGAAGAATTTTAAAAAAAATTCATGAAACCATGAATCTACATGTTTTATCTTTTCTTTCAAAATGAAATAATAGATTCCTCAAATTATAACCTAAACAGTCCAGCTTATCTATAAAACCTAGACTTTTCTGAAATAATATTTACTAATTTCTTACAGTAAAAAAATTCCATGCTATTCATATGCTACATTTATTTATTTATTTCACAATTGATGTTCTCCCCATATTCTAGCTATTTTCTTTCTTTTAAATGACCTCTTCAGGATCAGCAAATTGTTTCCCTACCCAACATAATTCTTCCTTTCATTCCTTGCCTCTATCTGTACTTGTTTTCTTGTTATGGTCAATGTATTTACAAAAAAGTTTCTTTTCAGTTCTGGTGCATATTTCTCTGAATGTGTGAGAGAGTTCATCTCTCTTTTTGTCAGTTTTATATGAAAATGACATTTATTTTAAGTACTCTTCCTCCATCCCTTCCTTTGTTGTTGTATATTCTTCTTATCTACCTCAATTATTAGAAACAGTATATTTCACCCTTTTTTCAATCTGCATAACATTAATACAGTCCTTTTATATCCCCCCTTCTCATTCACATCTTAAAACTCTCAGAACTACTTTATCTCCAGTTACCATTACACTGATTTAATTCCCTCAGTTTCTTCTGAAGACAATACAGCTCTCACTAAGTCATCCTAGAGCCCCTTCAAATTGCTTAAATAAATTTATGCTTCTAAGTTTCTCTTCACCCTTATGTTTGCAGTGCAAACTTTCTATTCAGTTCTGGTAAAATCTTGAGTCTTCCATTTCATTATAAATCCAACCACTCTTTCCCCCTCCACCCCTTTTAGATTTATCTTTAGTTCAACAGATTAAGATATCTTTAGTTATAAATTTATAGTTTTTGCCTTTTCAAAGATTTTATTTCAAAATCTTCTTTTGTTTATAGTAGGAATGGCCAGGTTTCCTATAACCCTGACGATGATTCCTTGGTATTTGGAACTCTTATTTGTGGATTCTTCTGATCTTTTTCTTTTAATGTACGAGTTCTGGATTTAAATAATTCCAGGAATTTTTGCTTTTAGTATTTCTTTCTGGCGTTGTTTACTAGATTGTTCCTATCTTTTCTTTCTGCTTCTGATAGATGTAAGAAGGTTTAATTTTTGATTTCTTGAAATATTGTGTCCAGATTTTTAAAAAGTATGTTTTTCAGATAATCCAATGACTTTTAAATTGCCACCTTATCTTGTTTTCTGAGTTGCTTTTCATATCAGATATTGTCGATTTTCTTTTTTTTCAGTCTTTGCAATTTGTTCTAATGTTTCTTGTTGACCTATTGAGTAAAATTAGCATTGAGGGAATTCATTACCTAGATGTGGCTTACCAGTTCCTCTAGTAAATTGTTTATTCTTCTTAAAAGTTTTTTTCACCCAGATCATCTATTTTATTTTGATCTCTTCCTTTCTTTCTCCTATACCTTTATGTGGTTCTTCAGGAAAACTTATTTTTTTGTTCTTTGTTTACTGTTGTTATGTAGGTGATCTCTCCTTATTTAAAAGGATATATTGCTTTTTAATAGATAGTCAAATTGATCTTTCACTGTAATAACATCCCTAAAACAGCCTGGAACGATATCCAGAGAAATGTATGTATAAATGTGTATATCTGCATGTGTGCTTATGTGTATTTATGTAGGTAAAGATAATTTATGTAAATACTAAAAAATTTGAAAAAAATGGCATTATCTGAATAATCAAATACTCAATTCATGCCATCTTAAATCACACAGGAGTCTGATCAAATATAGCAAAAATATATGTTAATGTTTATTTGTTCTGTGAATTAATTAATCAGTTATTTCATCATTCATCACAAAAGGAGGTGTCATGGAGAAGGGAGATTAATAATATGAGAAATGGGATTCATATAAGCAATATGTATCCTAGCCATTCTATGACATTTATTTCATCCATTAGTTCTTAGTTTTTAGGGTTTTTTTAGGGGTTTTTTTGCAAGTCAGATGGGGTTAAGTGGCTTGCCCAAGGCCACACAGCTAGGTTATTATTAAGTGTCTGAGACCAGATTTGAACCCAGGTACTCCTGACTCCAGGGCCAGTGCTTTATCCACTGTGCCACCTAGCTGCCCCTGACCCATTAGTTCTTATGAGTTTTTAAAAGTTTTTTTTTGACAACACAATGAGATTAAGTGACTTGCCCAAGGTCATACAGCTAGGTAATTATTAAGTGTCTGAGGCTGGATTTGAACTCAAGTCCTCTTGACTCCAAGGTTAGTGTTCTATCCACTATACCACCTAGCTGCCGAATTTTTAAAGTTAAGAACCTGACATGACTTTTTCCCAAGAAGATCATATTTGCAGGGATCATCCCTCCTCCCCTCCCAATGAACTGTCTGATGAACATGAAATTGTGAATTCTCAATGAAGCATTCCTCCACACTTTAGAATTATAGGATTTTTTTCCCTCAATGACTTCTAATAAACCAAAGATTTTAAAATCAGTTGAAGTATTATCTCTACTCTTAGATAGGGTTTGTCTTCAACATAAAATTCTCCAATGGACTCGAATATATATATATATATATATATATATATATATATATATATATATATATATATATATATACACATACAGAGAGAGAGAGAGAGAGAGAGAGAGATTATTCTCTTGCTTTTATAATCTCTTCCTCTTGAACCCTGGGAGGGACAGAACAATAACTCTAGGTTTATCAAGACTTTTCTTGAACTCTATTCATAGTCTTTTTTATTTTTAGGATTTTGCAAGGCAAATGGGGCTAAGTGGCTTGTCCAAGGCTACACAGCTAGGTAATTATTAAGTGCCTGAGGCCGAATTTCAACCCAGGTACTCCTGATTCCAGGGCTGGTGCTTTATCCACTGCACCACCTAGCTGCCCCTCATTCATAGTCTTTATCACAGAATTAAGTGTTATTTCTCTAAACACTTTAAAATTAATTATTCTATTTGTTCTCTAAAATATTTTGTATATTTTTCTCATTTCTTCCCAACTAGATTGTAAGTTCTTTGATATTGACAACCATGATTCTTTTTATCCTACATATTCCTGAGTGATAAGATGAATTCAGAAGCTACACTGATGTAGTTAGGATCAGAATGGATAGAAGTTCAACTTTGTCTTTAAGGGGAAATTTATTTAAGTTAACAATTGCTGTATAGCATGTCTTGGAATGGGGCAAGTTTTGTAGCATAGGGATGAATTAGATTTAATAACAGAATGGTATAATAGAAAAAAAATACTGGACTTTGAATCTAGAAAAATCATGTTCAAATTCTACCTCAGAAATTCTAAGAGAGTCAGTGATCGTATATACATTTGGGGCCTGAAGGGAGTTGTATCTATAATACATAATTTCTAGGATTATCATGATGATCAAATAGCATCCAGTTTCTGAAGTCCTTTGCAAATATTAAATGCTATATATTATTAGATAAAATTTAGTATTAGGTAACAAAAACTTCTCAGTGAGCAGTAGGAAACATTTCTGTTATGGCCATTTGTGAGGTCATGGGAGTGCAAGTAGTTTGGAAAAAATATTGAAAAAATTAAATTTGTTATGCTCACAACAAAAAGTCTAAGGCCTCATGAGTGGCACTTGCACCTTTAAGAAAGTCCTGTGACTCCTGATCAAAATTCATAGCAGAGTAGTCTTTTTGAAACTGTTGGATAATTTTTACGGCTGTTGTAATTATAACATTTACTCATTTTTGGTGTAATTACTGATGCTCACTGTAACTCAGCGTGAATATTTCACAACCATTTGAATATTAATTCAAATTCATTTTCTTCTGGTAATTTTTTGAAATACATTATTTGTTTCCTTTCTAAAAGGTGATGAAAAAAAGAGACCCACCTCTTCTCCAAAGCTTGCCATGATCTGTGCAGCTATTCTAACCTCTGTGGATTCATGGGGCACACTTTCAATAACTAATCAGATGTTGAATCACATATAAGCAGGAATATATCATTATTTTAGTTTGTTGTCTGAAAAGTTTGGTATATTATCAAACTGAAACATGACTAATGAACTTCTCTGTATTTTTCTAAGGTCTAAGTTTCATTTGACACTTTTTTTTCCCTAAGGTAAATAATTGTAATGAAATGAATGAATTTATATAAAAACCATATAATTAGGTGTTTACCATTTGATAAGTACTTTGTATTGTGTTTTGGATACAAATCCAAAAGTAAGAAAGTTTTTGACCTCTGAAGATTTATATTCTAATAGAGGAAGGCAAAACATAGAGTGGTAATCAGAAAAGAGTATTTTTGTTTGGCAAAGCATTGAAATGGTTAATGGGATAATAGAACATTTTAATTTTCTTTCCTTGACACTGGCAGTCAAACACTGGCTGCACATATGGCCTGAACTAGTTTAAAATGTAAATGAATAATATGAAAAAATAAATAAAAATATATAGAGCATGTTCCTAAGTGGTCTTTTAAGTAAATACACACCTAAAGAGATCCTTATATATTATTAGTCAGCCCTCATTTCTATTCAAATTTGACTTCATGGCTTTAGCCTTAATTATATTTTTGCCAAAGATAGAATGCCAGAGTATTCCCTTATTAGAAATTTGAAATTCATCAAATAAAAAAAAAACCCTCTTTCATGATTTCTCTCAAATAGTTGTATTATAGAATTATTATTTCCAGTGTGGTTTTACCTTACTGGGCAAATGATTGGATCATATTATTCCAATATTTATTCAAAGACGAGCAAAGATCCAGGTTGGGATTTCTTCCATGTGGAGTAAGTATGCCATTGATCATTAAACGTGTCTATATTCTCCTTTGTATTGTTAGAAGATAAGCGATTTCTGAGTGGCTTGTTCTTTTATCAATTATAGCCTCCATATAATACTGAGAAGTATAAAAGCATTTCTATTATTCACCAAAGAAAAATGTCTTGAATTTTGTAGAGATTTCTTATTAGACAACTAGGCCAAAATTAATATTTTGAGATCCCAACTTATATGAGACTTGCTTACCAAATGACAAGGTTCCAGATTCTGTGGTTTCATTCAGTGTTAAACTATTTATTTTCAAAGTGCCAGTTCACAAATGCACTTTTCTTCCTTTGCATTTCTTAAATGTCCTTGCAGACCTATAAAGAATAATACATAAGCAATTCATCCAGTCACTTCAGCTCCAAATTCTGCCTGTGATGTAGATACAAAGGTATATTGTAGAAGAAGATCATGCTTGTCATATCCATCATCAAACTCATAAGACTATAGATAAATTCCAATCATCCCTAAGTTTCTTTAACAAACCATGATAGATCTTTAATCTATAAATTGCCTTCAGTTATTTTAGAACATTTATGTTTCTAGTCTGTATGACTTCTGGTAGAAACAGTTTCTTTAAACTTACTATTTGCTGGGTAAAATGGTTCTTTCTTTTCTATATACAAAAAAAATTGGTCAAACTTCATGCTCTTTTTAAAAAATAATAGATCTTTTCTCATCTTTATCTTCCTAGAGTCTGATTTTGAGTACTAATTTCTCATTCTCTGAACTTTGCCCTCCGTCATTTTCAGCATAGTGTCTGCTGTGTCATTTTGCTTTCCTGAAACTTCCTTGTTTGTCATTTCAAACTTACAAGTCAATCCACAATTCAAGGTGAATCCATAATACTTAGTCATAGCAGAATATTATGGTATTTTCATATTGCTCTCCATCATATCCTCATTTTGAGAGGAGGGAGGAGGCAACATTGTACATTGAACTGTCCATAATGATGCACTGCTCCTTTTCCAGAGAGGTTACAATGTAGGGAGAAATAAGAATAGTTTCTGGTAATATATTACCTGTCACACAATGATTTCCAAGTACTTTGTTAACAAAGAAAGATTATTACCCTCCATTTAATGGGGATTGAAACAGAGAAGTTAAATTACTTGTCCAAAGTTGTATAGAAAGTAACTTTCAGAGCTAAGAATATTATTCATGCCAACATGTTCTTTAATTCTAACTATAGTGGAAAATAATTGTTGCATAGTTTTCAAGCTGTTTTCTGCATAATGTATTGTTTTCAAGACAAAGAGAAGAAGTATCTCACACTCAGGAGCTACATTTGCCTGTTTTAATCAGTTTCCTATCCTTGTAAACTTGGCTTTTCCAAAGCGGAAATGGGCTGCCTTATATCTAGCTGTGTTCATCTTTGCCCCCCCCGCCCCGACCAATTATGTGCACAAATTAACTGCACAAATTAAACAGAAATTCTGCAATTTTTCATTTGATTGAAGGAATATATTAATGCCTACATTGAAGCATTTACTTTATTTTATTTTAAATATGAGTGGTTTAGGTTGGTTTTTGACATTGGCCAGACACATCAGATTGTCAAAATATACATTTTGCTTCACTGGTATATGAAATAAAGTATGATAATAATTGATAGCATTTAGAAGGTACTTTAAGTTTTGCAGAATACCTGACATGCATTATGTCATTTGATTCTTAAAATGGATCTGTGAGGTGACTGGAAAGTATTATTTTCCCCATTTCATATGGAAAGAAACAGAGGTTTTAGAAGATAAATATCTTGGCCAAGGTCAAGTTGCTGGTAAATGACAGAGCTGCCATTTGAATATGAGTCTTCTGACTTAATACCACATTTTCTTGACCTAACAACACCATAGAACAATTGAGTTTTTCAGTTTTTTTTCTTTCTAGCAGTTCACAAAGTCTTTTTATTTCCTTATTTCTTCAATTGGAATAGCACCAAAACCTCATTTCCTTGTATGTAGAAGGAAAATGATACATGAGCCTGCTCTTCATTTCATAACTCTAAATTATTTGTGTGCATTTTTGTTGTAAGAAGATAGTTAATCATCAAGGTCAGTGTTATGGGGAATTATCATGTCTTCCTAAATATTTCTATCACAGGAAAAATAGTATTTTGTATAGACATCCTAGTGGAAGAAAAAAATATTTACTTTGATTTTATTTCTATTATATTCTTATTGAGTCTTTTTAGAAAAAATCATACTGAGATCACTTCAATCAAATTCATTTCTTCAGTGATCCATTCAGGTATTTATTCATTCATATAAGTGGAGAATACTAGTCACCTTGATCACATTTAGTCTAATGTATTCATTTTTTTTAGAGGAAGGAACTGATACATAAAGAGTTAAATTGACTTCACTTAAGATTACATAACCAATAAGTAACAGATATGGAATTTGAACTGTTCTTTAGACTCTCATTCTGTGTTTGCCTGACAAAATGGGAATAGACATTTGCTGAATACCAGTACTTACTATGCTTTGATTAAAATTTTCATTTTTTTTATCTGAAAAATCAGAACATTGACTTGATGGTCCCTTAGGTAGCCATTGTGGCTCTTGGATCTCTATGCAATGAGTGAGATGATGGGTCTATGTTTGATTATCCTTTTTTTTCCTCCAAGACCCACAAATCATCTCTTGCATAGCAAAGTGTTAGTAATAGATCAACCACTCTTGCTCTTCTCTAGAATTCTCTATTTTTTTATAGCCATCTGATTCTTCTCAGAAAGAACCTTTTACAAAAGCCTTCTCTGATTCCTACCTCCATAAATACTTTTCCTTTATCTGCTTTGTACTTGTTTTGTATTATGCTATTATGCACACACATGTATATATATATATATATATATATATATATATATTCATATATGACTTCTATAAAATGTAAGCACCCTGAGATCAAGGGAAGTTTCATTTTTGTTGCCGTCATTGTTGATCCAGGCAAAAAATAAATGTCTATTAAATAATTGCCTGGTTAAAAATACTTTCTTGCTCTTTTGCTTTTGGGAAGCCTGGAAACATCTTCTTTACTTATTATTTCAGAACTCTCTGAATTTTAGAAAACCACTGAAAGTACTATAATTTTGAGATTAGGTCTATCAAAAGAATTCCCAGATCTATAAATCCATAAATCCTACATAAAAATGAAATATGTTATTCTTTGCAAACATTACTTTTTCTTCTAGAAGTCAACCTTTCATAAAACATTCTGAGTTCTATCAGGAATAGAAATCAAACATAATAGAATGTAATTTGTAAGCTCCATTGACTCTTCACTTTCAAAAATCAAGATACTATTTACCCTTGTATTTTTCTAGGACAGTTCAAAAAGAAAGGAAAAGAAAGGGAACAAATAGCACACTTAGCTTTTTCCAAGAGTTAATCATTACCTTTTGCATTGCTGATAATATTATTACAGGAAAATTTGATACCTTTTTCTTTATCTTGCATTACTCCCTGGACTTCTTCAAACATCTTTATCTTTACTTTTTAAAAAAAAAAATATGAGTTGATTGATAAAAATGTTTCCACAGTAGTCTCTTTAAACAACTATCCTTTTTTATTGAAATATTTTCTTTATATCTTCATTATTTCATTCTTTAAGACATTCTATTGATTCTGGTTGAATTCTTCCTAGAAGTTTAAGTTATAGGATACTACTATCCTTTTTCAGTGCCCTTTCAATTCTGTTGTCTTTAAATATTTGGTAAATATGAGAGTATTTCTAGTTTCTTCTAATTTTCTATCATACATCATAACAGGAAATATTGAGTTGTTTTCAAGATTCTCAACAATTATATTCAAATGTGCAGTTTGTATTCAATGGGCATTAAATCCAACATGGGAACTTTCCCCCATCTTTTGATAGATTTTTGAGTTTATAAAAGCTGTATTTCTTGAAGCAGACACTTTGGGTTTGGGATTTTGTCCCTTAAATTATACCATTTTGCTTATTTTTCATTTTTAACTTTCAAAGTTCTTTGCAATCTAGTGAATTTTCCAATTTTTTTACATTTTATTTCAATCCATATATGCTACAATCCAACAGGGCTGGTCATTTTGCTCCTCTACACTTTCTTGCAATTCCATGCCTTTTCAACTAGCTATACATTATTCCTGAGATATCTGACCCTCTTGCCATTGTCACTTAACTTTCTCAGACTCCTTTAAGAATCCATTCAAGGTTAACTTTATGCAGATCTTTCCCAGTCCCCATCCCTTTGAGAATGCCTTCTACTTATCATCTATCTATCTCTATCTATCTATCTATTTCTATTTGCATGTTGAATCATCCCCATTAAAATATCCTTGAAGTCAGTGACTATGCTTTTATTTGCTGCCTAACATTTGTTACCTCATAGTAAATACTTAATAAATTCTGTGGTTTGTGTGTGTGTGTGTGTGTGTGTGTGTGTGTGTGTGTGTGTGCATGTGTGTGTGAGAGGGGAGGGGACGGTTGTGTAATATTGGATATGAGATGGAAAAAATAAAAGGAAAGGGAAGAATTAGCTCTCTTCAGTCACTGAAAAGCCCCTACATTCTTGAGTTTCAAGTTTTCTCTCTTCCATCCTCAACTTCTTCCTACTTGAGAAGGCAAGCAATTTTATATAGACTATACATATGAATTTTGAAAATATATACTTCCACATTAGTCATGCTGCCAGATAAAGCACAAACAGAAAAAAGAAAAGTTTTTAAAAGTATGCTTCAATAAGCATACACACTCCATCATTTCTTTCTCTGGAGATTATAAGTCCTTCAGAACTTTCTTGAGTCATTCTAGTACTTGAAATGGCTAAAGTCATTCATAGTAGATCATAGTTGCTGTGTACAATGTTCTCCAGGTTTCACTCACTTCACTTCACATCACTTCATGTAAGGCTTTCCAGGTTTTTCTGAAACCATGCAATTTGTGGTTTCCTATAGCACAATAATATTTATAATCCTGTACCACAACTTGCTAACGGAACCTACATTCTTGCAGAGAAGATGACTATTCCTTTTCTCTTTCTCCCTAGATTTCTGTCTAGCAATTGAAGCTTCTCTACTCTGATCTTCATTCCTCATTTAGAGGTACAAATATTATGGAAAAGTATAGGACTGCCATTTAAATACTATACCATGGGACTTGGGACTCAGATGTCAACTAAAGTCAACTCCCTATTTTTAAAGTTTTTTTTCCAGTCAGCTGGTGGATAACCTTTTTTGGAGACTGTAGAGATCTGAGTCCAGTTATAGATCTAAGAATCCACAGAGAGGCCTCTACTTAGATTCTTGTCCCTTTACAAACTGACAAACTCCTTCTAGTCTTTCAATTCATCTGACCCGATAAATGATGGCTTTTGCTATAAAAATATGCTAATTATGCTCATTCAGAAATTGCCATGACTTGTTCATTAAAAATAATATTTCATTTGAAAGTTCCTTATGAATACAAGTCACATATTGTGCTTCTATGTATCATCTAGTAGTTAGTATAATGACTTTCCTTCAGAAGGACCCTCTCTTCTCTTACCTTGCTCTTCTCCCCCCTCTCACTTCCTGACACCCCCATCCCACCCAGGAATAATGTTAGAAATCTGAAGGTTTAGACTCAGCTCATTCACTTGCTAGGTATTGACCTTGACCAAGGTAATTTCTAGAAACTTCTGATTCTTAGTGTGTAAAATGAACATAATAATATCTTCCATGTCCATCTTACAGGGTGTTGTGAGAAAATAATGAGATGATGGGTGCATGAGCACAATATAAATTTTAAAGAACTAGGTAAATAAAAGTTTATTGTCGCCATGTGGCATAATAAAAATTATATGCACTATTTGACATATTTCAAATTAACTATATTGTAAGTCTTGATATAATACAAACTTATGTTCATATTTGTTTATTAAACTCTTGTAACATTCACAACTTTTAAAATATAGAGAGACTATCCATCATTATAGATATTACACTTAACTGAGAAAGGAGCTATATCACTGGTGATGAGTGGCTGTTTCTAGTGAGAAAGTCCATCTCCTATTGAAAGTATATCCTTTAAAGGATATGGTGTTTTCGTATGAGACAAGGCCTCTTCTAACAAGACAGGGTGTCCCTCGAGGCACGGTTTTATTAATTAGGCAGTATTCCCTAATGACATGGGGTTTCCTCTAATGACACAGAATATACCTAATTGAGACAAGGTGGCCCTTAATGAGACAGGGTGTAGCTAATGAGAGTATTCCTAATGAGAGGGTGTCTTTTGATGAGATTGGGTGTTCCCTAATGAGACAGGGTATTCTCTAATGAGACATGATTCCTGCTAATGAGACAATTTTATTTTGCCCTGTTTCACTAGGCACGGCCTCAATTTGGGCATGCCAGCTCTATGCCCTGAAGGAGTAGGACACCCGCTATGAGAGAGACCACCATTTCTACTGTCTTCACCACTAAAGTCTTCATCTCCAATTCATGGGAGGAGTGGCACTGATATGCCTACAGTATCATGGCTGGACAGTAAATCAATACCAATCACAGATTAAATTTGTCTACTCACTATGGTTAGACTGGCATATTCAGTTGAACTTAAACTCAAAGGATCTTACAAAAGGAAAAAATACAAAAAAAGAAGTGATCATGTATTTGAAAGCTAAATGGAACAACTATTTTTTCCCCTGGAGCAACTTTTGCCCCTCACTTTTCTATTATCACATTTTAGACAAACCATTTTCAAGCCTCAGCTCTTATTCTAGCAGAGACTTATCATTTTGGTTTCCGGCATTGATAAATAGATAATAGATAGCTTCTGTCTACTGACTAATGTGGGGGGAGAGAAGTACTAAAAGAGTTGTTGCAAATTCTACTCCAGTTCCAAACATGTCATTAACTATATGATCTTCAATAAATAACCTAACCTTTATAGACTCTGTGGAGATAGTGTGGTAAAAGAAGTGATGTATCTGAAAGCTTAGGACATGGACTCAAATTTCAGCTCAGCTACTTAGTAATATTTAATGTGATTTTATGGAAGTCATTTATCCTTTATGAGTCGTAGTTTCCTTAACTTTAAAATTTTAGGATTGGATTGGATGGGAGCACCACTCTCTGCACTGAATGTATTATCCTGTGAAATGCAGATAATAACTATACTATTTTTACATAGCAAGGTTATTTGATAATCAAAAGGCATAATGAATATGGAAAATATAAAATATATAGGGTATTACTATTACTATTTAAATGAATTATTATAATTTGATCCTTAATAAAGAGCAATAGCTTGAGATAAAATTTAAAAAAAATTTTTCTCACTTGGATTTATCTCAGACCTATAGCTTGGAACTTCTAACAGAAAAATGAAGATATCTATTAAAAGATCTTAGCACATTTAACTTGGAGGGGAAAAAGGCCATGAGGAGAAAATGACAGAAGTTATCAAATATTTGAAAAACTACCACATGAAAGTAATAATTATTTTTACTTAGCTCCAGAGAAAAGAATGAATATCAATGGATAGAAATAACAAATAGGATAATTTGATTTTGATATAAGAGGACTATTCTTAACAATCAAATATATCTACATGTAGAATGAGTTGATTCAGGAAGTAATCAGTTCCTGTTGTTTGGATATCTTCTGACTCTTTCTGGATGAGTATTTATTGAGTATATGGTAGTAAAGATTCTTCTGTTCAGACATGAATTAGACTGAATTGATATTTGAAATTGCTTACAATTGAAATCTTTGATTGTGTCATTCTGTGATTTCCAAATAAACCTAAAAGTATAAATCCTCTTCTTCATCACCATCATCATCATTTTCTTCTTTTCATCTTCTCTTCCATTTTGTTGTTGTTGTTGTTGTTCTTCTTCTTCTTCTTCTTCTTCTTCCTCTTCTTCTTCTTCTTCTTCTTGAATTGTTTTTAAAAGAGAATGTACCAATGATAGAATAGTGAATTGGGAACATGGACCTTTGGAGTCATATAAATATGGAGATGAATGTGTCCCAAGAGTCCATCCATCCTATCTCTGTAATATAGCTATCTCTTCTACTATACCGCTGTCATATTTTCATATAGTTTTTAATGTCTCTAGTGATGGTTAATCAAAGTCAATCAGTCAACCTTTGTTAAATGCTGACCCTATGATATACATTGTGGTAAGCACTGGGAATTTAAAGAAGGGTAAAAGACAGTCCTTGACTTCCATGTATTCACAATGAATTAAGAAAAAGTATCCAAAGTAAATAGAAACAGTCCTAGTAATAAGAACTAGGCTGGAATCTTGATTGCAACTGTTTCATCTATATTTCCTTAGATAGATCACAATTCATTTTGCTTCAGTTTCCTATTCTAAAAATTCATGGAATCAAACTAGACAAACTACCAACTAGAAATTCAATTACTTTATTAATATTAGTCTACACTAGAATGGTAAGGGATCAAAGCATAAACATGGAAGCCAGAAATAAATGCCTCTCTAAATACATATAGAATATTTGTTTCACAACCCTTTAGGATCTCGAATTATATTATACTGTAGTGATCACAAAAATAAGTTGATAGTAACTAAAAGTAGGAAAAAATCAGTGGAATAGACTGGGTAAGGCAAAAATAAGAAATGTCTAAATTAATTAATATAGGGCTTGACAAATCCAAAAGAAAAAAAATTATTTGAAGAATTTTTTATGTCATAATAATTACTACAAAACCTCAGAATTTTATGTTCATAAAAAGAACTGAAATTAAGCAATAATAAACTCAAAATGACCATGTGACCTAAGTATTAAAATTCATTCCAAAATAAAATGAATACATAAATAAGAAGTGAATGAAAAAATAGATATTAATAAATAAGTAGGTACATGAGTGTACAAAAGAGAGAGAGAGAGAGAGAGAGAGAGAGAGAACCAGAACCAGATTAGGTATTTTCCACTGCTCTGGATTGCAGGTTCATCGATAAAAGATAAGAGATATAAATACTTGTAAAAAGAGATAAATTCAATTAAATGAAATTTAAAAGCTTTAGCACAAAATTCATTTTATTAGTATAACAAAAGACATGGTCAAGTATGCCAAAAAAAATCTTTGAATCAAATATCTGATAATTTAATAACATTCCAAATATATCTAAATTTTTGATAAAATATGAAAAAAGTGATTCCCCACTAGATATGTGATAAAATGATATAATTGCATAAATTTCTAAAAAAAACCCAAATTTCAAATAGCATTCATATGAAAGAATGCTTCAAGTTATTGCTCATGGATAGGCTGAACTATTATAGTATAAATGACAATTCTACTTAAATTAAATTACTTATTTAGTGTCATACCAATCAAACTTCCAAAAAATTACTTTAGTGAACTACAAAAAATAGTAACTAAATTCATATGGAGGAACAAAAGTCAAGAATGTCAAGGGATTTAATGGAAAAAAATTGCAAAGCAAGGTGGCCTAGTCATACCAGATCTAAAATTATATTGTAAAACATCATTCATAAAAACTGTTTGTTTTGGCTAAGAAATAGAGTGATGATTCAGTCAAATAGATTAAGTCAAAAGAGACAGCAGTAAAAGACTGTAGTAATCTACTACTTGATAAACCAAAGATTCCAACTTCTGGGTTAAAAATTCACTGTGCAGAGTGGCTAGGTGGCACAGTGGATAGAGCACTGGCCCTGGAGTCAGGAGTACCTGCGTTCAAATCCAGCCTCAGACACTTAATAATTACCTAACTGTGTGGCCTTGGGCAAGTCACCTAACCCCATATGCCTTGCAAAAACTAAAACAAAACAAAACAAAACAACAACAAAAAAACTCACTGCAATAAAAAAAACTGCTGGAAAAACTGGAATATAAAAGGTAATATAAGTCAATAAGGAGAACAAGGAATACTTTACCTGTCAGATCTATGGAAAGGGGAGCAGTTTATGATCAAAAGAAGAGATAGAGAACATTATAAGAAAACAAAGAGGATAATTTTGATTACATTAAATTAAGAAGTTTTTGTACAAACAAAACCACTACAACCAAGATTAAAAGGAATGTAGTATGTTGGGAAACAATTTTTACAGTTTGTATTTCTGACAAAAGACTCATTTCTAAAAGATATATAGAGAACTGAGTAAATTGTTTTTAAAAAAAGTCATTCCTGGGGCAGCTAAGTGGCATAGTGGATGGGGTGGCTAGGTGGTGTAGTAGATAGAGCACTGGCCCTGAAATCAGGAGTACCTAGTTCAAATCTGGCCTCAGACACTTAATAATTACCTAGCTGTGTGGCCTTGGGAAAGCCACTTAACCCCATTTGCTTTGCAAAAACCTAAAAAAAATGTCATTCCCCGGTGATAAATAGTCAAGGGATATGGAAAGGCAATTCTCAGACAAAGAATTCAAAACTATCTATAGTCATATGTAAAAATACTTTAAATCATTATTGATTAGAGAAATACAAATTAAAACATCTCTGACATATCACCTCACATATCTCTCAGCTTGGCCAATATGCCTAGAAAGGAAAATGATTAGTGATAGAAGGGATGTGGGGAAAACTAGAACACTAATGCATTGTTGGAGGAGTTGTGAACTGATCCAACCTATTAGGAGAGCAATTTAGAATTATGTCCAAAGGGCAATAAAAATGTGAATACCCTTTGATTCAACAGTACCACCACTGTGTTTGTCTCTTGAAGAGATCATGAAAAATGGTATACAAAAATATTCATAGCAGCTCTTTTTGTAGTGGCAAAGAATTGGAAATTGGGGAATGGCTGACCAAATTGTGGTATAAATAGTGATATAACACTATTATTCTATAAAAAATTGTGACAGACAGGATTTCAGAAAAGTCTGGAAAGACTTGCATACACTGATGCTGAGTGAAATGCAGAACCACAGGAATGTCATACAACATGGGTTGATGATCAACCCTGATGGAGTTGTTCATTTCAACAGTACAATAATCAAAGAAAATTTTAAGGGATTTATGTTGTAAAATACTATCCATATCCAGATAAGGTACTGTGGAGTTTCAATGACTACCAAAGTCTATTGTCTTCAATTTTTTAAAGTTGTCTTATGTAGTATGTCATTTTTTTCCTTCTATTTTCTTTCTTCCATTTGGATCTGATTCTTCTCTGACAACATGCATAATAGTGATCTATGCTTAGCATGGGTAAAAATGTATACCCTATATCAGATTGCTTTCTGCCGTGGGGGGGAGAGAAAGGGAAGGAAGGGAAGGAGAAAAATTGTAAAACTCTAAATCTTGCAAAAAATTGATTGGTTAAAAACTACTCTTCTATGTAGTTGGAAAAACAAATAAAATAGTTTTAAAAAGAAACATTCAAACAAATAAACAGAATGCTTCAATTTTTTTTAGTAAGAGAAATGCAAATTAAAACATTTATAAAATTTAACTTTATTCTCAACAAATTAAGATAAACAAAAGCTAGGATTAATTAAATTTGGAGAATTACAGAAAGGACATAATGTTCATATAGCTATGAATTAGTTTAAATAATGGGTATTGCCACAGTCAAATTGAGATCCTGGGAAAGACCTCATTTTAGATAGCCAAAATCTTCCACTGTATCTGGAGTCAACTTCAGACATCCTGATCCCTATTTGGTCATAGACTCAGATGACTCTAGAGGAGAAAGTACGGTAGATGACTTGGCATAGCACCCCTCACTTATATCCAACTCTCTTGCATGTCTTGTCATCACCTTCCTGATGTCATGTTCTTTATTAAGAATGAAGGACAACCAATAACAATAACAATCGAAAGTGATTTGGAATAATGTTAAGAACATAATGAAAAGTTCCATGCATTTTGAGTCAGATAACAAGCTTCTATGCATACTCTACAAGGAGGTCATTGATAAAAAGAACAGTTCCATATACCACAGGATATTTGTAGTAGCACTATTTTGGAAATCAAAGAACTGGAAATAGAATAGATTCTATTGATTGAGGAATGATTATTCAAATTTTGGCATATGAATCCAACTGAATATTAATTTTGTAAGAAATAATGAACATGATGAGGGCGGTTAGGTGTGCAGTGGATAGAGCACCGGCCTTGGACTCAGGAGTACCTGGGTTCAAATCCGACCTCATACACTTAATAATTACCTAGCTGTGTGTCCTTGGGCAAGCCACTTAAGCCCATTGCCTTGAAAAATCTAAAAAAAATAATAATGAACATGATGAAGGAGAATGCAATGACATATTAAACCAATGAAAGGTGATATCAACAATATGACAATATAATGTAACTATGGTAATGTGAATGGACACAATGAAATAACTGAAATGGAATTCTCCAAAATTATAATGATTAACCTTGACCAAAGAAGAGAAATAAACATGAAGGAAGGAAATACACATTTAAACTCTCATTATGAGCCAACCACTTTGCAAATATTATCTTACTGTTCCTTCAAATCATCCCTGCAAATTTGACATTATAATGTTCCCAATTTTACTGTTGAGGAAATTAAAGCAAACTGGGGATGTTAATTTTTCAGGTCACTCAGCTAGTAAGTATAGGAGACTGAATTTAAACTTCAATTTTCCTTTATCTATGAGTATTCTATCCATTGTACCACCTGGCTACCTTTCCACCCTTCCTAGCCAAGACCATGATCTATGCATACAAAATTCTCTACATAACATATTAGTCAAATTTGCTGAACTTTTTCCCCATCTGTTTTTTTTCTTTCTATTTTCTACTCTCTCTCTCTCTCTCTCTCTCTCTCTCTCTCTCTCTCTCTCTCTCTCTCTCTCTCTCTCTCTCTCTCTCCTCTCTTCTCCTTTCTTGTCCTTTCCTTTTCTTTTCTTTCTATTTCTCCTCTCCCTTCTCTCTGTCTGTCACACAAATACACACACAGACACATACAAACACACAAACAAGGTACAGTACAGGACTATAACTTCAGTTTCCAAGCAAGACTATGAAGAAAAATTCTCTTGTCTTTTCCCTGTCTCCCCTACCCAAACCCCCCACTTCCACCCCCATTTCTCAGCTAGAGAAATTTCCAACCCTATTTCATTTGCAAGCTGCTCTCTCATCTTGAGGCATCTCTAGCTCCTTTAGTGACATTGTATATCTCTTTCGGTCCAATCACTCACTTGATGGTCCATAATCAATCTTACAAAGTTAATAGGATCCCATTAATTCACAACGCTAAATCAGCCTGACCAAATGAAACCAATCTGATGACAGCAGGGACCTGTTTTGTTTTGCTATGAAGACCTCTGTTTTTAGAAGTAAAATTCTTTTTTGGCTCACAGAAAGCTTCACAGTCATCCATGACTCCAGAAAATTATAAAACTTCCAACATATTTTTCCATCCATATCGTCTATGGTCATATAACAACATAGTATATAAGCATATATACTGGATCATAGATCTAGAATTAGAATGGATATTAGAGTTCATCTAGTACAACTACCTCATTCTATGAATGAACAAATTAAGGCCCAGAGAGATTAAGGCCTTGTCCAAATTCATATGTATATAATATATGTGACTGAGGATTTGAAACTGTCTTATGACTCAAAAACGTGTATTCTCCCACAATACTACACATTACTCTAAACATCATCCTATGAAGAAGATGGTAAGTAAATGTACCCAGGGAGATATAGAGGTTCAGAGCACTGAAGAATTTTGCCTAGTGACTATGAGCTACTACCTTTCAGATGATAAATTTACATTCATGTTTAAGCCAGTCCTTGTTATTGTTGTTGTTGTTGTTGTTTGTTGTTGAGTTCGTGTCTAACACTTCATGACCATGTCACACCTTCTATCCTGTTATTTCTTGAACTTTGTTTGTTTGTGGATATTGTTTCTTTATAGTTCTCTGTTGTCTCCTTTTCCTTTTACATTCAATCTTTCCTAATATCAAAATGTTTTCTTATGAATACTGTCTTCTCATTATGTAATCAAAGTATTTAATTTTCAGCTTCAGTATTTCCATGTAATAGTATGAATTAATTTCTTTAGGTACTGACTGATTTGATCTTCTTTCTAACCAAAAAGTATTCCCCAGCACCATAATTCTAAGGAATCAATACTGCTTTAGCTTTCCTTATAGTCCAGTTCTCATAGTCATACACCACTACTGTTAAAAAAACATAGCTTTGATTATATAGACCTTTATTGGAGAGATGATATGTCTGTTTTTAGTATGCTGTGCAGATTTGCCAGAGTGCTATTTTGAAGGAACAAGCATCTTTTAATTTCATGGCTGCAGTCACCATCTATAATGATCTTTTAGCCTAATAAGATAACATTTAATACTGGCTCCATTTCTTCTTCCTCCGTGTACCAGAAAGTGATGAGATCGGTTGCCATGATCTTATTGTTGATGGACTTTTTAAAAAATTTGTTATGCTTTAAGTTAGCTTTTACATACCCTTCTTTCAGCCTCATCAAGAGAATTCATATTTCTTTACTTTCTGTCATCAGAGTAATATTGTTTACATATCTGAGATTACTGATATTTCTCCTGGCAAACTTTAATTCCAACTTTTGATTTGCCCAACTTCGCATTTGCATGATATACTTTGCATATAAATGAAATAAATATGACTACAACATACAGCCTTGTTTTAAACCTTTTCCAATCTTAAACCAATCAGTTATTGCATATTTGGTTATAACTCTTCCTTCTTGACTCACATATAGTCTCCTCAGGAGAGGAGTAAGATGATCTGAAACCCCTATAATATTTTTTGATACACACAAAACTCCCCTTGCTTTTCAACAATCCAGACAATTTTGGCAAGTCTGTCTCTAGTTCCTCTGCCCCATAAAAATACTACTCTTCTAGTAATTCTCAGTTCACATATTACTAAAGCCCAGTTTGCAGAATCTTAAGCATGAACTTGTTGGCGTATGGAATGAGAACCATTCTTTGGTAATTTGAAACTTTCATGGCATTTTCTTTCCTTAGTTTTGGGACTTAAAGTGATCTTTTCCAATCCAATGGTCACTGTTGAGTTTTTCAAGTTTGCTGGTATACTGAAGGAAGAATTTTATGAGCACCATTTTTTTTTAGAATTTTAAATAGCTCAGCTAGATTCTAATACTGCTGCAGGCTTTATTGTTAGCAATGCTTCTTAGTCTACCTTACCTATTTCTCTAGAATGTCTGACTCTGCTTCAGTAAACAAACTACCAAGATTACACATGATCTTAAAATCTTTCTTGTTTATTTCTTTTGTATATTCTTGACACCCCCTTCTTAAACTCTTCTACTTCTGCCAAGTTTCTAACATTATATTTTATCATGGCCAGTTTTTCATGAATTATTCCCTTGTTATCTCTAAATTTTCTTGAAGAAATGTCTTTCTTGTTCCATTATTCTCTCCTTGCTGTGCCTTTGAATTCTACATTCTGTTGGATAAATAGGTCCCCTTCTCTTAATCCTTTTCTTTCCTTCTTTCCTCAGCTATTTGTAAAGCTTCAACAGACCGACATTTATTTTTCATGTTATTCTCTTTCTTTGGAATATTTTGTGGTTGCTGCTGTTGTTGCTGTCTCCTGAACAGTATTATGAATCTTTGCCCATTGTTCTACAAACATTCTATCCACAAGATCTAATCCTTTAAATATATTCATCACCTCTACTATATATTCACAAGGGATGTTATTTAATTCATACATATTCAGTCTGATCTCCCCTACTTTCTTTAAGCCTGAATTTTACAATATGATGTTCATGACCTGAACCATAGTCAACTTTAACTCTTGTTTTAACTAAATGTATCAAGTTTCTCCATTTTTGACTGAGAAGTATATAATCTGATTTCTATATAGACCATCTGGTGATATCAATGTGTAGAGTTAACCTTTTCATTGTTAAAAAAAGAATATTTGCTATGACTAGTGATTTATCTTGACAAAATTCTACTAGTGACTGTCTCAATTCATTTTGTACTTCCAAGGCCAAGCTTCCCTGTTATTCCAATTATCTTTTGATTTCCTACTCTAGGATTCCAATTCACTATGATGAATGTGGCTTTTTTTTGGTGTTATTTCTAGTAGATGAGCAGAAAACTGATCAATGTTGGTCTCTTTGGCATCAGTGTTGAGAGTAAAGAATTGTATAACAGTGATGTTGAATGGTTTTCCCTTAGATTTGAAAAGACATCATTATGTCATTTTTGAGATTATACCCCACTAATGCTTTTTTCACCCTTTTATTGTCCCCATTTCATCTAAGGGATTCTTGCCCACAGTAGTATATATAATAATCATCTGAAATAAATTAACCCATGCTCATCCAAGTTCACTGACACTGCTACTGATAGTGTTGTTTAATTTTTTTTCCTCTTCTTGTTTGACCACATCTTTTTATCTTGGTTCATGGAACTCATGTTTTAAGGTTACTATACAATGCTATTACAATATGAAAAAAATTTTCCTTTTGTCACCAGATGCATCTTCAGTTGAGCTTCTTTTCAACTTTAACCCAGCCATTTCATTAGTATCAAAGTTACTTCAAGTCTCTATTTGTAGTTATCCAGACTCATCCCCAATAACATATGTTTGGACTTTTGTGGTTTAGCTCTTGATGTTGTCTCTATTATCATCTTAATATTCTCTATGGGGTTTTCTTGAGCTACACAAGCCCTTCAGGTACTATAAGATAGTGATCAAGGGAGGGTTTTTTTCTATCACTCTTTTTTAACCAAGTATTGAAAGTAGTATTTTATGTTTTAGGGAGCACTCCAATTAGGGTCAGAAGATTTAGGTCTTAAGGAATAGTTAATAACTGAATCAATCAGGTAAAGTCTCTTAAAAGAAATAATCTTTGAATTAAGTCTTGAAGATAGCTAGGAATTGCAAAAGGCAGAAGAAAATGGACAAGGGTGAGATTGGGAATTGAGTAGACTGATCTATACATAGATTAGAGCCTATAAATAGAACCAGATATAAAATGTTGTGTCTAGAAAAAAAAGTAGGGTATTTAATAAAGAACTTAGACTACTTGAAATTAATTATATGTATTCAACTTAGAAAAGTAAGCTGTTTCTAGTTACACAATCTATCAAAAAATAAGTATGTATTAACCAGTGACTATTACAAAGAATTGAGCTAAGTTCTGGGGTGCTAAGAAAGACAAGATCCATCTCTCAAATCTCACATTCCAGTGGGAGAGATAAAATATAAATAGTAAAATTTAAAAGATATATATATATATATATATACATATATATAGATATAGATATATATATATATATATATTAGAGGAATGGCTATAGGTACCAGGTTCTTAAAGTACTCAGGCAGTAGGAAGGGCTTCTTACAGCAGGTGGAATTATAGTAGAGACTTGAAGTAAATTAAGGAAGACAGAAAGTGAAGGTGAAGAGAGAAACTCTTCTAGGCATGGGAGGCATACAGTGAAAGTGTATGAAGTTTGCTCATGGAGTAGTTTGTACAAGAAAAAGCAAAGAATTGGTGTCTGAATTATAGATCTTTGAGGAAGATTAAAGGTTATTGGAAAGATAGGAAAGAGTTATGATGTTTGTCCTTCATTATGTACAAAAGACCATGGCATCAGGGAGGTGATTCCATAATTAGTACATGAATTGGATGAGTGAGGGGCCCTATATTAAGTCACCAGCCTCACTATCTCCTCAAGAGCTATTGGGATCCAGTGGTCAAATATGAATCAGGACAACTGGAGATGGTCTCAGATGTGAGGAAATCAGGGTTAAGTGACTTCTCCAAGGTCACACAACTAGTAAGAGTCAAGTGTCTGAGGTTGGATTCAAACTCCCATCCTTCTGACTCGAAGGTTAGTGTTCTATCTAGTTTTTTTTTTTAGATTTTTTCCAAGGCAATGGGGTTAAGAGGCTTTCCCAAGGCCACACAGCTAGGTAATTATTAAGTGTATGAGGTCAGATTTGAACCCAGGTACTCCTGACTCCAAGGCCAGTACTCTATTCACTGCGCCACCTAGCCGCCCCTCTGTCTAGTTTTGAAAGCTAAGCAGAAAATTTTATATTTGATTCTAGAAGTGATAAGGAGTTTATTGAATAAAGAAGTGATGTGATCAAAACTTCAGTTTTAGAAGTTTACTTTGGTAACTGAATAGAAGACAGACTTGCTTGGAAAGAAATGACAGAATGTTAATTGTCTTATGTGATAAATAGAGGGGAAGGAGTGGCATTAAAGCAATGGGGAGTCACCAAAGCTTACTGAGTAGAACAGAGGCAGGAAAGGATCAGACCTTTTCTTTTTGTTTTTTGTTTTTGTTTATATATTTGAAATTATTATAGTAATCTTGCTGTGAGAGTAAACATAAACCCCCCTCCCTCCAAAAAGAAGAGAAACTTCAAGAATAGTGAGAGAGAAAAAAAAATGTACTTCAGACTGTGTTCAGATTCCAATGGCTCTGTCTCTGGGATGAGTTGCCTGTTTTATCACAAGTCCACCAAAGAAGTTGCTTCAATATTTTTCACACAGTTGCTATTATAAGCTCCATTTCCCTCCACTCTATTCCTTCTCAGTCTCATTTATCCTATTCTCTCTCTTCTTTTGCCCGTCCTTGTTCAAAAGTGTATTGTATCTGAGTACCCTCTCATGTGATATTCCCTCTGTTCCACCACCTATTCCCTTCCTTCTTCCCCCGCCCATTCCCCTTATCCCATCCCTTTCTTCTTATTTTTCTCTAGGGTAAGATAGATTTCTATACACTATTAAGTGAGTCATTTCAGATGAGAATGAAGGCTCACTCATCCCCCCCCTCACCTTCCCCAGATCCACTCCATTGTCAAAGCTTTTTCTTGACTCTTATGTGAAATATCTTAACCTTTTCTTCCTCTCCTTTCTCTTCCTTCCAGGACTTTCCTTTATGATCCATTGTTTCCATCTTTTTACTATATATTATACTATTATATTTGACTCCTTCCTGTGCCTTGTCTATATATGCTCCTTCTAATTGCTCTTATGAATGAGAAATTTCATGAGTTATCAGTATCTTCTTCCCATGCAGGAATACAAACAGTTCAACAACAATAAGTTCCTCATAATTAGTCCTTCTCATTCACCCCCTCTGTGGTTCCCCTGAGGCTTGGACTTGGAGATCAAACATTTTGTTCAGCTCTGGTTGTTTCAATAGGAAAGTTTGAAAGTCTGTTTCACTGAAAGTCTATCTTTTTTCTCTGAAAGAGGATGTTTAGCTTTGCTGGGCAGTTGATTCTTGGTGTTTTGGGACAACCCATAGGGACTTTAATTCTTCTAAGGTCTTATGAGAGGCTCTGACTGCTCTTTTGCCTGGGTTCAGACCCTCCTCTCTGTCCTGGAGCTGTGAGGATGGTACCTGCATGGTTATGGTGGTGTTGTGGGGGGCCAGAATGCAAACTGGATCTGAGTGTGGGCAAACAACTGAGTCCTGCCTCAGGGAGAGCAGAGAGACTTCTGTAGTTTCCCCTGACCTCCCCCCTCCCCTTACCATCTATCGGCTGAGAGCTTTCAAAGTACTGGGGTGGCTCTGCCAAATCCCACTACAGGTTCTCACCACGGGCCTGCTCTGAGCCTGGAGCTCTGTTCCCCACTTACTATGGCATGGCAGCTGTACCAATGAACGCTGGGCCAGGAGATCTGGAAACCTCCCCTTCTGCCACTGACCCAGGAGCCTGGCTGGGCTGTTCTGCACTACTGCTGGGGCTTTATTGTGGCTTTTTCCAACCTCGAGTTCCTGTGGAATTTCTAAGTTGTCTTAGACTGGGAAATTATATCACAGTCTTTCTGTGGGTTCTGCTCCTCTAAATTTTGACTAGTCATAATTTGATAGCTTTTGGAGTTTCTCAATGACAATTCTTTAAGTCTTATAATGGAAAATGCTATTCTCATACAGAGAAGGAACCATGGAGGCCTGAAAGCAGACCAAGGGATATTGTTTCAATTTAAAAATTTTGTTTTCTATTTTATATTCCCCCCTCATGTTTTCCCTCTTTTTTTCATATTCTTTATTCACAACATATCTGAAATTGAACTATGTTTAACCTGTATCTGATTAATTACTCCAGGGAAGGGGGGAAATGAATGTTGAAAAGTTTCTTTAGATGTGGTTGGAAAAATTAATAAACTAATTAAAAAAAAGAACAGAGCTTCTTTGTTCACCATTTGAGTTGATCCCAATCTAATCCAAAAATATATGTACCAAAAGTTGTAGTTCATTTTTTAATCTTTAATAGATTAGTAAATTTTTAGGGCTTCCTGAAATTCCAAATTTCCAATTCTGTGTGAGAGAGTAATTGATTCAAGGTTATTAATTTAGGGACTTTGAACATTCTCTTTTTTATGCCTGTTTTGATAATTTTATCTCAATGTAATTTATTTCTGTAGCAATTATTTATATTTTATTTTATGTAGTTAAAATTACTATTCTAAGAATGACCCTATGGATTCAAAACAAAGGTTATAATACTTGATTTAATATCCCTTTCTTTATAAAATTTATTTATTTTCATCAATATGTACATGCATATTTCCAAGCTAAAAATTTACCTCCACCCTCTCTTCCAACCACCTCCCCTCAGCAGGGAACAGTCAGGTTAACATTTTACATACATATTTTTAAGCATGTTTACAAATTAGTGATTTTTGGCATGAGGAATTATGATAGAGGTAAAGAGATGCATAAGAGATAATTTTTATAAAGTGATCATCATATTTGGAAGGGTGTTTTTCTCTGTGTGTTTTGTTTTGTATGGTATTCCTTCCTCTGGTTGGGAATAATACTGTCCATAACCAGTCAAATACACTTGTGCTAGCTCTCTGGACTGCTGAGAGGAGTTGTGTCTATCAAGGTTGTTCATCTCATAATGTTGATGTTGATGTGTAAATTGTTCCCTTGATTTTATTCCCTTCCCATCATATCATGTAAATCATTCCATTCTTCTCCATTGTCCAACTCTTTATGGTTTCTTATAAAACAATACCATTCCATAGTATTCATGTACCATAACTTGTTTAGCCATTGTCCAATTGATGGACATCCTCTCAATTTCTAATTCTTTGCCACTTCAAAAAGAGCTGTTATGAATATTTTGGAAAATGTCTTTTCCCATTTTTTATATTTTTTTCTGCATATAGACCTAGGATTGGAATTACAGGGTCAAAGGGTATGAACAGTTTTATTGCTCTTTGGGCATAGTTCCTTATTGCTCTCTAGAAAGTATGGATCCTTTCACAACTCCACCAGAAATGTGCCAATGTCCCTATCCTCCCACAATCTCTCCAATATTAATCATCTTCACTTTTTCTAATATTGGCTAATCCAATAAGTGTGGAATGATACCTCATTTTTTAAAATTTCATATCTCTAATCAATAGTGATTTGGAAAATTTTTTCATATGATTATACAGAGCTTTAATTTCTTCATTTGAGAACTGGTTGTTCATAATCTTTGACCATTTATCAATTGGGCAATGACTTGTGACCTTATAAATTTGACGCAATTCTCTCTATATTTTTGAAATGAGTCCTTTACCAGAACTCCTGGTTGTGAAGAGTGTATCCCAGCTTTCTGCTTTCCTTCTAATTTTGACAGCATTGATTTTATTAGTGAAAAAACTTATTAATGTAATATAGTCAAAATCATTCATGTTGCAATTAATAATGTGTTGTAATTCTTGTTTGGTCATAAACGTATACCTTTTCAATAGATCAGACAATTTTTTTCTTCCATTAATTTATCTATGGTATCACTCTTTATGATGAAATCCTGTACCCATTTTGAACTTATTTTGGTATAGGGTATGAAATTTGGATCTATGCCTAGATTTTGCCACACTATTTTCCAGTTTTCCCAACAATTTTTGTCAAATAGTGAGTTTTTATCCAAGAAACTGATGTCTTTGGGTTTGTCAAATAGTAGATTGCTGTATTCATTTACTGCAGTTTCTTTTGAACCTATCCTAATCCACTGATCCATTATACTTTTTCCTAACCAGTACCAGGCAGTTTTGATGACTGTGGCTTTATAGTATAGTTTTAGATCTGGTAGAGCTAGGCCACCTTCCTTTTTTTTTCATCAGTTCCCTTGCTATTTTTGACCTCTTGTTGCTCCAGATGAATTTTGTTACTGTTTTTTCTAGCTCTGTAAAGTAGATATTTGGTAGTTCCATTGGGATAGTACTGAATAAGTAACTTAACTTGGGTTGAATTGTCATTTTTATTGTATTAGCCCAACCTAACTTTGAGCGTTAGCCATTTTTCCAGTTATTTAGATCTGATTTTTATTTGGGTGAGAAGTGCTTTATCTTGAGAGGTAGATTCTTAAATATTTAATGTTGTCTATAGTTATTTTAAATAGATTTTCTCTTTCTATTTCTTGCTCTTGGGCTTTGTTTGTTATACACACACACACACACACACACACATATATATATATATATATAATATGCTGATGATATATGTGGGCTTATTTTATATCCTGCTACTTTGCTGAATTTGTTAATTGTTTCAAGGAGTTTTTAAGATGAATTTCTCAGGTTCCTAGGTATACTATCATATCATCTGCAAAGAGTGAAAGCTTTGATTTCTCATTGCCAATTCTGATTCCTTCAAATTCTTTTTCTTCTTTTATTGCTATTGCTAGCATTTCTTATACTATATTTTATAGTAATGGTGACAATGGGCATCCTTGTTTCACCCCTAATTTTATTGGAAATGTTCTGAGTTTATTCCCATTAAATACAATATTTGTTGATTTTAGATAGATATATACTATTTATTATTTTAAGGAAAACTCCATTTATTCCTAAACTTTCTAGCTTTTGCAAAGGAATGGAAGTTGTATTTTATCAAAAGCTTTTTCAGCATCTATTGAGATAATCATGATTTCTGTTGGTTTTGCTATTGATATGTTTAATTATTTTGAGTGTTTTCCTAATGTTGAACCATCCCTGCCTGCCTGGTATAAATCCAATATGATTATGGTTTATTATCCTGGTAATTACTTGCTATAATCTCATTGCTGAAGTTTTATTTAAGATTTTTTGCCATTATTCATTAGAGAGATTGGTCTATAATTTTCTTTGTTTTGATTCTTCCTTGTTTAGGTGTCAGCACCATGTTGCTATCATAGAAGGAGTTTGACAGAACTCCTTCCTCTCCTTTTTGTAAAAATAGTTTATGTAGAATAGGACTTAATTGTTCCTTAAATGTTTGGTAGACTATTCTTGTAAATCCATCTGACCTGGAGAAGTTTTCTTAAAGTGTTTATTGATGGTTTCTTCAATTTCTTTTTCTGAAATGGGCTTATTTAAGTAATTTATTTCCTCTTCTGTTAATCTGGGCCATTTGTATTTTTGTAAATATTCATCCATTTCACTCAAGTTATCCAATTTATTGTCATACAGTTTGGTGAAGTAGCTCCAAATTATCTCTTTAATTTCCTCCTCATTGGTAGTTACTTCACCCTTTTGATTTTTGATACTGCTAATTTGGTTATTTTTTTTCTTTTTTAAAATCAGATTAAGCAAAGGTTTGTCTATTGTATTGGATTTTTTTATAAAACCAACTCTTAGATTTATTCATGAAATCAATGGTTTTTATACTTTCAATTTTGTTACTCTCTCCCTTGATTTTCAGAATTTCTAGTTTGATATTTAATTGGGGATGTTTAATTTCTTCTTTTTCTAGCTTTTTTTAGTTGCATAACCAATTCACTGATCTCCTCTTTCTCTATTTTATTCATATAGGCTTTTACAGATGTAAAGTTTCCCTTAAAACTGCCTTGGCTGCATCCCATAAATTTTGCTATGATGTCTCATTATTATTTTCATGGACAAAATTATTGAATATATCTATTATTTGCTGTTTGATCCATCCATTATTTAAGATAAAGGTATTTAATTTCCAATTCATTCTTGTTTTATCTTTCTCTGACCCTTTTTTAATTGTAATTTTTAATTTCATCGTGGTCTGAGAAGTGTGTATTTATTATTTCTGCCCTTCTGCATTTGAATATAAGGTTTTTGTGCCCTAGTACATGGTCAGTTTTGGTGAAGGAACCATGTACCGCTGGGGAAAAGGTATATTCTTTTCGATCCCCATTAAGTTTTCTCCATAGGTCTATCATATCTAAATTTTCTAAGATTTATTTCACCTTCTTAACTTCCTTCTTGTTTATTTTGTTCTTAGATTTACCTAGTTATGAGAGAGGGAGATTGAGTTCTCCCATTATTAAAGTTTTGCTGTTTATATCTCCTTGTATTTTACTTAGCTTTTTCTCTAGGATTCTGCATGCTATACCAGTAGGAGCATACATGTTTAGTAATAACATAGCTTCATTACCAATGGTACCTTTTAAGAAGATGTAGTTTCCTTCCTTAACCCTTTTTATTTGTTTTTTTGTTTGTTTGTTTTTTAGGTTTTTGCAAGGCAAATGGGGTTAAATGGCTTGCCCAAGGCCACACAGCTAGGTAATTATTAGATGTCTGAGACCGGATTTGAATCCAGGTACTCCTGACACCAGGGCCAGTGCTTTATCCACTGTGCCACCTAGCCATCCCCTTCCTTAACCCTTTTAATGAGATTAATTTTTGCTTTTACTTTATCAAAGATTAGACTCACTACCCCTGATTTTTAAATTTATTTTTATTTATTATCATTTTTAAAATTTATTATGCCTCAGCTGAGGCATAATATATTTTGCTCTAACCTTTTACCTTTACCCTGAATGTATCTCTCTGCTTCAAATGTGTTTCTTGTGAGCATATTATAGGATTCTGATTTTTAATCCATTTTGCCATCTGCTTTCGTTTCATGGGACATTCATCCCATTCACATTTACAGTTAAAATTACTAATTCCGTATTTCTCTCCAGGCTATCTTTCTCCATTTATATTCATCTCTTTCCTTTTCTCTGATTTCTCCTCACCAAAATTTTACTACCTTTCCCCTTTGACTTTTCTTTTAAAAATTTAAGTTTCAGTTTATTTTCACTTATACCTTAGTTCCCTTTTATCAGTCCTTTCTTCCCTTATCTTTCCCTTTACCAGTCTTCCCTGTAGATTAAGTTACATTTTTAAACTCAAATGGGAATGTATCTTATTTTCTTACTGGGCTAAAACTATGAATATAATTTACTCAGCATTTTCATTCTCTCTTCTTTCCCTCTAAAATTATAAATCTTTGTGCCTCTTCCCCTAGTGTTATTTATGGCTCTAATATTATTAATCAGGTATCATCAATCACAGTCTGATTATTTTATTGCTTGGTAAGCTCATATTGTTATCAATAATATCATCACAGATTTTTTCTTGATTTACTTGATTGACTCAAATTGCATCAAATTATAATCATAATCATTTTTTACCTTGCCCCCTGCTCAAGTATCTGTCAAATATACACAATCCTCCTCACAAGTCAAAGTATCATGCAAAGCCATCATATCTCTTGAACTATTTGTGCCATTTTCCCCCAGGCCCATTTTCTTTCACACTATACCTCCCCGCCCTCACCCATTGTACTTAACATTTTGTTAAGTGAAGCACCAGTTAAGTCAAACCCTGATCTAGTTAGCTGTAAGAATCTGAAAGATCTCTAAGTACTTGAAGGCTCTGGAGGTCTTAACTGAGATCTTTAGAAATGATTTTAAGTTACAAAGACACTGACTCAGGACCTAGTACTTTATTATCCCCTCTTTAGACAAGGTGCTAAGCACCCTGTGATTAAAGTGAGTCAAAGAATAATGAGACACTTAAATTTACAATTAACCCCCACCCCCCTGCCCCCCACTGCTTTTCTTTAGGGCTTTTTGTCTCAAACATAGTGATGTCATCTTGGACCTCTACAATGGAGAGATAAGATCCAATTAAACCCATATCCTTTAAGTTCAGTCTCTTCACTTATACCCTCAAAGAATTAGAAGTGTTATATCTTCCCTTTTAAGGTTATGTACAATTTGATAGTCTTGGCCAACATTTGTTTTGTTTTTTTTTTCTTACCAATTTCATTTCCTTCTTTTTAATGCAACTCTTAAGTCATGTATTTGGCAATTGAATTCTCTATTCAGTTCTGGTATTTGTGTCAGGAAATTCTGGAAGTCCTCTGTTTTGTTGAACATCAATATTTTTCCCTGGCAGTATGCTGAATTTTGCAGGGTAGTTCATTCTGGGTTGTAATCCCAGGTCTTTTGTTCTCTCAATATGCTATTCTAGTTCTTTCAGTCCTTCAGTGTTCAGACTGATAGTACTTGTATGAGTCAAATTGTTTTTTCCTTTATATTTGAATTGTTTTCTTTTTTTGCTTGCAGTATTCTCCCCTTTATTTGAGAGTTCTGGAATTTGGCTATTACAGTCTTTGGAATTTTTATCCTGGGGTTTCTTTCTGGAGTGGTTATGTGGATTCTTTCAATGGTTACATTGTTATCTTGTTCTAGTAGATTTGAACAGTTTTCCCTAATAATTTCCTGCACGATGTTTTCCAGATTCTTTTGTTGGTCCAAGCTTTCTGGTAGTCTGATGATTCGTAGATTGTCTCTTCTGGATCTATTTTCCAGGTCATTAGTTTTCCCTAAAAGATATTTTACATTTTCTTCAAT
Organism: Macrotis lagotis; assembly: GCF_037893015.1. NCBI lineage: Eukaryota > Metazoa > Chordata > Mammalia > Peramelemorphia > Peramelidae > Macrotis > Macrotis lagotis. The sequence continues at coordinate 322,850,150 of NC_133666.1, forward strand.
TTTTTTCAGCATTTTTATTTTGTTTGATAAAATCTTATAGTCTTATAGATTCATTGGTTTTTCTTTGTTCAGTTCTAATTTTTAGGGTTTTATTTTCTTTGGTTAGCTTCTGTGTTTCCTTTTCCAGTTGGTTATTTTTATTTTAACAGAGTTGATTTCTTCAGTCTGCTTTTCATAATTTTCCTTTCATTTCTTTTTTCCATTTTTTCTTCTTAATATCCCCCTTTTTTAATTTTTGCAAGGCAATGGGGTTAAGTGGCTTGCCCAAGGTCACACAGATAGCTAATTATTAAGTGTCTGAGGCCGGATTTGAACTTAGGTACTCCTGACTCCAGGATCAGTACTCTATCCACTGTGCCACCTAACTGCCCCAATATCACTTTCTTATTTCCATTTCTCAGATGTCAAATTAAACCTAGTAAGAGCTCCGTAAATACTGTATTGTGATGTTGCTTTTGGTATTTTTTGAAGTTTAGAATTACAGTTAGTCAGCACTTCATAGATATTCATTCACATATATTTATCAAACAGTTTAATTGGACTAAATTTCCAGCTGAACAAAGTAGGTGAAAAGGTGAGAAAGATGATGTAATCATGATTGAACATAGAAACCAGAAAGGCTTAATTTCCAGTGCCAACATTGACACTTTCAAATGTTTTTCTCTCAGTAAATTGGGGGCAGTGTCATTTGCACTACCTGAGCCATAAGGTTCTTGTGAGGAAAGTATTTTGCCAATTTTAAAGCGCCATGGAAAGCTGACTTATTATGTATCAGTTTCCACATAGATAGGCTACAACCACTAGTAGTTCAATTTTCACTAAATAATTAATCATATTTTTTCCATTTATATATCTGTGTTCCTTTCCTCCAATTTAAAATGCTTCAAATGATATTATTCCTGCTGAATATGGCCCAAGTTTTCTTTCTGCCCTGAAATGATAGCAGTTGCTGAAAGTCTAGGTTCTGTCAGCATTTTATTATCTGTTTAAAGTATTCAATCAGAGAAGTAACCAGTTACATAATATTGGATAAGGTAGGCAAAAGGATACACAAGCAACATTCACCTTTAAATCCTTACCAATAGTTTCACATTTTGCCTCCTTTTCAATTGTTTCAGTACTTCTTCCCCTTTGAAAGTGTTCAGGGATTCTCCCCTCATAGTCTGTATTTTTATGTCCTTTTTCTGAAGAAAGTTCAAAGTTCAAAGTTCTAAAGTTCAAAACTTGTGAGGAAAGAAAATTGAAAATGAAAATTTTACCTTTTAACATGTTTCATTAACTTTTTCAAAGACACACAGGCAGACTTTGTTAAAAACAATCTCCTTGAATTTCTGTAGAAATTTGATGTAGATTCCAAATGCTCTAACAACTCATTGATCTATGAGTCTACACATGTCATAATTATTTTGAAAACGATTTGCCTATTGGCAATGAATTTAGGTAAGTGACAGTGTCTCCATGCCTCAGTTTCCTCTTTTATGAAAAGAAAGATTTAAATTAGATGACCTCTGACATCCTTTCTAGCTCTAGTTCTAGTGTGGTTTTGTTTAAATTATTATTCTTTTATTATGTGCATACCCCAGTTAGAGTCAGTCACTAAGGGTCAGAATAGCTATGGGGAGTCTAACATGCTCCACTTATGCCAAGAGTCATTCATAATCTATCACAAAAAGTCTCAAACTTTGTAGAAAACAAAGTTAATATTTCACAGTCCCTATGTGAAGGTATAAAAGGAGAGGAGAATGGAACTGCAAAAGGACCTAGGTTTGGGCTATTCTGATAATTTTCCTATTTCCTTTTGGTCGGAATGAATTCAGAGCATGCCAAGTGAATAAGTATGAGGATTTACAGTGAATCAAAATGTCTACTTGTTGGGATGCATCCTATCTCCCAAACCATTGTTGTTTGATTGATGCACTAGTTGTTCTTATCTTAAAGACAAGGAACCAGCTACACAGCTCAGTCATGACCAGTCATGTTAGATTTAGAGAAGGCAAAAGCAGTAAAGACCAGCTGTGTTGGTATATTGTCTCTCTACCAATTTTTCTTCTAAACGGTCCTCTTGCTTTATCATATCACCTCTGAGGACATTGCTCCCAGAAACTTTGCAGTTAAGTACTGGAATGCCTACTGATCACAATAGCTCCAAACCTCAAATAACACATTTGGCCTCTTTTAATTATAGATTTTAAAAGTAAAGGTTTATATTAGCAATAGGTCTTTGTTTAGTTGTCTTAAACTTGACAGATATACTGTAGGCAATGACAAGATTTACTGCTTAAGTAAACAGTCAAAAAGACCTATAATGAACTGCAGAAATGCAGCCAAAATGTAATGGGGGTATGAATTAGTGCCTTTTTTATTCCCTTCAAAACAGCAGATAGCTATAGGATTCAGAAACCCATGTTATAAAAGTTGTTGCTTTAAATGGAGTCATAATAAAAACTAGAAATCTAATTTGACAGTTAAAAATGAAATTTGGGTGACAGAATTGATTTGATCCATCCTTCTGACCCCAAAGAACAATTAAATATGAAATTATTTCTTTATTGAAGTCACACGGAAGGTAAGCAGAGCGAAGAAAAACAAAAAAACCAACAATCCCCCCCCCCACAAAAACTATGTCAATGTCCTTTCCTAATCATTTAAATTTCAGATATCTTCAGACATCCAAGACAAGAGAGTCAACTCATTGGAAAGGGTTTCCTTGTGGTCAGGGGCAAAAATAATTCATATATCAGAGTAATCTAAAGCGATTCCTTTGAGTGATGATATGTAACCAACTGGAACTTCTATGGACTATAACTCGCCTGGTAGAGCTCAGTCATGATTGCAAACTCAGTGTCCTGCATGAAATATGTCCCCAAATGTCTGGAAAATTAGATTTATGTATCAGAACAAACTCGAAAATTTCCAAAAGGGACAAGAACTAACACAAGAGGTACTGGTTACAGATCCAGAAGAACTATATTCTAAGTCTGTTCCTGCTGCTTAGAAGCTGTGTGATATGAGCAAGTCAAGACTTCTCTAACCCTCATCTTTCTGACCTGAAATGGCAGAAGAACATGTCCATTTTCATCCTTTTCCTCAGAAAGAGATTGTGAATGGGGGCACTTAGTGAACTTTGAAGAGCCTAATGCTTCATATACTTTCCCTATGCTCCCTTTCTCCTTCCATGGGATAGTAAAATTGATAGGAAGTTGAAATGGAAAGAAGCTTCCAAATGCCTTCCAAGGTCTATGTTGGATTTAAACTCAGATCTGGATAAAAAAGGATAGCAGCTGAAAGTACTTGAGAAACTTGAAAAATGGATCAACCTTATTAATTAAGTACTTATAAATATAATGGAAGAAACTACCCCTTCTTTTAAAGAACTTACACTCTAATAAGGAACGTTTGTTCAATTGAGGGAATGTTTTATTGTTTGCATTCATAGCACCTACTGTGGTTCCTGCTATCTAAGAAATGTTTATTAAGAAGAAAAACCAGAAAAAAAGCACAAGGACAGTTTTGAAAGCTAGAGATTGAAAATTTTGTGGACCTTTTTTGAGCAAGTTCTGCATAATAGTAACCAACACGTTCATGGTTTCTATTTTATGAAATGCCCATTTTATTTCATTTTTGCTCATTTCAGAATTAAAAAAATAATTGTAGAATTATTGACTTTTTATAGAACTGTAGTTCTACTACAATGAATTCCAGATCACTGCTGATCCCCAATATCATTTAGCCAAACTTTTCTCTACCTCACTACCAACCTTTCACTGAAAAGAATATAAGACTAAAGAATTAATATAAGGCAAATTTCTCCCAAATTATCTCCCTTCCCACTATGATAAAAATCTTCTAGACTACTTTCACAATTAGGATATCTTTGTTGAAGTTCTGAGGAAGATCACTCTACACCTGCCTTTGCTGAAACATAGAATTACAGAATGGACATATGACTAAGGCAAGGGAGAAGTTGGGCCACATCCAAGAAAATCTGAAATTATTGAATAAATGTTCTGAAAGTCTATGTAAATTTCAATTATAAACTCAATACTCTTTGATAATGACCATCAAAAAGTTGAGTAAATTTAATTTCTGGATTCACAATATCTAAAATACATGACTAGTTTAGGAGCGACATTGGCAGAATTGAAGAAGAGGATTGGACATAAATATACCCACATATATACTTAAATGTCTGTATTTATCTATATATGTATACATTTATACAGATGTATACATATATATATGTCCATATTATACATATATATCCATATTAAGCATCTTTATAGTTTTGAAAATTATTGCCTAATTCATGAAGCTAATGTCAAGGGAGAAAGAAGAGGGTCCAAGATATATTCCCATGGATTAAAATCTTTCAGTCAAACCTATGAAGAAACTATAAGACAATTTGGAGGAGCATCAAGAGAGTGCAATATTCCCAAAATCCATAGAAGAGAAAGTATATAGAAAAACTTATAAATAGTGTGAAATACTACAGAAAGATCAAGAAGGATTAGAATTGAGAAAAGGCCATTAGAACTGGCAATTAAGTGATCACTGGTAAATAAGATGAGGTCATTTTCAATTGAATATGAGGTGGAAGCCAGATTTGAAAAAGTTTAGAGGAGAATGAAAAAAAAAGTGGAGGCACTTCATATAAATTGTTTTCTCAACTATTTTTTCCAGGAAAGGGGTGAAGAGATATAGTTCAATAACTAGCAGGAATGGTATGAGCAACTAAATTTTTTGTTTGTTTTGTATTGTTTGCTTGTATTTTTGATGAGGGAGACATGGGTGTGGTAATAGCATGAGAAGATCCAGATAGAGAAGACTGAAAAATAGAGAGTTGCATTGATGATATCAGAGTCAATAATTTTGAGAAGATTTAAGTAGGTGGGAATCAAGGATGCACATGAACTACTTGATGGCCTTGATAAAGAGAAGGGCCACTTCTTTCCTTGACATAGGAGTGAATGCTTATATATTAAGTGGAGACAATTAAGGGATATGAGATGAGAAAGAATGGATAAAAACGAAGTCATAGAGAAAGTTTCTTTTTTTAAGTGAGGTTGGCAGTGAAGTTCTCAATTAAAGGCGTAGAGAGAGAGTCCCATAGTAGCCTTGAAGAGAGAATAATTTTGTAAGAGCCATTTTTGAGACTAAGATTGAAAACTTAGAAAGAGAGAGAAGAATTACCTTGCTGCATTATGGTCCTAGTTGAGATTAGATAACATAAATTTGTAGTATACTCAGGCAGTATAGCTTCATGAATATATAAAAAAATATATAAACATGTTCTTATTTAATATGTTTTTTCAGTGAAAATGAATGTGGTGTTGTGAAAGGCAGGCAGGACCTGAAATGAGAAGACCTGGAATGAGTACTATCTCTAGCACTATCTAATTGTTTAATTCAGAAATACCCTTCAGCCTTCTGGGCTTATTTCTTCATTTCTAAAATGGCTAAGTAATGTCTATCTCTGATTCTTTTTCTTTTATTGGCATTGTATTATTTCTCTGTATCTTGTGAAAGTTTTAGAATTTATTTTTACAAGTACTAGGGGGTTCCAACATTTTTCCCTCCCTCCATTCCCCTTTTCTAAAAATTGGTAGGAAGTTTGATTTAGCTTATACATGTGCTATAATATAAAACAGATGTCCACCTTAGTATCAGTTGTGGAAAAATGAAACAGATCAAAAGGAAAAAATAACAAGAAAGAATAATCAAAAAAAATATGTTTCAATATGCAAACAGAGCCTACAAGTTCTACATCTTGATATAGATAGCACTTTCCTTCCTGAATTCTTTGTACTTGTCTTGGATTATTGTATGACTGAGAAGAGTTGAATATTCACAGTTGATCATCACACAATATCACTGATGCTGGTTCTGCTCATTTCACTTTGCATATATAAATTTATATAAATATATAATTAAAATATATAAATATTGTGTATAATAACATAAATGTATAATATATATATGTGTGTGTGTGTGTGTATGTGTGTGTGTGTGTGTGTGTGTAAATGTATACAAATCTTTCCAGGTTTTTCTAAAATTTGGCTGTTCATAATTTTGGGATCCAGATGGCTCTGGAGGAGAAAGTAAGATTGGCAACTATGCACAGCACTACCCTCACTAAAGTCCAATTCACTTGCATTTCATGGCATCACCTGAAAGTGCAAGTAATAACATCCATATACCACAGGTCTTTCAACCATTCCCCAAGTGATGGATATCCCCTCAATTTTCAATACTTTGCTACCACAAAATGGCTGCTATAAATATATGTGACTAGTTGTGGTATGGCTGGGGCAAAGGGGATGCACAGTTTGGTTGCCCTTTAGGTATATTTTAAATGGCTTTCCAAAACTGTTGGATCAGTTCAGAACTTCATTAACAATGCAGTAGTGTCCCAGTTTTCCCACATCCTCTCCTACATTTATCATTTTCCTTTTTTGTCATCTTAGTCAATCTGACTGATATGAGTTAGTATCTCAGAGTTATTATAGTTTGCATTTATTTAATTAAAAAAGTGATTTGGAGCACTATGTTTTTCATCTGAAAATTCCTGTTTATAACCTTTGACCATTAGGGTATCTGTGAATAGTCTAAGACTATTTTCAGTCACAACAACTTTGTGAGTCAGACAAAACTTTTACATCTAATCTGTCATCTAGAGATATAGAAACTGAGAAGTAAAAACAAATAAGAGATTTACTCCTTGTTTAGGGTCAGAAACTAAACCATTTACTCAAGTTCTTAGATAGCTCTCTTTCCTATAGAATAAGAAGCCAATTCCAATGGATATCTACCCATCCTCAGAGACTATGTCCCATTCCCACTGAAATCTTGTTCAAAGATCAACACGGGAATTGTACCTAATTTGATAGAAGTCTTCCTTGTTTTCTTCTCTCACTTCAACAGTCCTGATGGAAAACTCTAATTGTCTAACTGTTATTTTTCTTTCTGACCACATGATCAGTTCATTTTCTCTTTGAATTAATTCTGCTTCCTGTGAAATCACCATTATTTTAGCTGCTCAAAACTGAACTTCAGTAAAATAATGTGGGGAATGCCTGACTCTGAGAATCATTTTGTTAAAAAGCAGAATCCAGAATAAATAGCTAGACACTTTCTCAAATTATGTTGAATTGCAAATGGTTAAATATGGCTAGCATCAGCTGTTTTTTTTTAATTCTACCATATGACATTGCTATAAAAATCATACCACACTCTCTGTGGAGGGAAAGAAACTTAGTTAATGGAAAAAATGATTAGAGGTAGAAGGCAGCCCGGCAGGTCTAATGATCTCAATTTTGTTCACAAAATAACTTATAAACCATTCATAGTATTCTACCAATACCTCCTTCTCTTGATTTATAATCTCTTTTTTATGGGTTTAGAATGGAATCAATGGTCTGGAAGAGCACAGTAGGGTAATGTTTCCCAGAAGAGAAGATGGTATTAGAAAAAAAATATGCTGCCCTTGCAGCTTTTGGTCCACAGGTTGTTTTCTTTCCCAGACACAAACTAAAAATGAAAACCAGAAGATCTCAATAAATGCTCAAAAGTGTGACCAACTAATTTTGTTAATGTCCGTTTTCTCTAAAATGATATAACCTACTTTTATTGGGCCAAGGAAGTGATCTAAATGAAGACACTTAACTAGGTGATTTTTAAGGCTAATCTAACTCTCTCCTTTCTCCTTCCTAATTCTTTAAGCATATTTCAACTCAATTCAATTCAGCAAATCTTTATTAATTTGCACCTAGAACCAATTAGTATTTAGCTAGGTACTAGAGATAAAAAAAGCCAATCACAACATAAATTCTCTTTTCCATTGATTAACCTCATAAGCTATGCTTTTGTGTACAAAATTTAAGTAAAAAATTCCTTCATGATATCTTTTTATAAAATATTCAAGTGTACGATTAATTCAATAATAAGAATGCATTTGCTACTCAGTTTTATAATCTTTACCAAAAATCCAGTTTATAAACAATGGGAAGAGACTCAATCTAGAGTCAGAAAGATTCAAGTTCCACCGTAATCACATTTTACGAGCCGTTAGAACCTAGGCCAATTATTTCACTTCATAGTTTGTTCATCTGTTAAATGGAGATGATAATAGAAACCTACCTATTAGAGTTATGAGAACCAAATGGCATATTTATATGAAGTTCTTTGCAAACATTCAAGAACTATATAATTATTGTTATTTTTTAAATGAGGAAGTAAATATTATAAATATATTTGCCCAATAGTCTTTTTAATGAATTTTTCTCTCTCTCAAAGATAAAAGTCATCCAGAGTTATCCATAATTTTCACTTATTTCCACTTTTGAATAATGACATATATATTAGTACTTGACAGATGTCTAGGGTTAGAGGTACAACTTTTCTTTCCCTTTGAAACTGAAGTCAACTGGTCCTTAGGAACTTGTGATCTCATTATCAATGTGTGCTAACTTATTTAGCTAACTGGTTACCATATAAATATAATAAAAATTGGCACCTGTAATGGAATAAGAATGCTTTCTATAGTAGACATACCAAAATTATGACTTAAAAAACTATATTCATTGTCAAAACTACATTTATTGACAAGATGTTGTCACTCTTAATTAACTAATATGATTATAAACATCCATCCTCTATTTGAGAAAGAATATAGTTTTCAAAGTCCAGTCTATTTTCACTGTTACCACAAAAAAAGGTAATTAATAAGCATTTTGGATGTGTTTCTATGTTACAAACCTTATAGCAAAAATTGGTTCATGTTATCTTTGTAATAGGTAGCACATAGAGAGTTGATTTACTCTGCAATTTTGAGTATCTGCAATCATAATCTTAGCAAGTTGCCACAATTTATACCTATTAATATTCTGCTAAGTCTGGCTACATTTTTTTCTTTAATAGTGTCCAACACATCCATGGGTGATACAATAAATATATCAACTGATATTTCAAATAAAGACTTTTAAAATGTTGTAATTAAAAAAAATTAAGAGTGTGTGTTAAGGGGGGACTCACCGCTTGCAATTTGCTGAGTCACAGAAGATGGAAGCTGGGGTAATTAGAGCTTAGGGTGGGGAACATAGGCAGCAGAGAAGGGATAGGAATGAACAATATCTAGAATAATATAAGAATGATCACACTGGAACTCTGCCTTAACACTCAGGGATTCTCTTAGCATGCTGTCCTTTGACTAATCTAATTTCTAATTAACCTCCTCACTTCACCAACAAAGGCTGCCACTGGTTTAGCACTATGATCCTGGATTAACCGTTCAGTACTTTATTGCTCTATAACCAGATCCAGTTTGGGGTTTTTATTCTTGATTATCCTTTTCCCTCCATGAAGTGTCAGTCTGTCTGACACTCCATGATCTTATTTGAAGGTTTCTTGGCAAAAAAAGTGGAATGGTTTGTAATTTCCTTCTCCAGGTCATTTTACAGATGAAGAACCTGAGGGAAACCAAGTTAAGTGACTTGCCCAGGGTCATACAACTAGTACATGTCTGTGGCCAGATCTGATCTCAGGCAGATGAGTCTTCCTTACTTCAGAGCACTATCCACTATTCTATCATCCATTCCACCTAATTGTCTCCTTGAATCATTAAAAGTCTGATTTTCTTTAGAATTTTATTTTCCCCAAATACCCCTGTCTCTGGGTTTTAAAAATAATACTGAATGTAGCACAATAGCAAAACCCTCACCACTGAGTAAACGCATAGGGACAAATAAAATGTGAGTCAATGCCTCTCTACATTGCAACTAATCCCAGACTAGCCCAAGGAATGGCTTCCAAATGAAGCCAGAGACATCTTCTGTTTTATTATTGTGTCAAGAAGTATGTGTGCACACCTGACCAAGCAAAGGCTCAGAGATCCATAAATCATTGCCAACAGTATCCCTGTTCTTCCAGCACATGAACACAGTCTCTTTAACAACTAATGGGGTTCGTGGAAGCCATATTTTTCCCTTAGCTCATCAGCCTGGGAAACAGATTATCATTAAGTACAAGAGAATGAAAAAAGCTCTTTCCTTGCATGGATTTCTTCTTCTCTTATTGAATGTTAAGCCAGACCAGGGCTTAGAGATCATTTAGTCCAATACCCTAATTTTGCACATGAGGAACTTGGGACCAGAGATAAATTCACTTAAAATCATACAGGTAATTAGTGTCACAACCCAGGGCTCTTACCTCCAAATTCAGTATTCTTTCCACAAAATCATACCTCTCCCCTACTCTTAAATTTGCTTTGTTTTTATCATCAAAGCAGGCACCCCTCCCTCTATAAATTCACATTGTAGCCTCTCTATACAAATAGTGAGACACAATAGATCTGTGATGCCTTTACTGTATAGAATTCTCAGTTGAGGAAATTCCCTTTACCACAGCAGAATAGCAACTTCTCTGCAAACCTCTGGTCTCATTTCCAGTGTACTGATCGGTTAAGGGATTTTTCCAAAATCACCCAGACTATTTGTGTCTTGCCTGAGCCTTGAACCTGAGTCTTCCTGACTTCAAGGCTGGCTTTTTATCCATTGTGCTGCATTTCCTCTAATGCTTTGACACCTCAATAAATTTTCTTCATGAATAACCATAGCCAAGAGACACCCAAACCTATTATGCAGTCTTCTGGTGATGAGGCAGGCCTGAGACAACAGGAACATAATCCGTCATTGGACCTTCTTTTCCTAACTTTTCAGCTCAGTAAAATCTATCAGCCTGAGGTTCATAGGCCTTGTCTCTGAGAGTTCAAGATCATTCCCATTTCATAATGAAATATCACAGTAGAACTTTCATGGAAGATGCCGTTAAAAGTCTTTCTAGGGGCAGCTAGGTGGCACAGTGGATAGAGCACCGGCCCTGGAGTCAGGAGTACCTGAGTTCAAATCCAGTCTCAGACACTCAATAATTACCTAGCTCTGTGGCCTTGGGCAAGCCACTTAACCCCATTGCCTTGCCAAAAAAAGTCTTTCTAAATGTCTAAGCCCACTTTCCCGCCTTAGGCCAGCCTAGCAACTGTGAATAAATCTTTCTTTGCCAATTAAACATCCTAGTTGACCTGAAATTTATCACTTTGAACATGAATTCTAAACAACCAGGTTTATGTGTCGAGTGAAAAAAAAAAGATTTGATTGAATAATATTTAGTTACTTTTTTCTTAAAAGTTAAACACTTTACCCAGTATCCTGACTATTCCCAGGACATCTCATAAAAGCTATTATTTATTTTGTTAAATATAATCAATCACCATCATACTAATAATACAGGTATATCATTTTTATAGCCTATAAAGTGGATTATATTACAAAATCTCCCTTGCAGCTCATAACAACCTTGAAGGGTGGTACTAATGGGATTATCATCCCCATTTTACAGATGAGGAAACTTGACCTTGATCACCTAGCTAACAGCTAACAGACATAGGCTTTATATTTATGCTTCACTTCTGGCATCTCTACCCAGTAGGCTTGGAAACTAACAGACTATTGCCATTTTCCCCATTTCCTATAAAAGTGAAGATTAACTCTGAATTCTAATTAAAGCTGAACTTTTAGTGAAATAAGAGTAATGATTAGGCAAGTTTTTATTATACAATTCAATCCTGTTTTCAAAGGAAACAATGTTATTATGTTCAAGATAAAGTGCAAGGTGCTTTGGGAGCTAAAGAGATGAGCAATACATACTGTCTGGCAGTAAAATAAAGTAGTCGGATCTTTAACCTTCCTGTTAGTTCTTAAACATTTCACCAGTTTTTGATTCAGTAAAGGAGGGTTGGGGATGTGGAGCTAGATGGGAGATTCAATAGGGATTTGGGATGCTCAGGATTTAATTTGAAGTAAATTGGAAAACTCTTTACTCATGTTGGTCAGCTGATATTACGTATTTACTATGTGCTAACTTCTGGGAATAAAAAGAAAGACCAGAACCCAGTTCTTTCCCTCAAGTAGTTCATAGTCTAATGAGAAAGACTGTAGGCACACATTATACACATAAGAAGACATATACAAATAAACTGTAATGTAATTTCTAAGAGTGGAACCTGCCTTTGGGGAAACTGAAAACTACTTCTTGCAAGAAGGTGGGATATAAATTGTGTGGAAGGAAATCAAGGCACAGGGAGAACATCCCCTTTACAAATTTTGGAGGTTCTTGTCAGGGAAAAGAATTTGACAGCATCAAAAGCTATCTTGTGTTTAAAATGAGTCACAGGGGAGTGGGGTAGCTCTTAAACATCTTCTAGTAAACTCTATGAGAAAAGAAATGGTGTTTTCTCCATCTGACTGGTGGAGAGGCATAGCTAGTTAAAGTTAATTAGTCAGGTAATGAAGATTTTGTGAATCAATATGAATTACCTTCAACCCATACAACCCTGTACTTAGATTCCCCAAGGTGAAGAATCTAGCTGTTCAGTGCTTCCTATTCCTATTAAAAAGTTAAGTAAAAGAAGTTCAGGTTTTGGGGTCAATCAAGGACTGTCAAATAAAGCAGGATTCAACTTGCAAATCATATAGGTCACAGAACTGAACAAGAAAATCCTCAGAAGAATAGGTCAATGGCGCTGATAATATGAAATAAGGATTGAGATGCACTTTGAGCAATTGTAGCCTAACCAAGCAGTTCACGCATAGTGGTTTTCATTAAAAAGTTGCCATTTATCTTATCATGGCAAGTTTATCTTACCATGAGCTGTCATTGAAAGGATAGGGAAATATTGTGACTTATTGTAGTAAGGAAGATATCGAAAAAAGACAGATGGCAACTTCTTAATGACAACCTCTGTTCTCTAGGGCTTATTCATGTCTCCAGATTCATAAGCAGCAACTATCAATACTAACTCTGAGGATGATCTGAAGTGAGACATTAACAGAGAAAATGTTATATTGGTATTAAAAGAAGTAAGTTTCAAAAAGGCGATCTACATTCCCTTGGAATCAGTCATTCTTTTTTTAAAACTGGAAAAATATAATCTGTCACGCTCACCAAAATTCACATTTTTAATATTCCACTCAGTTGTTTATATAACTTTTTTCTCCTGCTGATTTTTTGAAGAGATAGATAATTTTTTTTAAAAGTCCTGAAGGAACAGACCAATGTTTTCAGTGATTAGAGAATTTAATGTCTTATAGCTATGCCTTAATTAAATTCCAAAATTTGGAATTGTACCGTAGCATTACTATTTTTCAAATTGCAAAGCAGATTGCCCACATGCTCCTGGACCCAGTTGTACAGAACAATAACACACAGTTCTCATACTTTGTACATAAGGAATGCTTCATAGGTTTTTAAGATCCATATCAGGAATCAATTTCAGAGATCATGCTGTCCAAATGCTTCCTTTCACAGGTAAAGAAACTAAAGCCCTGAGGGGCTAAATGAATTTGTCTCATCACAAGAGTAAAAGTTGCCAAACCAGGATTCAAGCCTACATCCTTCAGCAACAAATCCAGTTCCCTTTGACTGATACCATGCTTTTATCTTTGTTTTTATTAAAGTAATTGGGAAATTGGGAAATATGGGGCAATTCAATGGAATCTCTCATTCAGCTCCAACTCACACTCTACTTTGTTTACTGATCTCTCATAGTATTTCTAGATTCTGGCCTCTGGCCATAAATTGTCTTTTGACGTTCCTTTGATATTTCCTTGAAACTCAAATAAAATAATGTTAATAGAGTACCATGTTTGGGTTAGCATCATTGTTAAAATTTCATCTCACCAAAGAGATTGCAAGCTTCTTGAAGGATTACATCTTTTTTTGCATTAATTTAATGTTTTTTATCATTCAATAGTCATTTATTAAGCATCTACTGTATTCAATGAATTAAACACTAAAGGAAGTGAGGGCAGAGGAATTAGTTAGCCCACATTCTTAAGTATTTTACAATATGTTCTTTTAGAATTAACCTCATTACCCACAACATAGATCCTGGATATAATACAGATAATTGAATTTAATTAAATTATCTCTACTGACAATAGTCTCTGCTATGCCATTAAAAAGGTAAGACATTTACTCATTTGTTAAAAAAACAAACAAATAGTCTATTTCTTGTCTACTATGTTTAGAACTCTTCTAGGCATCTAGGGGTGATGCTAAGTTTAAATCACAAGGTCACTTCTTTCAAGGGATTCATATACTGTTAAGTGAATAACATCCAAACGTACTTCACAATGACATACAATTCATGCAAACAAGATGTTGATATTTTTATGATTGTTTTATTAGAAAAATATAGAACAAAGTGCTAAATGAGGCACTTACCTTTCTTGATTCTCAGTTTTCTCACCTATAAATGAGAGCACTAAACAGATCATATCTAAGGTCCCTTCCAGTTCTTAGCTTTTGTGATTTAATTTTAACTTAAAGATGCTAAAATACCCACACATTATATTTAAAGTATATTTCTCAATAATCCGCCAAGCTCTTGTAGTAATGATATAGCAGTTGGCTTTAGATATCTCTTTCACCACTCCTTTTAAAAAAGAAAAACTAGATAAGCCATGCTCATTGCCTTCCTCCTCAGCTCATTCTTTTTTTTTTTTGAATAACCTGAAAGTCATTCCCATTTAAATTGCCTTTCTCCCTTCAGTGCCTAGCTCTGAGCATTTTTCTTTATTTTCTCCATTTATCAGATGCTTAAAAACTCCATAGAATGAAGTTAACTAATTGTCCATTAGATACCATGGATCTTTCATCTATTTAAGGATGTCTCCTTGCTGCAGCTCCTCTCATTAGGCAGAGCTTTAAGCTTTGCTGTGCATACGCCAATGGTATCCTTGCGTCTGCAGCAATGGGCACTTAAGCTCCAGGAAGCCCTGTTTAGACGGGGGAATTTTAATAGAGCAGTCCAGATCCAACCTCTTACTCTTGTCTAAGTACCTGCTGTTGATGATCACTTTGCTCCCTGCTGCTCTAAGTGGAGTCATTAAGAGGGAGTGCAACTTTAAGCAAGACTGGGAGAGGGTGAGCACTTCTCTGTTTGATGGAAGGTCAGCTTCTACTACAGCTTCCACACTTATTTTTTTCTTCTCATCCCCATTCATTTCCTCATGCTGAGGGTGTAAGAGTCTTTTGAGGTTATGGAGTCCATAACCCTGCTGACTGCAAAACTGCTGGAAGAAATGCATTTCTTTCCTTCATGGACACAGTTATAAGAAGAAAGTGCTGAGTAAAGAAGCTTCTGCTGCCATGAGTGGTTGGCAGGGAGGGTGAGGCTTCTTTTTTCTATTTTCAGTAGCCATCTAGGTCAGGTGACTATAGAGAAGAGAAAGGAAAACCACAATGAATTTTCAGCCAGAAATGTTTCCAACTTAGTATTCTACACTGACTTAAAACTGACCTTAGGATGTGGAATGAGAAAAGTCCTTTGAGATCATCTAGTTCAACCCACTCATTTTATAGATGAGGCCTAGAAAGAAGAATTGAGTTGTCCAAGATCATATAGGTGATTTGAACTCAATTAAAGTAAATTCAATTTGAATTTATTGAATGCCTATGAGGTAAGAACTATGGTACAAACTTTAGGGAACATCAAAACATATATAGGAGACTACGTGTGTGTGTGTGTGTGTGTGTGTGTGTGTGTGTGTGTGTGTATGTGTGTGATGTGTACACTATGGTGATATCCAGGATTCTATGAGCTTACAATATTTTACTTTATATAGATATATATTTTATATATATGAAACAATTAGATATTTATCAAATAAAAACATTATGACATCTATTGGATAAAAGCCTGGCATTTTCAGCTCTCCTGGATCTAACCCCAATTAAGCTTCCCAACTTTATTCACATTACCGCTTGTGACATATTTTGTGATGAAAGCAAACCAGTTTAGAGCTATTAACACTCCCCCCAACCCGTCTTTTCTTGTATTTGTCTCTCTCTCTCTCTCTCTCTCTCTCTCTCTCTCTCTCTCTCTCTCTCTCTCTCTCTCATTTTTCATGATTTTCTTATAGTTCCTCCTCATCTCCACCTATTGCTACCCTAAGTTTTCAAAGACCATTTGGGTGTTATCTATCCCCATGAATTATCCTCAGAAGACAAAAAGATACGCAATCAAATGTTTTGAACTATTTTGCCTGGCATCTGTACTGATTTGGATAATATTCTTATGTAAATCATACTTATTTATATACATCTCATATCCCTTCTATTAGTAATGATTTCCTTGGGGGGAAAAAAGAATATGTTGATTTTTCACACAGGAACTGTTCTTAAATGTCTGAAAGGGCAATAAAACTAAGTTCCTAATTACTTAATTGACAAAGTTCCCAAGAAAAGTAGCAAATATATATGTAGAACTGTAAGATTTGCAAATTCACATCTCTTATCTTATCTGAACCATACAATACCCCTCTAAGGGAAGTCCTCTTTTTATCCCTATTTTACAGAGAAAATAACTGAGCCCTACAAAGGTAAAATGACTTACATGACTAGTCAGCTTCTATGGAAGAATTAGAACTCAGCTCTTCCTGACATTAAGTCCACTGTGTCACTTAGCCACCACAAAGTAAGTAGGTATCAAATATTCGCACAAATGAATTAAATTAGCTATTATTAAATAATAAAAGGTAAGGGCAGTGAGCTCCCTTCCTAAAGGAAGGAGCATGAGCCTTGTCTTGGGGATTAATGGGGAAGGCTTCAAAGAAACAGTTGATAATGCAATGGGTCTTCAAGGAGGTTCAGATGGGAAAAAAAGAACCAAATTTCTTTTGAACTTCCCTTTAGACTCAAAATAGTTAGATCAAATCAACACAAGGGAAGAAGTCGCTTTTTTAAAAATCTGAAGCATATATATATATATATGTATATATATATATATATATATATAGTGTGTGTGTGTGTGTATAGACACATAGATACATCTACACACATATATGCATATACATGTTTATTTAAAAATTTGTGTGTATACATATTTGTATATATATTTTTTTCTGGACTTAAAGTCAGCATAGGCTGCATGTCCCTACTTCATTACCCATATAGCCCTGGTGCCCATGCATTTTATTAATCCCCATTTCTATTTTAGATTTATAAAATTATACCCTCCACTTTCAATAGCCTCAGGGTGCAAGTACCAATAAAATTCCCATTGATTAAAGTATTAAAATACATGAAAAGGAACAATAGCCAGCAGCAATAATGATTAAACACATAAGCATCAAACAAAATAAAATAAAACTGCATAAATATAACAGCCTTCTCCAATCTACTCCTTAACATGGAACAGACCAGCATATCTGTGCAATTATTTAAGTTTAATAAAGGAAGAAAACTGGTGCAACCCAATGGAAATAGAAGACAGATTGATCTAAGGGAACTTTCCATTTTGGTTAAATTCAGTGAACAAGCCAATTTATTTCTTTTGTTTCATCTTGACAAACTGGCTTTCAAAGATTGCCCAAGTCATTGGATACCCACAGTTCCTTTTCTTTTGAACCTTCTGTTAACTCAGTTTCTTCTTTTGACAATTGGGAATGATGATACCCATGCCCTCTACTTCCAAATTACTATTATCTGTCAGGGATGGCAAAGGGAGAAAGGGTCATTAAATGAAAAACACTTTAAAAAAGACATATTATGCAAATGTTATTTGTTTTAATAATGAGTTTTTACAGAAACCTCTTGGGAAGCTTTAATCCTTCCTTATAACTTCTTCTCATATAGGGAATCCATAGTCTCACAGACAGATTCTGTGGCCATACAAATCTTCATATTAAACAGAGAAAACATAGAAAAAATTGAAAGCCCCAATCATCTCACACTCAAAATGACCAGGCGAAATCTAATTGCTTAGTAAATGGTCTATAATTTTTGTGTAATACTGTACATTTCAAAACCTGTTAATAGTATTCTATGTCAAATGATCGGATCGTCTATCAACTATGACATGGCTTGTTTATTTTTATATATTTGAAGCTCTTTAGCTCAAATATGGAGATTAAATTTTGCAAACTGTATCAACACTTCAGAAGTTATGAGCATATATTTACACCCATACCAATATACACATGTAGTACATAATTTACTGAAAGCAATCCTTTTCTCCACATCCCAAGACCACAGCAAAGAAATGCATGACCCCTTTAAGGTCTCTCAGCCAGGATAATACATACATACATATATATATATATATATATATATATATATATATATATATATATATATCCAAAAACCAGTTCCTATGCAGGCCAATATTACCTGCAAATAGGGCAGTTTGCAATAGATTTCATCAATATATGAAAGTGTTCTTTGGATGGAATAAAGAACAATGCACTTGAAGTCAAAATACCTAGATTTTAGTTCTACTACCAGTGGGACTGGTCACAGTGCCTCAATCTCAGTTTCTATATCTGTAAAATCATCATAATAAAATATTCATCACTTATCTTATAGGGCTGTTGTTGGTGATGAGGTTCAAAAGAGTTAATAAATGTAAAGTGTTACTATTCATTGTAGTTTTCAGAGGAAATTGGTGTGCACTGCTTTAGAGGCAAAGTTGCCATGTATCTTTGTATTCAGGGCCTCTCATGTATTAGAAGGAAGATATTTAATTTGAAGAACATAAGGAAATACTGCCTGCCTCAGAATGATATTCCTCCTATCAACCTGCTAAGGTGTCTGAAATTCTACCATTAGAGATATTTTTTGTGGTTAAGACTTTGTCCCCTTAAGGGTTCTTTTAAAATGCTTATATTACTTTCAAAAGGAGACTTCATTACCACATTAGTATACATCGGCTCAGATCAATTTATCAGATGATCTCTCCTTAGAGAGCAAGGTTTTAGGGGAATGAGACATATAAGAGGAGGATGAAGGGGCAAGAAAATGCCTTGTGTCTAATGATAGAGTCTACATTCTATTGTTTATTTCCAGATTATCCTCTATATCTTGTTTAAATGTAGTTGTTTAAATGTTGACTCCCCCCATTAGACTAGATCCTTGAAAGTAGGAATTGTCTTTTATAATTCTTTTTTATCTTCAATGCATATATCACAGTGTTGTATATAGTAGGTTCTTAATAAAGGTTTTTGTGATTGACTGCCTTCAGTATGAGGTACTTCTTGGGAAATCATGTTGAGGTAGGGAGAGGGTTGTACAATTAAAACTATGCAGAGAAATGCCCAACTGGAGCCTGAAGAGATAAGTCAATGGAACACCCAAGTGGAATTCATGGATAGAACATGAAAGTTATGGGGGTAGTGGAGCACACTACAGGGGTGCTGAAAAAAAAACTAGTTCATCATTTCTCCTTGGCACAGCCTTAGGTGTCTGTACATCCAAACCTAAGATGTATATAATGAGCATCATTGCATCCAGGAAATGTCCTTAAACAGCTGAAAGAGCAGCAGAATCGAATGCACAATTAGTTAACTTCATTCTATTTGGGTTGTTAAGATGACTGGTTTGATCGACCATTTGCTAGGCAATCAATCGCTCAGCAAGCACAATCAGAGTGACAACAGCAGCATCTTGAAGTAGAAGCCTTCTTCAATTAAGACCACAGGGTCTGCGGAAAGATGAAGTGAGCAGAGTTCGGGTTCTAGGCCTCAGTCACTCTGTGGCTGTCTCTTACTGTCTTCCTTTAATCATCTCAAGGTCTCTTTTCTTCCTTGAGCTAATTTTCTTTCATTATAGTATGATCTTGTGAGAAGGGATATGAAGTTAGTCATTTACAATTTGGCAACTACAAATGTCACTCAGTGTCCTTACAAAGTTTCAGTGACACTGTAAACAATTATAAAATAAAGGCTTTATTGCCTATTAAAGTAATGGAGAGCAACATTGTACAAGTAAAAGAGTTATCTGGAGTCAAAGGACTTGGATTTCACTCTGTGTAACCCTGGGGAAAATACTTAACCTCTCTGAGCTCACTTTTCCCATCTGGAAAATATCGGGGGTAGGAACAAATGACCAATTCCAAATCTACAACCTTGTTCTACTTATATATTTATTTAATCAAACAAATGAGAAATACAAGCAATGTAAAGTGTCTTGAGAGGCAGCGTGGAATTGAAGAATAAGCATTTGGACAGTGGACATAGAAAACAGAACTCAGGTCCTGATTCTGGTAGTAAATAGTCTAAGTCTTAATTTTCTCTTCTCTAAAATGGGAGCAAGAACACTTGCCCCAAGGACTTACCTTTAAGGAAAGCAATTTGCTAACCATTTTGTACCATTGTGATATGTTTCTGATATATTTGACTTAAGTAAAAAGGAATTGCTCTTCCAATTTCTGAATTGTTGGATTATTCATTTCTAAATTTTGTCTGTTTAAAAAAATAGAAATAAAAAAGTCAGAAAGCAAGCAAGAAAGAATCCTCTCACTGAAATGGCTGCTGGTAAACAAATCCAAGAAACTTTGTTGGAGATTATGCATTTCTGACAGCCTAAATGTGATAAGTATATCAAGATTCAGTGTCCCTTTATTAGTTTCCCTGTACAAAAGAACACCACAGCTGCCAAACCTGAATCATTACCCTCATTTTTTCTGATATAATCAGTATGAAAATGGGGACTACCTGGATATTGCCTCAATACGAGCTATTCTAACTAAATAAGGCAAGATCAGAGCTATGGCATTACTGACTGATTAGGGGGTTGATTAATGCCTCTTCCTTATTTTCATTCTCTGGCTCCAGACAATGTATGTGCCACTGATCTGTTAGATCTAGCACCTGCCCTGGAATTAGGCCCTCTCTGAGAGGTTTGTCAGCACTTTGGAAGAACATAAAATTTCTAGTACTCTGAGGAAGACTAACTTCTGGCAGAAGCTTCCTTTTAATCCCATTTTCATGTTTCATGTCAACGATAGCCCAAAGGAAACACCCCAAAGCTGTGATATCAATTTGTTTCAATTCCATTTGAATCTGTGTGGAACACCCCTTCCAGGATGAACACTGGCTAAAGTGCTGTAGGCAATAGGTCCCAGTAGGCAGAGCTCTGAGCAATGGGCCGAGTAAGGAAAAAACAGTTTTCTGACTGACAGAGAAAGAAAACTTTCTAACAATAAGACCTGTCCAAAAATAAGTTGGGCTTCTCCTTCTGGAAATTACAAGATCACAGATTTAGGACTGGAAACTGTCTCAGAGTTCACCCATTGCAATTTTTTCATTTTATAATTGAGAAACCTGAAGGGTAAAGATGATTAATCAGTTATCCAAAACTTCATGGCTCAAAATGATGGAATATAAAACCAGGACCTCTGACCCTAGAACCAATGTGGATCTTACTATTCCATACTGATAGCTTGTCCCTTAACCGATGCTTTCAGAAGGAGAGAATGTTGCAAAGAGAAGTCTTGCTCCACACAGATTATGCCAGATCCTTGCTGGGGCCTCTGGCAGCTCTAGAATTCTACAATTCTAGGAAGGAAATAAAAAGAACTTAGATGCTCAAAGGACTAATAATGTCACTGAGAATACAATGTATATACACTTGGTATAATAATTGTTAGAAGAGATTGTTGAAGAGAGTCCAGTGTGAATCAGGGAACTTTATACTTAATGAAAGGCACAGGAAATGAATAGTATTTGCTAGAGAAGACATAGTATGTTATAGTGAAAGATTACTGGATTTGGAGACAAAGGAACTAGCTTTACTGATAACACCTGCATGACCTCGGGATATTCACTTTTCTTTCCCCTGTCTTAGATTCCTCACCTATAAAATTAAGGGATCAAACCAGATATCCTTTAAGGTCCTGTTAACCCTAAATTTATAATCCTATGGTCCCATCTTCTACAAGAAGTCTTCAACAATACATCTTAATTTTCGTGCCTGCCATCAGGAAATTGTTCTTATTTCTCCTGTGTACAGGTTTCTTAGTATATATTTGTTTGTATGTTTTCTCTGTCATTAGACTGTGACCTCCTTGAAGGTAAGGACTAGCTTTTTCTTATTTTTTATATCCCCCAGTACTTAGCACATTATGCACACAGTGGGCATTTAATAATTACATACTGAATGACCAATTGACGATCCTCTATACTTCAGTCAGTTACTGAGAATTGCATCAGCATACAAATGTGAAAACAACTATTGTTAAGAGTCTAGAGTACAAAGAGAATGATGTTTAGTGATGGGGCAGTTAACTAAGTTTAGAAAAATCTCAGTCTTTGCCCTATTGTACTATTATCTTGGAAAACAAATATAATATTCTTGATCTATTTATAGCAGACCCTGGCTTACTTTTGTATGACTTAAGTCCACCTATTCCAAAATTTGTAAACACAAAAACAGTTTATTTTTTTACAACAACCTTGTGAGATCAGTAATGTTGCTATTTGTCCTTAATTCGCAAAGAAAATCAACGATATCAGGAGGTTGATGTCCTGACATAAAGTGAATTGGATTTAATTGTGACAGAAGTGTGCAAAATCAGCCATATTGACTTCTCCAGAGTCACCAGAGTTCAATGACAAGACACAGGTCAAGAAAATTGGAAATGATCCTACATGCAGAGGGATATCTTGGTATTTCTAAGTTAAAGTTTTTCCCAGGTCTCAGTTTGTCTAAAGCAAAAGCCACTAAGTGTTTTAGAGATTTAAATCTAAGTGAGAAGAGAGGGAAACGATGACCTTTGCCTATTCATAAAAAGATCAATCTGGAGGGAGGAAGACTTTCATGATTTCTGACCCAAACTGAAATAATTGTAATTATTTACAATTCTTCTAAGCCATAATAATCCAAACAATGACCATATGAGACCTAGAGGTCTATATGTCCTATAGGATCTATATTATTGGTCCTATAGTGAGACTAGTCATAAACTGTGACATATTATTGATCTATGATTTAAGTTTAAGGCATAGTCAAGTAGCTGCATTTAAAACACAAAAGGCTTCATTAAAGCCTGATTTTCCATAATAAATGAAACTATATGAGACAAAAGAGTTAAATTTTCAGAATTTTCAAAAAAGTAGTACAATATCATGGAAAGTTGACTGGACATGAATTTCAGGTCTGACCCTGCAGCTTTCAGGCAGGGTGGCTTCAGGTAAACCATATAATGTATCTGCATTTATTCTATTTTTTTTTTTGCCAACCAAATGAGGTTAAGTGGCTTGCCCAAGGCCACACAGCTAGGTAATTATTAAGTGTCTGAGGCAGGATTTGAACTCAGGTACTCCTGACTACAGGGCTAGTGCTCTATCCACTGTGCCACCTAGCTGCCCTTGCATTTAATTTTATGATGACTAATATCACTTCTCATGTCAGTTTTGGAATGTCTGCAGGTTTCTGAGATCTGAAGAATTAAAATGAAGAAGTGACTGGTTACATCACCAGGAAATTCAGAAAGGAGATAAGCTACTGAAGATTAAATATGAAGCCAAAATTCAGAGAATGCCAATGAGTTGACATTTTGTGTGACTCTAATTATTTTGCTTAATCTTAGGCTGCTGGATGGTGAAGATTTTCAAACTTGGAACACTTCCTCCTGCCTTAGTCAACACATCCTTCTGTTCCATCTGAGGCTATGTAGCTTTGTCCTTTGGTGTCTAGCAATACAAATCCAATCTCTATTCCATAAGGTATCACTTCAAATACTTGAAAACAGCTATGATATTCCACTCCAAAGTAATTTCTTTTCCAAACTCAATATTCTTATTTTAACCAGTGCTCATATGGTATTGTCTAAAGACTTCCCTAACGTCATGCTATCTTATCAAAAGTCTTTCAGAAAATATTACTATTAGTGGTAGGTAATATACCCCACATATTATGTGTCTCTTACTATCACCTCCGTAGATCAGTTCATTAAGATTCTACTAATTTAACTAAGAACATATTCAATTTATTTTATCATTACAATATATTTTTACTTAAACAGTTTGCTAAAAACATAAACCCTTTTTTATATAAAGTTCACTCTAGACTATTTTTTGAACCCAAGGACAGCACTTTGCATTTATCTCCAATTAATGGCATCTTATTTAATTAATTTGTATTTCTAACCCATGAGCCTCTTTTCAGACTTTATGTTATATAAATTTATTAATTGTCATTTTAAAGTTCTCATAAACATGGCATTGTCTTCATCCAAATCACTTAAAAATGTGAAATAGAATGAAGAGAACAGAACTTTTTTTCCCCCAGGTTGATATTAATTCATCAAGGCTCATTGAACCTAATCATTCAACTCAATCTATTTAATCTTCTATGATATGGCCCCCCTTTTTCCATCTTTTCCAGAAGTCAATTTCAATTTTGTGTTCAAATGTCATTATAAAATCTGGGTAAATTATAACTAAGATAATTTAAAAAATAAACCTCACTCCCCTTGCAATGCCTTACTTCTCCACTAGTATTTATATAATGTTAAGACAAATAAAGAACGGTTTCCTATTAGGTGGACACTTCACGGCCAAAGTATGGGAGGGCATAGAAGCCAGTAGCACAAGAAGATGTGATTAAAGGTATTTTGGAGTATTGGTTTTACATCATGCAAATCTACTCTTGGGTTTTGGAATAGGAAAGAGGGGAGAAAATTTTGATTCTTTTATATATTATTAGACTTTTCACTTATTATCAAAGGGACTGTGGAAATTATAGGGAGGTGGAAGGATTTAAAAGGCATAGGCATTAGTCCTATTCTAATTTCTATATCATCTAAGTGATCTTGGACTAAACATTTCAGGTTTGTTGTGAATCTGAAGTGTTTGAGAAAATATTTGAACTCAAGAAGAGGAGACTTCCTCTTTATCTGGTACTTTATCCAATGTATCACATAACTGCTTTGTTTATGGCTTTGTCACTATATATTACCTACACACATAATTGATTTCTTCCAAATTTCTGTCATTTTAGGAAAGTAAATTTAAATGGGGCAAGTTTCTACAAAGCTATCAGTCTCACTCTCTCCTCCAGAGTTATCCAGGTCCAGTGGGAAGAAATAGATCAAAATAACTAGAGATGGCCCTGGATGCACTGGGAGAACTTGACCTTTTTAAGCTAAAGGCTATCCAATGTCTCAGTTTGTCTGAGTTGTTAAAGCTACATAAGAAACAAAGCAAAAGTGTTCTCTTCTACCTACTCAAAAAAAAAATCAAAATGGAGGGAAAACCTACCCTGGGTTTCTGGTCAAAACAGAAATGATTTCTATTTTCACTCACTTAGACTCAACAAAACCCAAGCAATGCTCAAATAAGACTTGGTTTGAAACCTATTATTGATCAATGAGGGAGAATCAGAGTGATTTGTTTAATAGACCTATTTGAATCTCTATGGCCTTATTAAATTCTGTTTTCCAGATTTGTATTTCAAGAATTTTCTTTTTCCTGTAAAGTCTTTCCCAGATTTCGGTTTGTCTGAAGCAGCATCCATTCATCAATTTAAGGTTAGGTAAAAAATAAAGCAAAAGAGGCCTCTTTGGCAAAAGAAGGAGAAAGGAGAAAGAAGAATAAAAAGAAAGAAAGAAGAAAGAAGAAGAAGAAGCATCAGAAGTCAGGATAAAGAAATTGAAGAAGGAAAGAAAAAAAGAAAGACAGGAAGGAAGGAAGGAGGGAGGAAGAAAGGAAGGAAAGAAAGAAAGAAAGAAAGAAAGAAAGAAAGAAAGAAAGAAAGAAGGAAGGAAGGAAGGAAGGAAGGAAGGAAGGAAGGAAGGAAGGAAGGAAGGAAAGAAAGAAAGAAAGAAAGAAAGAAAGAGGGGGAGAGAGAGAGACAGACAGAGAGACAGAGACAGAGACAGAGAGAAGGAAATGGAGGAGGAGAAGAAGAAGGAAGAAAGTAGAAAAGAAAAAAGAGTAAAAAGAAGTGGAGAAAGAAAAAAAAATCATTTACAAGAGAAATGCCGTAAGGGTTTCTGACATCCAGGGCCATCTCCAGTCCTCTTGGTTCATTCTTGTCCTTCATTATTGAAGAAGACCAAAACGGCAGCTCTTTGTTTGAGACAAATTGTGCTATGTACTACTGTGATTGATCAGACCAATATGAGCTCAGAATGCTCTACCATAGAGTAGGCACACATAGCCCATGTGAACATCTAGGATGTATTCTAAATTTATGGATGTCACGTTTCCTTTGAGATGCTTCAATTCTGCTCTTCTCATAGAGTGCTGCACCCTCACTGATGAGGGCACACCATGCTGGGTGCCCTGTGCCAGTGTCTCCCATGCTATACAATCAATTCTAAAGTTCTTCAATGAGACCCTCAGGGTGTCACAGTATAACTTCTTCTGACCCCCTTATGAGCACTTGTCTTGTGTGAGTTTGGCTGTGTATTCCTTGGAATTAACATTTTGGGTTTTCTTTCAGGAAATAATCAGAAAATTCTTTCAATTTCTATTTTTTCCTCTGACTCTAAGACATTTGAATAGTTGTCATTGATAATTTCTTGATATAACATCCCTAGGTTCTTTTTCTGATCTTCAGTTTCAGGTAGTCATATATTTCTCAAATTATTTCTCCTTTCCTTTGGGGAAAAATAGAATTCCATTTTTTCCTATGTTTTTTTCATTATTTGGATTTCTCTTAATGTCCTCAACTTAGTGTTCTAGCTCTTTTCCTTTTGACCAACTCTGTTTCAGTTTTTTTGCTTACTTTTTAATGCCTCTTTTCCAATTTTGCCAATTTTGCCTTTTTTAAGGTATTATTTTTAAAGCTATCCAATCCAACTCCACAGGAAGATCTGATGAATTCTTGATAAATATTTAATCATATATGTGTATATGTATATATATATATAATATTTAATCATATATATATATTAAATTTTCATGTTTTATTTTGTTGTTTTTTTCCAAACTGGCTAATATGGAAATATGCATTGTATACTTTCAAATGTATAATTAAAAACCATGTTTCTCATCTTCTCAGTTAGTGAGGGAGGGAGAGGGAGAAAATTCAGAATTCATTTGTAAATGAATATTAAAAAAGTTAAATATTTTTCTAAAAAATTAAAAAGCATGAAAATCACACTTGATATATTCATTTTAAATCCTAAGCTTCTATGAAGCAAAGATTACAGGTAGAGTTTCCTGTGTATAGAATATGGAAAAGTTTCACAAATTAATGTGTAATACATATTTTTTGATGATCTAGTTAATCCCATATAGTTATGATACTATTTTTATATAAGAAAGTTCCCTCAGTAGTATTTTTAATAACCCTTAAAGATATTTTTTTTTGCAAGACAATGGGGTTAAATGGTTTGCCCAAGGTCGCACAGCTAAGTAATTATTAAATTAATTATTGAATGCAATTATTAAAATAATTTTAAAATTTCAACCAATCATCAAATATCTGAGGCCAGATTTGAACTCAGTTTTTCCTGACTCCAGGGTCAGTGCTCTATCCATTGCATCTGCTAGTTGACCCTTAAAGGGTAATTCATTTTTAAAAAATAATTATATTCTTTTTTTACTTTTTTATTATCAATATGCACGTGTATATTTTTAAGTTCCCAAATTTCCTTCTACCCTCCCTTCCCTCCCCCCTTCACTCAACAGCAAATGGTCAGGTTAGCATTGTAGATACATATTTTGATAAACATGTTTATAGATCAGTAATTTTTGGTATGCGGAATTATGATTAAGGGAAAGAGAAACATAAAAGATAAGTTTTATAAAGTGTTATCTGATTTGGAAGAGATTTTTTTCTGTGTGTTTTATTTTATTTTGTTTTTCTTCCTCTGGTTGGTGACAATAAAGTCCATAGCTACTCTAATAAAGCTGTTCTAGCTCAGTGGACTGCTTCCATTAAGGTTGTTCATCTTACAGTGTTGCTGTTGATGTGTACATTATTCTCTTGGTTCTACTCCCTTCACTCAGCATCAGATCCCCCAAAACATTCCATGCTTCTCTAGATTCTGACAATTTATGGTTTCTTATAGAATAATAATATTCCATAGTATTCATGTACCATAACTTGTTTAGCCATTCCTGAATTGATGAGTATCCCCTTGATTTCCAACTCTTTACTACTACAAAAAAGCTGCTATGAATATGTTGTAACATGTAAGATTTTGGCCTTTTTAAAATAATTTCTTCTGGATATAGACCTAGAATTGAAATTGCTAGTTTAAAGGGTATGAACAATTTTATTGCTCTTTGGGCATAGTTTCATATTGCCCTCCAGAAAGGTTGGATCCATTCACAACTCCACCAACAATCCATCAGTGTCCCTATTCTCTGATAATCTCTTGAAAATTGATCATTTTCCCTTTTACTCATCTTGGCCATTCTGATAGATGTGAGCTGATACCTCGTTATTGTTTTAATTTGCATTTCTCTAAGCAATAATTATTTGGGGCAGTTTTTCAATATGGTTATATATAGCTTTAATTTGGTCATTTGAAAACTGTTCATATCCTTTGACCCTTTATCAGTTGGGGAATGACTTGTGACTTTATAATTTTGATAATGTTCACTATACATTTTAGAAATGAAACCTTTATCAGAATTCCTAGTTGGGGAGATTGTTTCTCAGCTTTCAGTTTTCCTCCTAATTTTGGCAGCATTGACTTCATTAATGCAAATACCTTTAAATTTATTATAGTCAAAAATCATTCATTTTGCAGTTTATAATGTTCTCTAAATATTCTTCATTGTTTTTGTGCCTTTTACCAAATGGTAATCTTTTCATAATTTTCTTGAGATGTTCTCATTTCTTTTCCCAATTTTCTATCTTTTGAACTTATTTGATTTTTGAAATTTCTTAAAATTCACTTTCTTAAATTCTTCTAGGAATTGTTGCATCCAATCTGAATTTTTCTTTTTTGACATTGCTTGTAGATGTTATCAAATTATTGCCTTCTTGTGTCTCGAATTTCTGTATCATCAGAGTAGTTTTTTATGAGAATTATTTTAACTGTTGCTCATTTTTTCCTACTTTTTTCCCCCAAAGTCTTTTGACTTCAAAATTTATGTTAGATTTGACCTTTAATCATCTTGTAAGGAGTGGAAGGGGAGGGTAGTTACTGTTCCAAACTTCAGGCTATTTCATCCTGCTATTTTCACAGCTAGTTCTGAGAGGCCAAAAACTTTCTGTGCTTCCAGAATGGTGTGATCTAGTGAGAGATATGGTTATTGTTCTTTTGGTCTCATTGTAGTCCTTACTCAGGGCTCTGCTCTCTTATAATCTAACCCTCCTCTCTTCTTTGAAACTAGTTGATATTCAATGTAGTTGACCAACAACTCTTCCTAAACCTAGTGCCCACATGGCCCTCTCTCACCTTCCAATTACTTTCCAATTTATTACTTTCTAATTTTCATACCTTCTCTGGTGTGAAACTCATGCTTTAGCAACTATTATAGCCATCTCCACAATTCCCAGCTGGTGTTGCCCTACCATCCTGCTGGACTCCCAACCAACCTCCATCCTTGTGCCACAGACTTCTTTTTCCTAACCTCCTAAGATGGTGTATAGTGGGAAAAAAAATAACTCACTCCAAACCCTTGTTGATTACATTGTTTCAGTATTTGGTTTCATGCATTATTTTAAGGTTTTTTAGAGGTGAATATTGTGAGTATTCAGCTAGAATGCTTACTTAACCATCTTGATTCTGCTTCTCATAATTTTCTTCACAGTAAAACAAATGAAGTTGATCCTAACAAAAACCAGTTCTCCCCAGTGATGTCCCTTCTCAGAGATTGAATCTTAAGTTTAGTGAATCATCAGGTTGAGCTAGAAGGGAATTCATGTTCTTAAACATTTGTAGGTGCTTATGTATTTAGATCACAGTATTATGGAGAGTATAATAGAAGAAATTAGTAAAGGTATATCATGACACAAAATTATGCATGAATGAGTGTATATGGCATTGTGATACTTCTCATGAAAATACTTTCCATGAAACCCAACCACTCCAGAAAGATATTGGATGAAAATATCATGTTTGAACTGAATTATTTTCCAATTTATGAATTGTTTTGATCTGTTCATTACCTGGGATTTTTTTTTGTCACTCTGACCAAAGTGCTGAAAAGAAATAATTGATATAGATCCTTTCCCTCCAATCAAAACTACAGGGGAATCTTGAGCCTATATAGCTCTGACATTTTCCCTTCTTCTACTGCTACTGTTACTCAAAGAAAACAGAGAGTCACAGGAGGTGAGGATGTCATTGTATGTGAAAAACAGAAGAAAAAGATATGAAGAAGAAAATGGAGGCACGATTTGAGGATCATTTAATTTTTCCCATTACTTCCATGCCTAAATTTGTTGTTTTTGTTCAGTCATTTAAGTTTTGTTTGACACTTCCTGACTCTATTTGGATTTTTCATGGCAAAGATCCTGGACTGGTTTGCCATTTGCTTTTCCAACTCATTTTTACAGATGAGGAAACTGAGACAAACTGAGGGTAAAGTGACTTGCCCCAAGGACACATAGCTATTTAAGTGTCTGAAACCAGATTCGAACTCAAGATGATGAGTCTTCCCGACTTCAAGCCTGCCACTCTATCCACTGTGCCACCTATGTCCTGAGATCTAATTAGGGACACAGAATATTTTAAAATATGTATTTTTGGAAGAATTATCCAGTTTTTCTAATTTCAGAATCCTTCCTATTCCATAAGGCTCAGTGTTTTGTCCAAGGGCCTTCTCTTCCTAAAATAAACCCAAAGTGTTGGCTTTCTCCTTTGAATTGTTCAATGACTACACTTACTACTCATCTGAGACAGTGTTTCTTATCCCTTGCATAGTACTTGATGTTCAACAATGTGCTTTATCTATGTATTGTGTATTATATTTTATTAGGGGAGAAACATCTGGTAAGGGTCCTAAGGGATGTGGAAAAGAATATTGCTAAGAAAGAGAAAACATGCAATTTTTCTTTTTTATTTCACTTTGGTGAAGGTCTACTCTCATAAGTAGGAAAAAATCCAAAACCTCTAGGCCTATTAGGTACTCAGTACATAACTGCTAGCTGATTATGACAAATGAGAGGAATTTTCATGGAACTCAGAAGTTATCAGATGATGATGGCACAGAGAAAGAAAAAAGAGACAATGTTTGTTCCTAATGATGTTCCTTACATTCGATGTAAATTGTTTCCTGATTTCTTTCATTCTTCAAAGCAAATATTGCAATCAATTCCTAAGGGAAAATATGAAGAGAGAAGAACATATTGATCTCTTCTTCAACTTTGGGGGTAGAGAAAAATAAGCAATAAGGGAAAGGTTTACAGTGAAAATACAATCTAAAGCACGTCTTAAGTCAAAGTCTTAGCAACATTTCATGGAATCAGAGAATCTTGATTGAGTTAAAGGATCTTAAAAACTATGCATCTCTTGATTGCTCAATGCATTCTGACACATTCAGGGCAGACAAGGTAAACTTACTGAGGCAACAGAGTACACCGAGGATGAGACAGGAGGCAATATGTGGTAAGTAAATCAAACAACCTCCACTAACTTCACTACCATTTCCCATCTGCCTCCAGACACAATTAAGAAGAGAAATCATTATGGAGAGGGGACTACTTTTCTCATCACTCCCAGCAATAACTGCTAACTAATTGCCAAGAATGTTCTAACAAGGACAGGAGCCCTGAGAATGGTAGCATTCAGACCACCAGTCCTGCTTCCAACCAAGCTCTCTCACAGCCATCATTGAGGAAGCAAGTCTTGAGCAGAAAAGAGAGGACATCCCCACAAATGCTAAACAGACTATCACACATATGCTAAGTAAACCAGCTCAACTCAGCTGAAGTAACGATGCATCTTTAGAAATGTAGTATATGTCAGGCAATTTAAACCGTCACCAATCCTTGGCCATCATCTCTCCTCAGA
Source organism: Macrotis lagotis (assembly GCF_037893015.1). Taxonomy (NCBI): domain Eukaryota; kingdom Metazoa; phylum Chordata; class Mammalia; order Peramelemorphia; family Peramelidae; genus Macrotis; species Macrotis lagotis. Next base: position 322,881,903 of record NC_133666.1, read on the forward strand.
TCTTGATGCCAATAGCCCCAAACATTATATCCCCAAACCTTGAGAATAGGAATTCATTCAACCTAACACTGGCAAGAAGAATGCTGGGAAGCAAACCTTTTGGAGATGTATCCTAGCAATTGCTCCTGAAGGTGGTATAGTCATAGCTCTGAAGAACCAGAAAAGAAATTTCTTCCACCAAATTCCTTGGCACTGTCAATTGTTTCCATACCAGAAACTGTGGACTTAATCCATGGTAATGATATTAAAGAAGAGGGACTAGTACTCTAAATATCACTGGACTTTTCTATATGACTGACAGGTGAAACTTTCCATCTGTGCTAACTCCCCACTAAAATGTGAAGTCTATAACAGCAAAGACTATATTGCTAATCTAGCATAGTAATTTAGTACAGTACTTTACACATAGTAAAGATTTAACAAATTTTTCACATATTCATTCATTTATTCATACTCAAATTCAAGAATATCCTCTAACAACATAACAAGCAAGATTTTAAGTGTAAGCCTACTAACTTCTGAATTAATCTATTTAACTTTAAGTGTTTAATATTTTTTGAATTAAATGTAAAAAGCAAGTTTTATACAAAAAATTTTGAGTTTCAGGGGCAGCTAGATGGTATAGTGGATAAAGCACCGGCCTTGGAGTCAGGAGTACCTGGGTTCAAATCTGGTTTCAGACACTTAATAATTACCTAGCTGTGTGGCCTTGGGCAAGGCACTTAACCCCATTTGCCTTGCCAAAAACCTAAGAAAAATTTTTTTTGAGTTTCAAATTTTTCCTCTCCCTCTGTATCTTTCCCACTTCATTGAGAAGGCAAGTATTTTGTTATACATTATAAGGGGATAGTCATGCAACATATACTTTGATATCAATAATTTTGTGAAAGAAAACAGGCCAAAAAAAGAAATGAAATTAAAGAAGGGGGAAAAATCTATGCTTCTATCTTAATTCAGTCTCTCAACAATTTGTTTATATTTGCTTGTTTCCCCTTTGAGATGAAGATAGTATTTTTCATCATAATTCCTTTGGAATTTTCTTGGATCATTATATTGCTGAAAATAGCTACATCATTCAAAATTGATCATAATATAATATTGTTACTGTGTACACTGTTTTCCTGATCCTACTCACTTCACTTTCCATCAACTCATGTAACTCTTTTGAGGTGGTTGTTGTTGTTATTTTTTCCTGAAAGTATCCTGCATTTCTTATAGCACTATAATCTTTCATCACATTCCTACACCACGATTTCTTCAGCCATTCCCAATTATAGGGAAGCTCTCAATATTCAATTCTTTGCCACCACACCAAAAAAACCTACTAAAATATTTTGTACACATAAATCCTTTCCCATTTTTATACCTCTTTAGAATACACACATTGTACTATATTGCTGGGTCAAAGGACATGCGGTTTTATAACCCTTTGGCATAGTTCCAAATTGTTCTCCAGAATGATTGGACCATTTCATCACTCTATCAATAGTGTTTTAGTGTCCAAGTTCTTCACAATCCCTCCAACATCTGTCACTTTCTTTTTCTGTCATATTAGAGAATTTGCTATGTTTTACTATCTCAGAGTTGTCTTAATTTGCATTTATCTAATCAATAGTGATTTAAAACATTTTTAGATAATTGTAGATAGCTTTTATTTCTTTATCTAAAAACTGCTGTTCATATCCTGGGAAGTTTTTCTTGATAATTCTTTGAAAGATAATGTCTAGGCTGTTTTTAAAAAATCATGAATTTTAGGGAGTCCTGTAATTCTTAAATTATCTCTTCTCAGTCTATTTTCTAGACTTATTGTTTTCCAGTGAGACACTTCACATTTTCATCTATTTTTCACTGATCTGATTTGTTTCTTGAAGTTTCATGGAAACAACTTCCCCTTGCCCAATTATGATTTTTAAGGAATCATTTTATTCAGTGAATTTGTATATATCTTTTTTCCCATTTGGTCAATTTTTCTTTTTTAACTAGTTTCTACATTTAGTGAATTTGTGTGCCTCCCTTAACATTTGGTCTTCTTTTTTCTTAATTTAAGGCAATGAGGTTAAGTGACTTGCCCAAGGTCACATAACTAAACAATTATTAAGTATGTCTGAGACCAGATTTGACTCAGGTCCTCCTGACTCCAGGGTCAGTGCTCTGTCTACTGTACCTCCTACTAGCTACCCCTAATTAGTTTTTTAAGATATTTTCTTCAGTATATTTTTGTACTTCCTTTAACAAGTTATTATTTTTCATAATTTTCTTGCATCACTCATTTCTTTTCCCAGTTTTTTTCTCTCTTCTTATTTCATTTTTATAATCCATTCTGAACTTTTACAGGAATTATTTTGGGGGCTAATACCAATCTACATTTTTCTTTATGTTTTGCATGTAGGTGTTTTGTCTTTTTTGTCATCTTATGAGTTTGTACTTTGCTCTTTCCTGTCACCATTGTAACTATCTATAATTAGTTTTTTTGGTTTGTTCGTTTGCTCATTTTTCCAGAATATTTCTTGAAATGTTTACTTTTATGTTAAATTTGGGCTTTGTACCTGGGTTCAAAGGGGGCAGTGATTCAAACTTCAGTTTTTTTGTTTGTATATTTTTTGCTGCTGTTTTTTGAGTTATTTCTGCAAATCTGAAAGTTTTAAGTTCTTCTAAGGTGATATGATCAGAAGAGAAGTGCACTCTTTTTTCTCTAGGTCTATCTCTGCATTGTGAGTGACCACGAATACTCTTCTCCACCATGGAACTATGACTAAGGTCCCTGCTCTCCTGGAGCTGCATTCTAGTGCACCAGTGCATCTACTCATACACAGTTTCAAATGTGATTGAGCAATACAACAGAGTCCTGGACCAAGTGTCAGCTAAAGGTACCCTCCAACTTCCTTTGGACCAGTTGTCTGACACCTTTAATGATGGTGGGCTGAGAATTCCAGAAGCTACATCTGCCAAGTTGTTTGTCCCAAAGTTTACTACTTTTCTACCAGCTACAGCTTATGCTGAACTCCACTCTACTCTCACCCTAGTTAAACAGATTTTTTTCTGTCAACCTTTTAAGTATTTTTGTGGTCTGAAAATGTTTTTACTTCATTTTTGTTGTTGTTGCTTTTACTGCTCCAGAATTCATTTTGGGACATTAAAGTTGGAAGGGGAATTTGAAAGAATTATGTAACTCACTACCTTTCTTCCACCATCTTGACTTAGCCTCTTGAACTTCTAGCTAGTTCAAAATGTTAGAAAGATTTTTCCTTATATAAATATTATCTGTGTCTTGTTTCTCCTATTTGTGAATTTTGGTGCAGAAAATTCCAATCTAATCACTCTCATTTGTGAAACTCTTTCAAATGTTCTCTTCTCCAGTTAAATAACATTAGTTTTTCAACCACTCAGATATAGCAAGATATCAGTCCTCTAATTATATTGGATGCCCTCCTATGTATGCTCTCCCACTTTTTCATTTTCAGCAATGCATGGCTGGATGAGGTTCTTTGCCAATTCTACATTCTCTACAGAAGAGAAAAACAATCTCAACTGTCTGTTCATAGCTCTAAGGTCTCTATTTCAACTCTCTTATAAATTAGAACTGTAATCACAATCGACCAGCTACCAGATAGTCAGCTTATGTCTATTACTAGAATTATTTGCTTCTCCCTGAGCATATTCTTTAGAGGTTCCACCTTGTCTATGGTCCCTAGACTAGCTCAATTGCAAATAATTCAGATAGTGCTATGTTGCAAGACCGAAGTGACTGTTGTGAAGTCCTTTGTCTTTCTATCTTCCAAGCAAAGAAATTTTCATTTTCTGCACACTAGTAGATGCCCAGTAACTTATTTTAGAGTTGTTGAAACTATATTTTTTCTTGTTTGTCTCTTGGAAATATTGAAAGTGGAAGAGTTAACTTAATTTGAGAACAGATGAAGACAAGCATAGAACAAGTTAAGCCAACAAATCTTGAGTAAAAATTAAATATATTTGTATAAGAAACGCCATGAAAAATCCATATTTAAATACAATCAAGCATAAAAAGTTGCCAATGTGGTTAGGCAATGTCATATAAAGTCCTTCCTTTATCCTTGCCGGGCAATTGCACATAAGACAGGATTATAGATCCAGGATTGGCAGGTGTGGGGATTAGGAGGAGGAGGGAAGCACTGTTTTAAAACAGGTTCATGGCTGTTTTTATATCTTCAGTTACACATTTAACTAAAATTTGATCTTTTTTTGAAATGGAAATCATGTGGTTCACTTTACAGTTCTCTTTAAGGGTTGGACTTCAGTGTGTTTCAGTTTCATATTCTGCTTACATGTCCATTTTTTAAAAAAAAAGCCATTGGACCTCTAAGTAGATTAAGAGGGGGAAAGGGGGCTAACAATGGCAAGATAAGAAAACAATTTGTGAAAAAAGTAAAAAAAGTAAAGGAAGTTCACAATTTTTGCCCAGGACTGCCACTAATTATATGTGATGATACAGTGTTTATCTGTAGCTTCCTGAATCCCTTTTGTAAGTAATAAAACTAATTTATCAGAGAAATCAGAAATTTGCATGCTGAATTAATGATTAATGTACTGTATACAAGTGACTGTGCAAATACATCAGTGGGTATAGAAAAGTTTGGTTATCCTATATGACAGCCTGCCCTCTGGGCAAACATTTAAATAGTGATACTTTGCTTCAAAGCTCTATTTTGTTTTTATATTTTTCAGTTATCACTATCACCTTGGGTATCTTAAATTCCCTTTCTCATTCAAGAAAGCTAGACAGTGAGGACTAAATGAGATAATATTTTTAAAGTGCTTAGTACAATAAAAAAAATGAAAAAGAAGGAGGCTTAGCCTTACCAGATCTAAAATCATATTATAAAGCATCAGTCATCAAACTGTCTGGTATTGGCTAAGAAATAGAGTGGTGGACGAGTGAATAGACTAGGTGCTATAGCAGAAAATGATTATAGTAATCTGCTGTTTGATATACCCGAAGAGTCCAGGTATTGGGATAAAAACTCTCTCTTAGATAAAAACTGTTTGGAAAATTGGAAGTTAGTATGGAAGAAACTTGGATTAGATCAACACCTCACATTCTACTCCAAGATAAGCTCAAAATGGATACAGGATTTAGACATATAAAACAATATTATAAGCAAACTAGAAGATCAAGAAGTAGTATAACTTTCAGATCTATGGAAAGGGAAGATGTTTATGACCAAGAAAGAGATGGGGAACATCATTAAAAACAAACTAGATAATTTTGATTACATTAAATTAAAAAGCTTTTGTACAGACAAAACCACTGTAAAGAAGATCAAAAGAAATGTAGTAAATTGAGAAACAATTTTTATAATTAATATTTCTTACAAAGGACTCATTTCTAAAATATAAAGAGAAATGAGTCAAATTTTCAAAAATACAAACCATTCCCCAATTGACAAATGGTCAAAGGATATGCAAAGGCAATTCACAGATGAAGAAATCAAAGCAATTCAGTCATATGAAAATTTCTCTAAATCACTACTTATTAGAAAAATGCAAATTAAAGCATCTCTGAGGTAGCCTCTCACACCTCTCAGACTGGACAATATGACCAGAAAGGACATTGATCAATGTTGGAAGGGATGTGGGAAATCTGGGACACAAATTCATTGCTGGTGGAATTGTGAACTCATCCAACCTTTCTGGAGAGCAATTTGGAATTATACCCAAAGGGCAACAAAAATGTGCATACCCTTTGATCCAGCAACACCACTACTGGGTTTATACCCCAAAGAGATTATGGAAAAGGGTAAAAACATTACTTTGCAAAAATCTTCATAGCAGCCCTGTTTGTGGTGGCAAAGAAATGGAAATTAAGTTAATGGCCTTTAGTTGGGGAATGGTTTAACAAACTGTGGTATATGTATGTTATGGAACACTATTGTTTTATTAGAAACCAGGAGGGATGAGAATTTGGGGAAATATGTAAGGATTTGCGTGAATTCATGCTGAGGGAGAGGAGCAGAAGCAGAAAAACATTGTACACCCTAACAGCATTATGGAGCTGCTGATAGATCTTGATGGACTTACTCATTCCATCAGTGCAACAATAAGGGACAAATTTAGGCTATTTGCAATGGCAAATACCATCTGTATCCAGAGAAAGAATTGTGGAGTTTGAACAAAGACCAAAGATTATTACCTTTAATTTAAAAAAAATTATCTTATTATTTAATTTTGCTATCTCTTATACTTTAATTTTCTTCCTTAAGGACATGATTTTTCTCTCATCACATTCAACTTAGATCAATGTGTACCATGGAAACAATGTAAAGACTAACAGATTGCATTCTTTGGGGAGTGGGGGTAGGGAAACAAGATTAGGGGAAAAATTGTAAAACTCAAAATAAATAACAACTTTCTTTAAAACAATAGTACAATGTCAAGCACAAAACTAGTGCTTCATAAATGCTTATTTCCTTTCTTCTTTCTTTTCTTCTTCCTTCCTTCCTTCCAACTTTTATTCTTTTTTCTTCCTTCCTTTGTCCCTCTCTCCCCTCTTTCGTTCCTTCTTCCCTTTCTTCTTTCCTTCCTTCTTTTGTAATTCTCTCCTTTCCTTTCCTTTTTCCTTCCTTCTTGAACCCTGCTTTCTTTTGTAACTCTTTCCTTTTGTTCTTCTTTCCTTTCTATCTACCTATTCCTTTTTTCTCCCATTCTTTTCTTCCAATCTTTGCCACTGAATTCTTATCTTGTAGCTAATTCCCTGTGTCAAAGCATTCTTTGATTTGCCAAGATAAAAAATAGTTCATTTTATTTTTAATTCTGTACCAATACATATTAAATGAAGAGTTATGTACAAATGTTTTGATGCTCTTTATCACTCTAGAATGTAAGTTCTTTGAGGCCTGAGGCTTTTACTTTTACGTGATTGTAGCACAGGCATATGTCACAATGTCTTGCATATGGCAAATCCTTAAAGGTGTGTTGAACTGAATTTAACATTAACCTTTTCTCCCAAAAACAAAGGAAAAAAGAGATCTGTCTAAAATCAAAATAAATTTCCAACTCAGTTAGTCCCAAGGGATAATGGTCCGAATCATGAAGGACTAAGTATCTCATTTCTAGCCCCTTTTACTTATATTACTGCAATATTGCCTAATTTGTGTCCTTGCTTCATTTCTCTCACTACTCCATTACAAACTTCCATGCTGATGGCAAAGCCATTTCTTTAAGCATAAATCTGCTTAGGTGACTCCCTTCTCAACTAATTCCATTGGCTTCCTATTGCCTCAAAGATAAACTATATACTCCTATGTTTAGATTTTAAAGTCTAACCTATCTCTCCAGCTCATTGAACATTACTTTCTCTCCTGTGGTATATGACAAAGCTAAACTGGCCTTTTCTCTGTTCCTCACCCATGACACTCCAACTCCTACTAAAACTCCTCTAAACTTCCAGATCTCTGCCTGTAATTTATTCCCTTTTTTACCTCTACTGATCAAGTACCTTCCTCTAAAATGCAACTCAGAAATCATTTTTTTCATGGAATCTTTCCTAATCTCCTCAACTACTAATGCCTTCCCTCTAAAGCTACTTTCAATTATTTTGGAAATATTAATATTTCTTAATGTTGCATTTATGATATTATGTACACATATCACAAATATACAAGCATATATATGCTATATATGATGCATAGATACAAATTATTTAATATACAAATTACATATTATTATTATTTTAATATTTATATTTATTCCCCCCATTAGAAAGTTTGCAAGTATTGAGAGTATGGTTTATGTCATTCTTGTGCTTGGATCTATACAGCACATAGCAAAGTGCATGCTTCATAGTAGGATTTAATAAATACCTGTTGATTGATTAGCTGATTGACTTATACAGGGAACATGTAGAAATTGCTAGTAGATTGGGCATAGGGTGAATTTTTTTCTACCCTCATCAAATGTTTGATGGCTATTTTCAAAATTCAAATTGGTCTCCCCAAACCTTTTTCACAATCTTGAATATAAATGAAAATGAAATATTAATTTTTGAATGAAAGAAGGAATTGAATTTAAAAATAAAAAATTACTTTTTAAAGATCTTATTGATATATTTTGTCCCCCTCTCAGAGATCTCTGATGACAAAGTAAAAAAAAATTAAGTAAAATTAAAAATATAGCTACCTCATCCGAAAGTGCATGTAACATTCACATCTTTAGCTCCCTCTTTAGCACTCTCTTTTTTAAGTTATTTTTTGCAAGACAGTGGGGTTAAGTGACTTGCCCAAGGCCACACAGTTAGGTAATTATTAAGTGCTTTAGGCTGGATTTTAACTCAAGTACTCCTGATTCCAGGGCTCTGTGCTCTATGCGCTGACACCTAGCTGCCCCAGAACTCTCTTTTAAATTAAAAGAAATAGACAGTCTTGCCTTTCACCTCCCACACCCCATGATAAGTTTGGAGGAAAGGGAGAAAGAAAAGCAAATTTCTTATAAGTAATCTGCTGCAAAACAATTGCTTTCAAAGGCTTTACTCAAATATGTGTATATATATATATATATATATATATATACATATATATGTATATATATACATGTATGTATGAATATATATTGCATATATTTTATTCTCACTATAAATCCCTCACCTCTCTGTTGCAATATATTCACATACATATGTAAATAAAAATATATATGCATAAGTGTATAAAGATAAAGACATGTGATTTTCATAGTTCCATTGCCTAAACTTATAAGTAGCTCTCTTTGTTTATATTTTCAGAAAAACTATCTGTAAGAAAAAAAAATAACATTTCAGCAATATCAATCAACATATCACTCTAGTAAACTAATACATACATTGTTCACCTTCATAGTTCTCCAATTTCTGCAGAGATGAATAAAAATGAATTCCCATATCTGTGAATTGAATTTTTAATTGAACTTCATCATTTTTCTCAACTAACAAACTTTTATTTTATGTCTCTCCCACACCGCCTTCCAGAGAAAAATAAGATAAAATAAAAATGTGACACTCATAACAAATATTTATAGTTGAACAACACAAATCCCCACATTGGCTAGCCATAAAGATAATCCCATTATGTATTTTAAGTTCATCACCTCTCTGGCAGAAAGTATGTGGCACTATTTTTCATCCCAAGGCCGCTGGACACATAGTTTATCGTTGTATTTCTGAAAGTACTCAAGTCTTTTAAAGTTTTTTTTTTTAATATTGCTGTGTTGTTAATCTATTTTCTAGTTTTGTACATGTAATTCTGCACCATTCCATAGAAGTCTTCTCATTTTCCTTTGAAATTATTTCATTACTTCCTCTGGTGCAATAATATTCCACTGAATTCCTATATCATAATTTGTTCAGCCATTTACAGTTATGTAGATATCCCCTTAGGTTCCAGAGATAGATATGAGTCTCATGGGAAAACTGAGTTAAAGCTGAAAGGGTAGAACAGAGATGGCATCTACTTCAGTCCTCTTACTTTAAAAAAAACAGAACCTTGATGCTCACAGAAATTCCATATCTTGCCCCATATTAAATAGCAGAATCAGTATTTGAATTCAGACCTTCTCATTTCCAATTCAGAATTCTTTCCACTATACCACATTATATCCCCTTACTACTAAAGAGAATGCAATAAGACCCTTGGAAGATGAAGCAACTACTTGTCCACCAAAGAATGATGCTCTGGAGATACAAGTGCAAGTAAGAGATCATAAGAGTAGAGTCAGATAAAAAGAAATGTAAGATGATGACATTTTGCTGAGAAGCTAAGGCTGATATTTTTCACTTATCTGGCAGTAATAATAAGAGCAAGGACTCTTGTTTCCCTGGTGCTTGTGCCGAGCTTCTGATGAAACATATCTAGATGTGAAAACTTGGTTTTACTACCCAATTTGGGTGATTCAATGGACATACATGAAGTTGTAGAAAATAATCTAGGAAGCATTGTTAGTATGATGAAATTATGGGTAAAGAATGGAAGATTTTACAGGTTGGCAAGGTACATAACCTGTATGTTAAATATGAGGCAATGGGAGGGAAAGACAGAAGTAGAAGTAGTTAAGAAGCAACCCTTTTCAAAGATAGAGTTTGAGGATCACCTCTGATTTTCCGAACTAAGGCATTGTGTATAAGAATAGTATGTGAACTCTTAAATATAGAGGTAGACTGGCAAATTGACTAAGTAATGAAAATCTAAAGACAAAGGGTCTTAACCTGATAAAAGATGGGAGATGATGAAAGAACACAACAACCACAAAAGGAACTAGTGAATTTGGATCCTGTTGAAAGACCAGACAAACAGAGTAGTTATTAATGGATCTATTTGAACTTGTGGAGATCTCTAGTGAAGAGTTAAAAAGTATACAATTTTGTCCTTAATATTTTTCATTTTTTTATTAATGAATTGAAGAAGTACATGGATAACACACATATCAAATCTGAAGATCCTGCATAGTTAACAGGTTGGATGACAGAAATAGGTTCTAAGAATAGGTTCTAAGAAGAACTTGTCAGGCAACCACACTGGATGGATTTTTATAAGAAATGTAATGGTAATTAATGAAAAGAACTCCATATGGATTCCAAAAATTAAATTTGTAGAAGATGGAGAAGGTATGGATAGCAGACAAAAGTATTTAGTGGATTATAATATCAATATATTTCAATAGTGAATTACTGTAAATAAAATTCAGTAATAATTCATTCTAAGACTGCTTGGAGTGGAAATTCTTTCTTGGATTTAGGAGAGGAGAGTGTTGTGGTGCAATGCTTAGGTCAGAAGACAGAGTACAAATAGAGGTCAGGGATTCTCATGTTCAAAAGGACCTTGAAAAGCAATAGAACATGCATATGATAGCAACAAAGTTGTGCTATATGAAAATCAGTTGAAGGAACTGAGGATGATTTATTTTAACAAAAAGAAAAAGAGAAGACTCAAGAAATATTTGAACTGATTTCAACTTGTCATATGAAAAATGAATTAGATTTGTTGTTCTTGGATCCACCCAGGAGACAAAAAAAGATTAGAAGTTTCAGAAAAGCAGATTTAAATTTGATATAAGGAAAATATTTCCAATAATTAGAGAAAGCTACCTAAAAGTACATAGAACATCTTTGGAGAATAGTGGCTTCCCTAATCCTCTATGTATCCAAACAAGCTTTGGGTATCCACTGGTAAAGTATTTTGTTCTGGAGATTTTTGTTTTGATATTTGTGACCCTAAATCAACTCTCACGCTCCTTACAAATTTGGGATTCTAGATGGATATTAATGATTGAAATATCAGGTTAACTTTAAAGAAAATGGTAACCCAGGCCAACACCACCAGTACCCCACTACCATTCCCATACACATATATTTGTTTCCTCATGATGCAGATATCCTGGAACACACTACAGTATAGTCAGGAGATCCAAGCATATGAATATTATATATATAATATATATATAACATATATATATATATTTATATATATATATAAATTCTAAATAATCATCCATGTACCAATAATTGTAAGTATACTATCTATATTATGGCTCACTATACAGCTCTACATAGTGCTCACCATACAGTACTACTGCATTTTAAGGCAACAAATTATCAATTCTCCCTTTTGAAAGATTCAAAGCTACCTACAGAATTGTATTATTTGTAGAAATAATACAAGAAGATATTAATATATTTCATTCATCATTTAGCTTATGTTGATCATCTTGCTCTTTGATTATTTCATTGGGAGTTTCAGCTCTTCAGCAAGAATACAAACTTACTGAAGGCATGAATCATTTCTTATATTTCTTTGAATTCCCCTACTCTCATTCCCAACCAGCTGCCATCAATCAAGCTATCCAATTAGCTACTAGTAAAATACATGGACTCAATAAATATTTGTCAAAAGAAGTAGATGATAAATTCAAATTCTTGGCATTTTTTTTATCTTTAGGATATAACAAAAGCATGACTTGGACAATGCTGAATTAGTTCTTGAAGCCATAGCCTTACATTCTCATTCAAAAGTGTGGAGTTTTGAATCACATTATGTATCAACTTGAGCTGAGATCTTTCTTCTTCTTTCTTCTTCTTCTTCTTCTTCTTCTTCTTCTTCTTCTTCTTCTTCCTTCTTCTTTGTCTTCTTCTTCTTCATCTTCTACTGCTGCTACCACTACCACTACTGCTGCTGCTGCTGCTGCTGCTGCTGCTGCTACTACTACTACTACTGTTACTACTATTACTACTACTACTACTTCTCCTTTTTCTCTTTCTCTTCCTCCTTCTTTTCCTTCTCCTTATGTTCCTCCTCCTCCTCCTCCTCCTCCTCCTCCTCCTCCTCTGCTCCATTTAAGTTATGAACTAAAATTGGTTCACTCTATTGCAGAGCTCATTACTTCATGAAAACTTTATAGAACCTGAAATGGCATAGGAAATTTAGAATTCCTAGCTGTCATCAGAATCACATTAATTAAGCAAGAATCCCCAGCAGGGCAGGATTTTGTTCATTCACACTTTGGGATGAATGTTCGAAAAGGTTTTTGGGAACTTAGCCACATGGTGCCTATTAAAGTCAAAAGAACATTGTAGAAATACCTATTACTTGCTCCCTCTCCAGTTTCTACAACTTCTGACATTGTGTGGCCAGAGTTTCCCCAGCTTCATCTATCTAGAATAAGCCTAAATCTTTACTTACATTGCCACAATTCTTGGCATAATTTACCCTCTTATCATTTCTATAATGATTCAAGAAAGAGACAGAATCAGACAGTGGATAGAAGGCCAAACTTGAAAACACAGGTTGAAGTCTAATCTCTAAACATTTGCTGGCTGACTGGATATAGACAAGTAACAGACTCTTAGTTCTCCCCAGTGACTTTTTAAAGCCATAATTTCAATGGAGAGAGACAGCATTTTCCACACCAAAAAGGACTTAAATGCTTATGAAATTACATCTAGTTTTTTAAGATTAAGGTTTACATATATTTTGAAATCAAAATTAAATTGAGGAAATGGGAGATATTTATGGATCATCATTCACTCTTTGAGAACAAAGTCAGAGAAAACTCACAAGCTATACCATTAGCTCACAGACAGCAATGAGTCAAAGCTGAACTCATGAAGTCTGGTGGGTACCTGAGGTGCAGTCAGGGAAGTGATTCAACATGAAAATCAATAAGCAGGCACAACACATTTAGGTAAGTGGCATTCAGAGCCAGAGTCATCAGAGGACCAACCAAAAGAGTTATGATGAAAGAGATTCCAGGAAATAATCTCTTTGTAAGCCTTTGAAAGTCAATATGCTCATAAAACCCTTATAAGGCAACATCATTTAATAGCCTAATTGCATCATTGCAAGATGTAAGCTATGTATATAATGTGTATAATTATAATTTGAATGAAATTTGTCTATCTATGGCTACACTTTATCAATAAAATTGTAATAGGATAGAACAATATCCATACCATGTATTAATAATAATTAAGTAAACCTCATGACTATTTTACATATTACATAAACATGATGCTATAGGATAGCCCAGTGGACAAAGCCATAAGCTTAGGATCAAGAAGACTCATTTTCCCAAGTTTAAATTCAACCTCAGAAACTTACTAGCTGTGTGACCCTGAACAGATCACTTAACCCTAATGAGAGAAAGAAATGACAAATAACTCCAGTATCCTTGCTAAAAAAACTTCAAATAGGTCAGTCAGACATGACTGAACCAACATTACCTTCTTTTTCTTTTCCTTATATCCTAATGCTTAGTTGAATATCAGGCACATAGCAAACACTAAATAAATGTTTATTCACTGACTGAGTAACTGATTACCCACCAATATACCCATTCAAAATGTGGCCACTGTCTGCATTACATGAAGAAAAAAAATTTCCTCCTCTAAAGGAGTTCACAAGTCTACTGGAAGAGATACTATGAAAATGACTTTATACAGAATAAATATATGATCAGCAGAGAGAAGGTGCTAGAATTAAAGAGGATCAGGGAAAGTTTTCCATAAAAATTGGGATTTTAGCTGAGACTTAAAGGAAACCAAGAGGAGAAGAGAGAGAGCAGTTCAGATGGGCATAGAACCCTAAGGATGGAGGCTAAAGATGTACTGTCTTGTTCAAGGAACAATAAGGAAGTCAAGGTGCACCAGTGTTGACAGAGGACAGATGTGATATTGAGAGATGTAAGAAGATTAGAAAGGTTTTGGGGTGCCATATTTGGAAGAAAATGTATTTCTTCCATGGAAATTTCAACATTTGAAATTACAACAATTACATCATTTCCTCCATTACAAATTACAACCTATACAATTCCTTGTGATTCTATAAGATAGCTCTTCATTTTCTTTAGAACCTTCACAAATTATCCAATCAAGGTCTTGGAGATCTTTTTACTTTTTGTGAATAATGTCAATAATGTAAAGTAAGGTTATCCACCTGTCATCTTTCACTTTTAAACATTAAGCAGTTTATCTCCTTTGTCAATCACATTTCTTTGATACTGTTTGAATATTACACATCACTAATTTAGATAAACAGATGGATTAAAAGAGAGATAATAGAGTTACAAAGATAAAGCTACATATATACATATATAAATACTTATAAAGAGATAAGGACATGGGGGCAGCTAGGTATCTAGGTATCCAAGCAGCAGCCTTGGAGTCAGGAGTACCTGGGTTCCAATCTGGTCTCAGACACTTAATAATTACCTAGCTGTGTGGCCTTGGGCAAGCCACTTAACCCCATTTGCCTTGCAAAAACTAAAAAAAAAGAGAGATAAGGACATAGATACATTTAGCTATGTTATATGTATATACATACATATATATATATATATATATGTATGTCTATAAAATTTAATTCTTTAGATAGCATTTTACTTTGTGTTTATTAGTTGTTTCTCTCCAAACAACCTATTAAACTCCTTGAAGATAGGAATCATATTTTGTTCTGTTTTCATTTTGTGTGTATCCCTCCTATAATTCAAAGAATATGAGTGAAGGATCAGTAGATTTCAACTAATCAACCAATCAGCAATTTATTAAGTTTTAATTATGTCAGGCACTATGTCAATCTCTGGGAATTCAATGACAAAAGTCAAAATATTCTCTGCCCTCAAGAAACTCAAAAAGTTAAGAGAGAAAATACAGATATGTATCTGTTTATGGGTATGTATATGCATATGTATGTGTGTGTATGTGTGTACTAGCATCTAGGATATAAGGAAAGGCCATTTTTAGAAGATGAAAAGTGAGCTGAACACTGAAGGACACTAGATATTTTGAGACATAAGGTAAAAGGGAGTTTGATTCAGGCCCCTTAAGACAGTTAATACATGTTGATGGAGAAGGAAGATGGAGTAGCATATATGAGGAAAATCAAAAAGGTCAGTTTGGTTTAACTAATATATCCCAGAAGAGGAGTACAGCAGGACTGGAAAGGTAGGATGAAATTAAGTTATCAAAGGCTTTAACTCTCAAATAGAGGAAATACATATTCGATCCTGGAAATAATAGGGAACCACTAGAATTGATTGAGTAGAAATGACATGGTCAGATTTGTACTTTAGGAAAAGCAGTTTACCAGCTATATGAAAGGTGTATTGGAAAAGGTAGAGACTTAAAGCAGTCAGAAGACTGTTGTAAGAGTTTGGATGAGAGGCAATGAGAGCCTAGGATGGTGGCTGTGTGAGCGAAAACTAAAGAATAGATATGAGAGTTATGGTGGATATAGAAAAGAATAATTGTTTTTGTTAATGGAATGATATCTCCAAAGAACAGTTAAGAAAATACATGCTACTGGGTGTTTTGATCAACTAAGAAGCATGATATAAATCAAGGTACTTGTTAATATGGAACAATAAATAAGTAAAAGAAGAGGACAGAGTGGACTGTGAAAGGATGGAAAAATTAAAGAAAAGATAACTATTTAGAATATGAGAAGGAATGACATATTTGAAGAAGAGAAAGGAAATATTAAGAGAGAAAAATATCAAAAGTTATTTTCCTAGACTAAGAAAGAAGAAGAAGACTTACTAACCCAGAATTACCTAGTTTTTTTCCTATGACCTGATAATGTTCAAGGTCAGATTAAATATGTTCAGGACTTGGACATATTAGCCTATTGCAATTTCAAAACTGTACTTTTATTAAGTTCCCTGATGTGTCCTACATGACTCATCTACCAGGGGTATATAATATATACTATTACGAATGCTACAGGTCTTCCATAAAGATGAATATTCTTAAGGGTTTTTTTTGACCAGGCAATGGGTTTAAGTGAGTTGCCCAAGGTCACATAGCTAGAATTAGAAGATTATTAAGATTCTGATGCCAAAATTATTAAGAGTCTGAGGCCAAATTTGAACTCAATTCCTCTTGACTCCAGGGTCAGTGCTCTATCCACTGCACCACATAGCTCTTATTCTTGAA
The DNA here is from genome assembly GCF_037893015.1 of Macrotis lagotis. Lineage (NCBI taxonomy): Eukaryota > Metazoa > Chordata > Mammalia > Peramelemorphia > Peramelidae > Macrotis > Macrotis lagotis. Next base: position 322,898,326 of record NC_133666.1, read on the forward strand.
TTTTTAAAGGCAAATATGTATCTCTCTTACAGGAAGCATTTAAGCAACAATATAAATAAATATTTATTTTTTGGTATTACCAGGTCCATTAAGGTTAAAATTATACAAAATGTCAACATTTGGATAAAAAAGTGAAAAATTACCTATTCAATGAATGTAAAAATGCTGGATTGGAAGGAGTTTGACAAGACAAGATTGGCTTTTTTTTTTTTGATGTCATAAAATTCATTCTATAGTCCTGTGTATTTTGCTAATAGATAATATTTGTTTAATAGATAGTATGTGGATCTATATAATGATAGTTTTCTGTCAACATTATCCCTTTCCATACAATATGACTATTTTTACAGATATCAGAGAAGAAAATGAAAAAAAACCACAATATTTTTGAATTTTTCTCAAGATTGGTTATTGTTGAGTATATTACTAATATGCAGTAGAGACAGGGAATGAGACTGCTTTCTTTGAACTAACGAAATAAAAGTATGATGAGGCATTCTATATGTGTAAAATTATCCTCCAATTCTAATGCACTGCTTAGAGCCTCACAGGGGTTGTTGGACACATTTAAGGTCTTTTAGCAATTCAAACTTCTAGAACTATACCTACATGCCCCTACCAAGGTGTGTGACTTTAATAGCCAGCCAGAGTACAAAATAGACAAATGTAAAAACATTTACTGGAATGATAACATAAGAATAGTATTTAAATCACATTTTCCCAAAAACTTGGGGTTCACTTTCCCATAGCTATATAGAGCACTGGGGGAAAAGTGGGCACATCTATAAGGTACCTCAGTAATTCAGAAAACTCAGACAAGCTACACCTCTAACAAGGAAGGATCCTTTCTGTTCTTATGCTATCCTCATACAGCTAGGAAATGTCAACACATGGCATCGCTAAGTCCTTTTCTCTCTAGAGTTCTTGCAAAGCAGGACTAACTTGAAAATCATTTGCTTATGATTTGACTGACTGAACTTGTTTCTCATTAAATGCAATGCCTTCTACTGGGCAACTAGTTTAACAGTAAGATGCAGTAGATAATGGTAGATCAAAGGTAAAGGAGGAGAGAAACCCTCTACTCCCAAAAGAAACAATGTGTGACACCCTCCTCAGAGGGGGATTCTTCTATCTTAGTAAATGCCAAAGAGAACAATCCTCTTGCCCTGACTCATGTTAGAGGCTATGTTTTTCACTTTAGAGGGTCAATCAATAACTAGTCACCTTATAATTCTATCTAATTCAATTAAAGAAAATTTTCACACCTTTTAAATGGGTAACAAACTGCCCTTTGTGGTTCACTTAATACAATGACACTTCATCATCTATATACTTTCCACTTATACTCTGTAATATTGCTTAACTTTATTTGGGAGATAGCAATAGATAAACCTTGCTATTTTCTTATCATTTCCAGAATCATAAATCTGTCAAAAATGCAGTCTTACTTTTCCTTCTCCCAATCAAAAGTCTTTTAATTTGATTTTCTCAATTAAAAAAATTACAACAGTTCTTAGCAATCAGGTCATTTTTTTTTAACATTCCTTTACCAGGTAATATCTATTATTTACAATACTTCCTTTGAATCCATGTCTTTTGTCTTGCAATGTGGATTCATATATTTATCTTATATCCTCAATTAGCTTGTGAGATCATGATCAAGAATCTTGTTTCATTCTGTTTGTAGCCCAATAATGCCTAAAATAAAAATTGATAATACAGTGGGTTTTCAAAGAATGCTAGCTGATAACTTGATTAGAATATAGAATAACTTCAAAAAGAAATGATTTTTGGTACTTTTAGAATACTGATTCAATAAAATATTGTCAATTAGACATCATGAAGGGCTCAATTTGATGAATTTTAAAAAAATTATAATTGCTATATTACATGAAATTGGACAATTACTAGAGTATTTTTTCCTGTCTTTAAAAATTTGCAATTTTAAACTAGATTAAACATTGCCTCTCACCAAAATCACTCTTTCTAAATTAAATTATATTTTCATGATACTACATGTTAAAATCATTCTCACCACCAACCTAGTAAAATGAATTCAAGAGTATTATAAAGCTTTATTACAGTCATTGTATCATATATTTAGTACAAGAATGCACCTCAGAGGTGAGGTAATACAATATACTCATTTTATTATTGAGGAATTAGGGTCCAAAAAGTTAAGTGATTTGTTCAAAGTCTTATTGGTATTACAGAAATTATTTAAAAATGAATGCAGGGTTCATTCAGATTCTGTATGGGTTTTTTTTGTTTTCTTTTTCTTCCTCTGGATGTCCATAGTATTATCCAGAACAAGTCACCTAGGATTATCATAGCTCTCTGAACTGCTGAGAGAAGATACATCCATCAAGGTTGATCAACTCACAATGTTGTTATTAATGTGTACAATGTTCTCTTGGTTCTATTCCCTTCACTAACTTCCTGTAATTCATTTCATGCTTCTCTAGTATACAACCAATTTTGGTTTCTTATAGAACAATTGTACTCCATTACATCCATATACTATAACTTGTTCAACAATGGCTGCCCAATTCTTGGGCATTTCCTCAATTTCTAATTCTTTGTCACTGCAAAAAAAAGTTGCTATGAATATTTTGGTACATGTGAGAATTTTCCCATTTTTATGATTTCTTCTGGATTTAGGCCTAGTATTAGTATTACTGTATCATACATAGTCCCTTATTTTTAAATGAACAATCTAAATACTCATATGACTGACTGGTTAGAGGATAAATATAATGTCCTCTAACTTCAAACTAAGCTTCAAATTAAAGAATAGAAATGAGAAGATTTTGGCATACAATTAAAATGCCTTTAAATTTATTAAAACAAGCTATTAATGTGGAATATGGGAAATGGAGAAAATAACATGCCTCAATAGGAACTACTATGAAGTCCTAAATAATTTTAACCTATGTTTATCAATCACCATAAGGAAGAGGCCAAAGCAGCCTAAAAGTTTACTTAGTCAATAAATCCTTAACTTCTTGGCTAAATAAGGAGAAATAGTAGACAAGTACAATATCAATTTGAACTAGATGTTTATTTATAAGATTTTACCATAAAATATGGTCAATGATTATGAATATTAACACTACATAAAAAAAGAGAAGCAATAAAGATAAAGGGAGTTTGTACAGAATTAGTGAGAGATTCAATTAGACCAGGACATCCCAGACCTATTAGGTACTAGAATTACAAGGAAAGGAAAATTTAAAAAAAGTTACAAGATAATGAATTACAGACAAAATAAGTGATCAATCAATACATTAAAAAAATTAGAGACAACGAATATAGATAATAAACTCAACTCAGAATTGAATGAGGATGAGTATAGGTTAGATTGAATTAAGAGAGTTGAGAAATATTTTAAATGGATCCAAAATTTTCCAGAAATAAAAATATATTTTTAAACCAATTTTCTTCTGCTGATTCTATCAGGGGTTGACAAAGTATGGCCCAGGGGTCAAATCCTCAATCACTGAACTAAAAATGACTTTTATTTTTTTTAAACACAATACAATTCATATCTTGCTGACCTATAATATAGGACTACAAATAATGGAATATCATAGTCCTTGAAGAAATAAAGTTGTAGGTCACCCACAGAGTAATAGAAAGACAGATATGGTCTGCATAAATAGAGTACAAGTTATTAACAAAAGAGAACTGCAATTAGAAGCATTATTTAAAAATGTTGCCAAAAAGACATGTACCTGCAAATATAACTTGACTGATCATGGGACAAGAGAGTTGGGAAATGTTATCCTTTACTTTTGTCTCTTTTGTAATGTCCAGAATTGTAGAGGACTAACTCTATATTAGAGGTAATCTTCTAAAAGTACTCCTAAATAGTAGAGGTAGTCCTCTAAAAATACCTCTAAATTATGCTGAGTGGACTCTATATAAAGCACTGTTGGAGAACATGAACAAGAATCATACAAGTTGAAAAGGTTAGGATAGGTTGGAATCTGTACCTTTATAGGGTACATATTTCAATTATATTAATGATTGACATAAGCTAGTGATGAAATCTGCTTATGATGGTATGTATTTATGAATCAAGAGAAACTACAATATCAAAAGACTAGAAATTGAAAATAATTCAAAGGACCATACAAACCCATATGGTAGGCTTAAATAAAATAGGCTATAAATATAATAAGACATTATATATATATATATATATATATATATATATATATATAAAGTACTTTGAAAATACTGAAGCACTGAGTATTACTATGCTAATAATGAAATGTCACTCAAAATCATCAATAAAATATATGTCCAATCAATATATCAATAAAATATATGTCCATCAATAAAATATATGACCAAATAGTCTACAGATAATGAAGTGAAAGTTCTCAAAAGAAATATGTCACAATTATAGTACCATGTACTAGCATTTCCCAAAATTTTCAATGAGTTGAGGAAAAATTTCACTATGAAATTTTTTTGCATGAATGAAAGCCACATTGGAAGGCAAAAAATTCTAAATGGGAGAGAGTAGGGAGTGGGAACAAGCATGTATTAAGGGTCTAATATGTGCAACATAATATCCTAAGCACTTTTCAAATATTGTACTATTTGATACTTACAATAATTCTATCTGGTAAATAATGCTATTTTATCCATTTTACAGTTGAGGGATCTATGAAAAAGGTTAAGTGACTTGTTCAGAATTACTTAGCTTGTGCATGTCTGAATCATATTTGAATTCACATCTCCCTGATTCTAAGGCCTGAACATTATAGTGCCACCTAGTTGGTCCAAATGATTTGACTCATATTAGAATCAGGAACATTTGAAGAACCATCTTCCTTCTTTAAAAAGATCAGAAGAAACAAAAAGATCAGAAGACTATAAATATAGAATAATTTATATTAAGACTCTAAATCACTAAAAATAAGATGAGGTTGCTTGCTTTTGCTTAGCTTGATTTGTGTACAAAGTAGTAAAATATTGGGGAAATTTGATTTAAAAATAAATTTAAAAAAAAGGTAAAAATAGAGCTTCCAAGAAGGTGTAGCAGAAAATTATTATGGTAACACATATCTGTAATCTGTGCTATGATAGAGGCTGGTGCCAGTGGATCTTCAACTAGAGGGTTCTGAACTGGAATGAGCTGAGGAGATGAGTATCCACACTAAGTGCCATATCCACATGATGAGACCCCAGAGTGTGGTGTCAGCAGATTCTTTAAAGAGTGGGAAACAGAAAGATTGAAAGGCTCAGGTGATCACAAGTGGTATTAAATTTGTGAATGATCACTGCATTTCAAGTCTCTATGTGAAATAGAGAACCCCAAGCTTGATAAAAAAAAAAAGATTGATAAGAATGAACAAATAAATAAAAAATGATTGAATGAAAAATGTAAAAAAGAAAACTAAAAAGTCAATATTAGAAACCATAGATAAGAATTATATAGGAGATAGTATGGATGGACTGCCTCATCTGTTCCTGGGGAGGGAATACCCACAACAATTATTTGTTGAATTGAAGAGAATTTTGTCAGCAGCACCTTCAAGAAATAGGAATTTGAATTGATAGATGAAAGATTGGTAGGATGTGTGTAGGGGATTGTACTTGGAAAGTCTATTCTCTTGAGGTGGTAGAATTGGTGTCCTTCTGTTAGTCTAAATCAATTGTTTATATTTACCAGGCATTCTATCACATATTTAATTTGTTCCTTTACAATACTTTTCAGAAATTTAGGTAACTTTCTCTTTTTATCCCCCACCCATGTTTTTCACTGATATTGACTTTCTGTTGATTCTGATCATTCCATTATCTCCTCTCTTCATTTCAGTGCAGGGTTGATTGCCCCATTCAAAGAGGGGAACAGGGGAACATCAAATAAAAAAAAAAAAAAGCTAGTGTCCAAATATAGTCCATTCCAAGTTCTACTCCACAACTCTCTGTTTTATTCAGGCTAACGTCCTGAAACCCAAAGTACCATGATTTCTTCAAGCTGACAATTGTCTTGGGGCTAAAGAGACTCAATTTATAATTTGAAGAGCAATTATTTGGGTCTCCAGACTTCCAACAAAATGAAGTAGATCAAATATTCACTGCAAGAAAGGGGGGGGGAGTTCACCTCTGTTCACATGTAGCTCATATAAACCTGAACCTCGGCTCTGGGGCATAACTTGAGATTTGATATTAAAGTGTTTCATTTGCAGCCAATTATGCCTAGGATTAGATTCTACAGCTTCCTTGCATATGAGGACAATACTGTGATTTCCGGGCAACCTTATTTCTACTCCCTTTCCCACCTCATACATCCCTTCAGAACCGTCTCCGCCTTCATCAAAACAATTTCATTTGTACTTATGAAAGCATTACAGACGGTAAGCGGAAGGTGCGGAACAAGCTTAACCACTGTAGCTTTTTTCCCATCTGAATATCACGAATCTTGTATCTCACCGTGGTGTAAGGTCTCTGATTACATCAACCTCTCCAAATTATGCTGAAATGAAGGCCATTCAATTTGCTACAATCAGTAACTTTCGAAAGAGCCCACATAATTGATTTCACAGTAATATAGGCATAGGTGAATGAGAGCCCCAGCTTCATTTAGACAATGTTTTCTTTCATTCCAAAGTGCAGTATTCAATAGAAATCAATTTTTTTCCAACAGTTGGCAGCTAAGCTTTTGGCACAAAGTTTCCCACCTCCCCCCAATTTCTTTTTTCCCTTTTTTTAAGTGCAAAAACATGAAAATTGAAATTAATGCCCATGGTGATCTAATAGAAGTTGACAAGCCTTGGGTGAAAAAACTTCTTATTTTGGAACTTGCCTTGATGAGGATTTTAGCCATCAGGCAAAGAGCCATTCCAAATGAAATTCAGCCCACCCGCTCTGTTTGTTACTTAGGCTTGGTACAAGGCATCCTGGCCAAGTGGAAATTTTCTATGTGAGCACAGTTATTATTTCAAATGCTGCTATTTATTTTTCACTTTTTCCCCCCTTTAGTACTCTGAATTTGAGTCTTTTAGACTTCTGATGTTCAATGGGATGGTCTATGCCTTTTCTAATGTATTTGTTCTTCATCAGTCACATAAAAACAGATACTAACTGCTCTGAATGTCACAGGCCAACACAGAGAGAGACAGACAGAAAGATACATACAGAGAGAGAAAGGGAGAATATTAAATGAGAAAAAAGATCATGTCCTTAGTAAATACAATAGAACTGTATAAAATTTTCTTTTATGCCTGAGATAACTGTTCAGTTAAGTCAGTTGGTCATGCAGTTACTCATTCATTCATTCTTCATTCATTCATTCTTTAGTCATCCATTCAATAAGTATTTACAATGAAAAGATGAAATCACAGGTCTGGATCAAAACAAACAAAATTTGAGAGGGGATTTTTTTTTTTTTGGAATGAACCCTGTCTCTAATTTCAGGTTGAAATCCCCACTTATGATACTGTGGTACCTTGATCAAGTCACAACCTCCTGGAGCCTCAAGTTCCCCATTTGCTAAAGAAAGCAACTAGAATAGCTATTATTGAGTTAAAATATTAGTTTTTTCCATCACTACCTATATATGACTTTGGAAAAATCACTATGTATCTCTGTTTCCTTGTATATCTAGATCATTTCCCTTATAAAGTTTTGAGGGAATTATATTTAAAAATCTAAATTGCTAATTAATTAGTTGTTTTTGATGAAATGACAGGTTCAATCTATGCAATCTGGGCGGTATCCCTGAGCTTTGGAAGATATCATTTGATAGGTGGTACCCTGAATCCACTGCTGGATCTGAAGTTAGGAAGATCAGACTTCGAACCTTCTCTCAGACACTTTCTACCTATGTGATCCTGACCAAGTCTCTTAACCTCTTGGTCTCACAGTTACCTTACCCATAAAATAAGACAAATAATAACATCTACCTTCCATGATTGTGTGAAAATGAAGTGTTACAATTTTTATAAGCACTTGGCACAATGTTTGACACAAGCTATTATTAATTCCTGAATGCCTCATTTGTTAGGCATTGAAGAGAACCAATATCTCTTCTATTCATAAATAACATTCAATTCAGGCAATATTCCCCTTTCCCTTGTATGTATATTGTTCATTATTAATTAAAAATGTAGTTGGGACATCTGGAATTTTTAAGAGTCAATATATTTGGTGTCAAAGGACCTTTCTTTGAATCCCATCTGGCCACATAACCTCAGACAGTTTCCTTCCATTTTCTGGGAACAAAGAGGGTGGACTAGATGATCTCTCAAGTCCTTTCTTACCTCTAATATTCTGTAATTATGTGGATTTGTAACAGGGTAGTGATGATGTGTCATTATCAAATGCTATGTTCTTCATAAATACTTTTGTATTTGCCTTACAATCATATCCTGTAATGTATTTTCTTTCTCCCAGATTTCAACAGATGCTACCTGGTCCTATTTGAATCTCATGCTGCTTCTCACCTTCACATTGCAGATGCTTTTCTTGTCACCTGGACAGACTTTGCATTTTTTTCAGACTGACCTCCTAGTTTACATTGTCTAATTGGAAGAGATACAATAATTTTTGTTTGTTTTATGAAAAGAAGTTGATGTCAAAGATAATCTCAACAAGGACTTACAAGGTATATTGGAAGAAACAGTTAACTAAAAGTTATTATGAAAAATTTGTTCTTCTAGTTATGGGGCAGGAAGGTATTTCCCATTTTGCTAAATAGAAAATAATTGAGAAGGCACACCTGGATAAAATTGTTAAGCAACATGTAAAAAATGTAAGCATTCATTTAAAAATAACAAAATATTGTATGCCTTAATTTTTTAATTTGTACATTTACTATCAATTTACCATTGGGTCAAAAAATAAAACATCTAGACTATAATTTTTCACTGTTGTAAGTAGCCATGGCACATATATGTAATGAAATATTTATAAATGATAACACAATAATCACAAGTGAAAATATGAGCCACACTATTTGATTAAGATGAATCCTTTAACCTCACATTCTAAATGCAAAACTCAACAAAGATATTATAACCTGTGATTTCAAGGGAAATTCAGGCTTTAGGATATCAGGACATGGGGAAGTAATTATAGGCAAAGTAAGATTGCTTGGAAAAAATCTCTTGAAATAACTTTCATTGTAGAAGTTTTGTAGGGTAAAGTATCTAGCATAAATTAGAATAAATGACTTTTGACCTTCCAATATTGTGAATCTATAGGGTTTTATGTGATTTATCTCTTTGCTGTTCTTCACCACCAATGTAGGTTATCTAAACAGGCAGGTATGAACAATCAGTCATAATTCCCAACTACTTACGGCAGATGGCCCAGAAAAATTTAGGAAAGATAATGATTTAAGTAAGTAGGAAGTAAGTTGCAAGTAGGAATTTTGGTACATAAAACAAATAGATTATAGGGAGAACATAGAGATTATATGGAGTCTGACCAATTGGACAGGTCATTGGTACCATCTAATTTTCAGTTTCTGGCTTGTCCCAACTTAATTATGTCTGTGCTGTCTCACCCAGTGTTTCAGAGCAGCAAATTCTTCTGAGGGTCCATTAATAGTTAATCAACCTCTACTAGTCTCAGCCATCCCCTTTTTATATATTTGGGGCTTGTTTGGGAAAACTCTGTTGTGGATGTTTTAACTTTGGAATAGTCCATAAATCATTGTTCCATGAAAATTACCACAGCCTCATTCTTGGATGCAGAAAATTCGACCTTCTCTGGGTATCTGTCTATGAAAGAAACCATTTAACGCTTGTTGTTTGTGGTGGTTTGTTTTTTGCATGAAGTTCCATTATAAACTAGCCAGGAGATATATCTCCACAGAGCAAGTTTGAACAGCATTAAAGTTTACGTGGTTTAAATCACTTCAGATTGTGGGGTATTTGGATCTTTGAATTTTATGATAATGTCAAGAGAGCTTCTGGTGAGTCCCATTAATTTTTTTGGTATTGTTTAATTTTACATGAGTAAATATAATTACTCCTTTTGTCATGAAGAGCAAGTTCTAATACCAATTTATAATTCATGGAGCTAATTATGTTAACGAGGAGGCAATCGTTCCTCAGCTATCTCCCCTGTAATTTTAAAGGATTTTGATTCCCCCCTCCTCTCTTTCCTCTACAATTTCTCTTCCAGCTATGAAGAGGAAGTGTACACAATTCATCTGTGATATAATTATTTACCATGGCAACAGTTGGTGAATGGGATTGGGAAGTTTCACATAAGGAGAAAGCAGCTTTACAGGAACAGCCTGCAAAATCCTTTGAAGACAAGTAGAGAGGCCTTTCAGGTAGAAATGGCTTTTGTTTCCCTGAAATATTAAGGAGGGGCTCAGGTTCCCCTGCCATTGTGTGAACCAGTGTTGATCCCCAAATAAAAGCAGCAATTTCCACAGTTTCCTTTCTGAAAATTGTATTGGCCCAGGGACCCATAAGGAGTTAACCCACACTTCCCCTCAGCATCTGAATTAGACAGTACTTAGGAACTCCACTGATGGGGTGAGCTGCTACTGGTTGATAACTCATCCTAGGGCTTCCAGATCTAAATTTATTTCTGAGGAAAACAAAAGGGTTCCAATTCTCACAAAGAATCAAGAACCTTCCTTTCCTCCAAGCCTAAAGAGACTTTGAAGCAGGAAAAGGAAATCTATAGAAATCCACTGGTATAATCTTTGTGCCTCCCCCAGGCTGCCACCAGCTCACCCCCTTTCCCATTCAATGATATATTCGTATTTTAACCCCACTGGTACGATGGAAAATGTAATCAATGCTCCCCAAAAGGTTGACATTGAGCATTTAAAAGGAATAACAACAACATAGCAATCACCCTTCTCCCAGGTACTGGGAGATGTGAATCTAATCCACCTGGGGGAAATGTCAGATTGTATTCTCCTTTGCTTGCAGCAATACTACTTTCATTTGGTAAAATAATCCCTGATCACATGGTAAGAGTCCTGTTGTTCTATAAATTGCATGTTAATTATATCCAAGGCTACAGGCAAGAGGAAGGGCTGGAGGAGTAGGTGGAGGAAAGTTTTGAGTACAAATTAGGTGTGCAGGGCTTCAGTTAGTATTGGTTCCTGCAGAAACACAAGGCAATGTTGGACAGGTACTGGTACTGATGGGGATGCATTGACTGGAAAGCAAAGTAGAGAATTCCACTGAAACAAGAGAAGTCTTTTTTTTGTCCTTCACATATTATTTTATTCAATTTTTCATCTAAAGCAAAACAGACTTTACAAAACATCAAATAATATGATCTTTTTTAAAGTCTAGAAAAACCTCATGGGCTTCATTCCTCAAAATTAAATTATCAATTATCACATATATAAGATATGCATAATTTTAATTGGGATATACATATATATGTGAATTTTATTGGAATATAATTTTGTAGATTTTGTAGATTAATTTTGTAGATTTGTAGATTACTACAGGACACACAATTTTTTAGAAAGATTTTATTTATTTTGAGTTTTACAATTTTTCTCTCATTCTTGCTTCCTTCCCCCCACCCCACACAGAAAGCATTCTGTTAGTCTTTACATTGGTTCCATGTTTTACATTGATCTCAGTTGAATGTGATGACAGAGAAATCATATCCTTATGGAAGAAAAACAAAGTATGAGATAGTAAAATTACATAATAAGATAACTTTCCCCCACAATTTGAAGGTTTATGTTCAAATTCTATAATTCTTTCTCTGGATACAGATGGTATTTTCCATTGCAGATAGTCCAAAATTGTCCATAACTGTTTCACTGATGGATTGAGCAAATCCATCAAGGTTGATCATCGCCCGCATGTTGCTATTAGAGTGTACAGTGTTTTTCTGGTTCTGCTCATCTCACTCAGCATCAGTTCATGCAAATACTTCAAGGCTTTCCTGAACTCCTATCCTTCCTGGTTTCTAATAGAACAATAGTGTTCCATGGCATACATATACTACAGTTTGTTAAGCCATTCCCCAATTGAAGGACATTCAATTAATTTCCAGTTCTTTGCCACCATAAACATGGATGCTATAAATATTTCTGTACAAGTGATGTTTTTACCCTTTTTCATAATTTCTTCAGGGTATAGATCCAGTAATGGTATTGCTGGATCAAAAGGCATGCACATTTTTGTTGCCCTTTGGGCATAATCCCAAATTGTTCTCCAGAAAATTTGGATGGCAGCTCCACCAACAATGTATTAGTGTCCACCAGATTTCCTGAATCCCTTCCAACATTGATCATTGTCCTTTCTAGTCAATTGGCCATTCTGAGAAGTGTGAGGTGGTATCTCAGAGTTGCTTTAATTTGCATTTCTCTAATAAGTAATGATTTGGAGCAATTTTTCATATGACTATGGATTGCTTTAATTTCCTCAGCTGTAAATTGCCTTTGCATATCCTTTGACCATTTGTTGATTGGGGAATGCCTTGTGTTTTTGAAAATTTGACTCAGTTCTCTGTATATTTAGAAATGAGTCCTTTGTCAGAAATACTGGCTGCAAAAATTGTTTCCCAACTTACTACATTTCTTTTGATCTTGGTTACAGTGGTTTTGTTGTGCAAAAGCTTTTTAATTTAATGTAATCAAAATTATCTCATTTGTTTTTAATGATGATCTCTATCTCTTCTTTGGTCATAAACTGTTTTCCTTTCCTTAGATCTGACAGGCAAACTACTCCTTGATCTTCTAGACTGCTTATAAGTCATTTATATATATAATTCATGTGGATCTTATCTTGGTATGGGGTGTGAGGTGTTGGTTTAATCTAAGTTTCTTCCATACTAACTTCCGATTTTCCAAACAATTTTATCTAAGAGAGAGTTTTTATCCCAATATCTGGACTCTTTGGATTTATCACACAGCCGATTACTATAATCATTTCTTGCTGTTGCACCTAGTCTGTTACACTAATCCATGACTATTTCTTAGGCAATACCAGACAATTTTGATGACTGATGCCTTATAATATAATTTTAGATCTGGTAAGGTTAAACCACCTTCTTTTGCACTTTTTTTCCATTGAATCCCTGGAAATTCTTGACTTTTTATTTCTCCATATAAATTTACTTGCAACTTTTTCTAACTCATTAAAGTAATTTTTTTGGAATTTTGATTGGTAGGGCACTAAACAAGTAGTTTAGTTTTGGTAGAATTGTCATTTTTATTATATTAGCTTGACCTATGAATGAACAGTTGATGTTTGCCCAGGTATTTAAATATGATTTTATTTGTGTGAGAAGAGTTTTATAATTGTTTTCAAAAAAGTTTTTGAGTCTACTTCGTAGGTATTTTATTTTTTCTGAGGTTACTTTGAATGGGATTTCTCTTTCTAGTTCTTTCTGCCATATCTTGCTAGTCATATATAGAAATGTTGAGGATTTATGAGGGTTTATTTTATATCCTGCTACTTTGCTAAAGTTGCTAATTTTTTCTAGTAGTTTTTGGGATTCTCTAGTTATACCATCATGTCATCTGCAAAAAAAGTGAGAGTTTTGTCTCCTCCTTCCCTATTCTAATTCCTTCTATTTCTTTTTCTTCTCTTATTGCTGAGGCTAACATTTTTTTTTAGGTTTTTGCAAGGCATACAGGGTTAAGTGGCTTGCCCAAGGCCACACAGCTAGGTAATTATTAAGTGTCTGAGACCGGACTTGAACGTAGGTACACCTGACTCCAGGGCGGGTGCTTTATCCACTACACCACCTAGCCGCTCCACTATGCCACCTAGCCGCCCCAGAGGCTAACATTTCTAATACAATATTGAATAGCAGTGGTGATAATGGGCATACCTGAAACAGCAGAAGTCTTTTAAGGTAGAGGAAGACAGCAGTAACAGAAGCCATAGACTAACCATGATAGATAAGGAATCTCCTGGATCACAGAAACACAGTAGCACAGATTGAGTTTAGAAAGGAACATTAGCTTTCTTTTAGTCCAGCTGTTTCATTTAAAATGGATTAAAACAGGCAGAGTTTCAATACTTGCCCAGCATCACACAGGTGGCAGAATAGAGCAGAGCTAGTATCTTGATATAATTGTCTTAATGCTGTTGCTGCTACAACAAGCACAGCAACACAAACAACAGCAATAACAATAGAAAACAAAAGAAAATAAACAAAACTCCCTAGCAATCACATCTATCCAAACACAGGATAGGCCTTTTTGGGAGGTAATCATTCTCCTTTCCTCCTTGTCTTATTTGTTATAGTATTAAGGACTAGACAGCCACTGTGGTCCCATTCCAACTCAAACTTATGTGATTCTGTCTTTCTGACTCATTGTCATTGTGAAGAAATGAGATTTAGAGACACTAATGAGATATCTAGATATCTAATGGTTAGTTTGTTGTTGGTTGGTTCTTGTTCTTCATTATCAAAGAAGACCAAAATGACATCACATTGTTTGAAAGAAGTTACAATGTGTCTGACTGTGGCTGATCAGACCAATATGAACTTGGAATGCTCTACCACAAGTTGGGCACAAATAATCTATGTGAAACACTTGGGTTAGGTACTCTGATCTTTTCTGTATCCCATTTCCTTTGAGCTATTTTAATTCTGTCTTGCTTTTAGAGCTCAGCACCCACTCTGATGAGGACACACAATGCTGGGAAGTTCTGTGCCAGTGTCTCCTATGCTGTACCTAGACAGAGACCTTCAGGTTCTTCCAGTATAGGTTTTTTTTTTTAGGTTTTTGGCAAGGCAAATGGGGTTAAGTGGCTTGCCCAAGGCCACACAGCTAGGTCATTATTAAGTGTCTGAGACTGGATTTGAACCCTGACTCCAAGGCTGGTGCTTTATCCACTATGCCACCTAGCCGCCCTCCAGTATAGCTTTTGACACCTTTGTGAGCACTTGCCTATAATAGCAAGTTATGGTGGAAGTGATATAGTGCATTATCATAGAATTTCAGAATTAGAAGGAAATTCAGGGTTATTTTGTTAAGAGGGTTTTACTAACTCCAAAAATTGATGTAGAAATTTGTCTATGAGATAGTTACCAAGGAAAATGAGTTAGAAGTAAAATCAACAATTATCTTCTGGATCAATCAGCCTGATAAGAAGTATTTAAGAAGTGTAAATACTGTAAAACAACTGATATCACCATTAAATAAGTTTCTGTACCTGAGGATGATATTGCAAAAGGTTATCTATATGGTTATAGGAGAAATAAACATCACCATTCTCTCATTCAATAAGTAATTGTTATTAATAGAGAGTAGACTTCTTGACGGCAAGGATTGTTTCAATCTTGTCCTCAGAGTTTACCACACTGCCTAGTATAGAGCAAACACTTCATACATGAATATGGAATGCTTGACTTAGCAAAAAATAGTCAGCATAAGGAAGGGAAGAAATAAAATCATTAACAACTTATAGCTAATGCAGACAGTAGAATTAAATAAGAAAAATCACTTCATTTTAAACATGAGGCGGTGACATCAAACGATCACTTAGTGAGTTGGTGATTATATAGATGACAAATAACAATAATACATATGCAACACAATATGGGAAATAATAACAAATAGGTGATAGGTGGTATTTTTTTTTTTGCTGGAGTTGAAGAAAGTTTCCTAAAAGAAGTGCCTTGAATTTCAGATTTACAGGATTTAGTTTGGCTGGTTAAGTAATGGGTCTTTGAATTCTTTTGTAAATCATGTAATTGGTGGAAATTGTCCTCCTTTGATTGATTGTGAGGCTCACAGATTACAGCATCCCTCACATCCTAAAGGTCTTAGTCTTTGTCTGGTGAACACCAAACTTAAGGATGTTTGTCTCCCCCCACCCCAGGAGCAGAACAATTATCCTTAGGCTGTCACTATAATTATACACCTACTAGATCAGTATTCCCAAAAGATTAGATTTATTTAATTCAACAATCCCACCTCTATAATTCAGATTTACCTCTTAGAGTCCTAAATAAGTCACTTTTTTATAATCCATAATCAACTAGAACAACCAAAACATGGACCCATCAAATACTTAAGAGATGCATCTTTAGCAACCAGGACTCATCCTTAAAAATAAGATGAAAATTTTTTGGTTTATGATTTTTTCCATCCATCCTTCTATTTCATCTGTATGTTCTTCTAAATATTTATTCTCCTTATCTTTAAATACCCAGTGAAGTCCAACTGTTTCCAAATTATCTTGGGACTTTCAGTCTGTTGTACTATTGATTTTCTTATAGAGTACCTCAGGATTTGGATGTTTCCCATACCTTACCATCTCTAAATCTCAACAACATGGTCCTATGGGTGGATGATACACATTAAATACACATAAATGATCATTATTTAACCTGGCTAACATGAATAGAGGATTTACATTCAACTAGGGAATTCTGAGAAGTAAAATTATTCCAAATGGAATGCATTTCTAATAATGGAATTTCAGCATTGTGGAGAGGCAGCAGGGGAATTGTTTTTAAGACATCATGGAAAATGCACAGAAAGACCTCTTAAGACCTGTATCTGCAATGTGAACAAAGATATCTCACCACTCTTAGCTTTGGTATTCTTATTGTAAAATGAGGGAATTGAACTAAATGAACCCTAAGTCTCATTCTATACCTAGATCTTATGGACCAGTAGTGTGGATGAGAGTTTCAGATTACTTATGTTCATGGATAAGACAGCTGTTGAAAGCCACATCTCCATTCTCTTCATGTTTCATCAAACCACTAAGCAAAGCATAGTATGTGGGAGCACGAGACCGTGGAAGGAGAGCTAGGTTTGGAATCAGAATTTCTGGCTTCCAAATTTGGCTCTGCCACTTATTTCCTGTGTAAATTTGGGTAAGTCACAGCAGCTCAGGATTTTGATTCTTTCATCTGTGACATAGTGGGGGAGGGACAGGGAAGATGATCTGACCTCTAAGAATCCTTTCACCTCAAAATCGGGGATGCTTTGTTCATCTGGCTAAACAGTTGAGCAGTTTGATAAGAGTGAGTGTGACCTTTCTTGACCCTGCTGTGACCAACTGCTATCACAAATACAGGGTTAACCATTCTGTGATCTTTTGGAGTACATCCAAATCGACTCTGGCAGGGACTTCAAGGCCATGCTGTGATCCTATTGCCATAACCAGCCATGAATGATTCACTATTCCACCTCACCCCATCTCCCTGAATTGACCGCTAAAGTGACATTGAACTTCTCTGTCTTTATCTACATAAGCTTTCCTTGTCTTTCATAGAATCCCAGACTGCAACATCTACGAAATGGTGACTGTTTCTTATTCCCTTTAGTGTCCAGATGGCCTGTTTAAAACACCATGAAGTAAAAGGAGCAAGAAGGAAATATTGCTGTCGAATTGTAGCCTACTGGTAGAAAAATTTAGAAGAAAAAGTTCTTTTACTCTGCTCCTCTTGCCCCGGCAACCCCCTTCCTTTACAGAGGGTTTTAGTGTTAAAAGAAAGAGAAAAAAAATACCTTCAGATTTATTTGACTCTGCCATATTAACTATAAAAAAGATCTACCCTGTTCCAATCTTAACCCGGCAGTGAACTATAAATCCAACCTCCTCTCTCTACTGGGGAAATAAAATCCAAATACAGTAGCATCCAAATAATTATCAGCAGTCGAGCTGTCCTGGCAGGATGCACTGTACAAGATTCAATTTTAACTAGTGATTACAGGCCAGTAACCTTCTAGCCCTGAATGTCAAATGGCCATGTCACTTTCTCCCGTCATGGAGTATGTCAGAACTCACAGCAGCCGGGTGACTTTTCATCAGAGGTAATGAATCTTGTACTCCTGAGATGGGAAATGTCAGTTCACCTCTTTCCATCAGCATCCCCTGTACCACACCTCCCCCCAAACTCACCCATTCACACATACATGCTCTCTTCCTGCAACATGCCCAGGTCACAATCATCAGGAAATAGGAATCATGCAATATCTCCCCTCATAGCCCTATCATGAGACCTGCTGCTCCTAGATTAAAATTGTAGCATATGACCAAGTGGCTCTTACCTAAATTCTCAGTCACACATGGTACATTAGCCAATCTCAGTGTTCCCACTGCTGGATGAGGTTAGAAAGACTCATGCATCAAAAAGTCCTCTTGTCCTTGAGCATCTAAATGGGATTGGAGTATGTGGAGAAATACTCAGCAGAGCAGCACTGACCTAACTGCAAACAGGGTTTGGGTCACCAATCCAAAATCTAATAGGTTGCTTTTCAATCCCATGAACTTACCTCGTCTTTGATTTTGCCCTTATTTTATGCACTGAGTTTGTTTAAAGTACACATTATAGGTCAAGACTGTGTCTTAAGTATGAATAAGAAATAGATCTTATAGCCTGATGAGGAGAGCCATTATGATATTGTAGATAGAGTGTTGGCAGAGTCAGGAAGAGTTAGGAGATAATTCTGTCTTGGATACTTCCTAGCTTAGTTTTTAAACATAATAGGGAGAAAAGTATTAAATAAATGTAAACCCAAGCAAAAATATCAATGAGAGGTAGCAAAGAGAATAAGGGGCATCTGATTGACACAGTGGATAGGGTACCTGGTCTGGAGTCAGGAAGACCCATCTTTGTGATTTCAAATTAGACATTTACTAGATGTTTAACCCTTTTTGCATTGATTTCTTATCTGCCAAATGAGCTGGAGAAGGAAATAGCAAACTACTCCAACATCTTTGCCAAGAAAACACCAAACACCTGAAAAGTCAGAAGACTGAAGCATCACAAAAACAACAACAACAAAAGGATTAAGATATATCTAAGTTTATTTATATTATGAATCAGTATTTCAGAGAATAGGAAAAAACCTAGTATACTTGACTGATAAACTCAGAAGAGGGTAATTAGTATGGAGAAAGAACTGAATAACATAGTATATAAGAATCCATTGAATGAAGGGAGAGGAATGTTAAGAGAAGCCTAGATTTAACTGTGAAATGATAGCTATCTTCAAGTATCTGCAGGTTGTCAAGGGGAAGAATAATTAAACTTTTTCTTCTTGACTCTGGGAAGAATAGGTGGAAGGTACAGAATAACAATATTTTGCTCCATATATGTATGTTACACAAAGAAAGCCTTAGCAGAGTTATCTAAAAGTGCCATTAACTGCCCCAAGTTATAGTGAGTTCTTCATCACTGGAAATCTTCAAGCAGAGACTAACTGATCACTTGGATGGTAATGTTATAAAAAGATTTCTAGTCAGGTTACAGGTTGAACAAGATATCCTAGGATACCACTTGAAACTGAGATTCTTTGATATTGGAAAATGCTTGAATAGAACAGATAAAAAGATCATAAAGAGGGGCATTAGAATAAGTAGAAATGAGCAAATCAATGTAAGTTTCAATAACAACACATACCTAGATAGTATCTAGAGTGAAACAGGCTAGGGTTATTATACTTATTGGAACAAAGGCCAGTGTGACTAGTAGAAGTAGCATTGGGCTATAGACAACCTGCCTCCAGGGAAATGGCATCATGTTTACCATCAATTTAATTAACAAGGTCACTTTAGCCTTAAGGGTTAGAAAAATCAGAAATATATTCTTGACAGGATATGCGAAGAGGTATTGCAAGGTCTGCAACACTTCAAGAAGTCAGAGACTATGTAAAGAGAGTCAATGGATCTCTAAAGAGAAGGTCAAGATAGGTGTTAAATAAGTCAATTAACAATTATTTATTATTTTTTTCTTTTGGTATACCAGGAACTATGTTGATTTGGGAGATACCAAGTTTTTAGAAAATGAAACAAGTCCTACTCTCCAGGAGGTTATACTCGATGTGAGGAGATAAGAGAAGGATGATAATTACATACAGAATAAATATAAGGTAATTAAATATGTTAGGGAAGAAGTACCCTAGAAGAATGAATAGATCAGGGAAGTCTTCATATAGAAGAGCACTTGAAATACGTCTTGAAGGAAGAAAGATAATTTATGAGAACATGCCAGGATTGGAGGAAGCATGAAGGATTCCTAGTAAAAAGGCACAGAAATAGGAACTACAATGCTAAATGTGAGGAATAGAGAATAGATAGATTAGACCACAGAGTGTGGCAAGAAAAAATAATGATAATAGCTGGCATTCATATGAAATTTTAAGTTTTGCAAAGCACTTTATAAATATTGCTTCATTTGATCATTAAATTGCTTCTCTATTGTCATTTTACAGATGGAAACTATGTTAGAGAATTGGCAATATCTAGTATCTGAATACTTAAGGTCAGATTTAAGTTCAGAACTTCCTGATTCCAAGTTTATTTATTCTTTATTTTCTACCACGCAGTTGCCTTCAGATCAAAACTAGAGGATTACTCATTCAATGAATAAAAGTCAGAGGTTCGAAAATGATCAGATATCATCAAAAGTCTGACCATAAATGATGTTGACTAGCAACTTGAAAAAAAAAAAGATAGCTATTATTCGTATGATCCACCAAGAAACTTCTGGGAAAACAAAATCTTTGGGTTCTGGAGGGGCGTGTTTACCAGTCTGGGAGGAAAAGGACATCATGACAATCAGAAGAACATCAAGAGAAAGGTTTGAATATACCATGTTGTTGTCAATTTGTCTCCATAAA
Source organism: Macrotis lagotis (assembly GCF_037893015.1). Classification (NCBI taxonomy): domain Eukaryota; kingdom Metazoa; phylum Chordata; class Mammalia; order Peramelemorphia; family Peramelidae; genus Macrotis; species Macrotis lagotis. The sequence continues at coordinate 322,918,883 of NC_133666.1, forward strand.
ATCACAGAGTGCTTCTTTTGCCCAGGCATTGCTGGGGTACCATGTTGCCTCGCTGATATGGGAGAGTCGTATCCAAAAGGCCAAAGACTTCCACAGCATCTGGAGTTTCAGCAGAAGACCTATTCCAAACCAGGCCATGGGGTGAAACAGTTCTGAAAAAGGCAGTGAGAAGGATGTCTTTGCACAATAACTCTACTCATTTTAATACACATCATATGCAAGTGATACCATCATTTGTTGTCATGGTCTTCTGATTATGAAGGACAAGAAGAGGATTAGCCAAATAATCATGATAGTATACCTTTGGACAAGGACCTTGTCTTCTGAGGGAGAGGTAGGACACTCTTTTGGTATCTGGGTCTAAGGGGGGAAAATATCTTGGTGACTTTTGTGATGCAAGTCACTTCCTTCCAGAGTTCTATCACATTAGACTCCAAGGAGTTAATTATGGTATGTGAGAGAGGCCTCCTAGCCTCTTGAATACACTGTTCTCAATAACACATACCTCTTTCCCTAAGGGTTAGATTCTAAGGAAAGCCTCCATGGAGGAAATAAATTTGTGGTGGATTTGATGGTTGATAAAGATTTTTCTTAGATAGGAAGGAGAGGTAAAGGCATTTACATCCAAGAGAAAGGTCACAGAAAAAGCAAGGATGTGTAAGAACTGAATTGTTCTCTTCTTTCTCATCTTTCCTAGATCTAGTACAAAAGGAATGTAAGGAAATCCACTAACCCTCTTTCTTGATGGTCTAATGGAATTTCACTTGTCCAATAATTTCCTTCTTTATATAACTATTTAACTTCACTACCATGGTATGTTCATATAGTGTAGTACAGTAGAAAGAGTACTGATTTTGGATCCCAAGGACCCATTTCTGATCTTTATTATATGGGTGATTTTGTGCAGTTACTTCAGTTCTTTTGATACTCTTTCCTCGTGTTTGGGGAAAAAAGAGATTGGACTAGATGCACATTACAGTTCCTTATTGCTCCAAATCATTTTTTTTTATGATTTTGCATCTGGACATGTACAATGATAATTAGAAGAACTATACTCAGATTCTAAAGTAATAATTCAGTGAGAACCTCAAAATTGCTCCAGCTTGTCCTTTGAGTTCTGCATTCAGATTGATAATGACACCTTTCCAAAAAAGTCCATTTAGTTGTCTTGAATTTAGAAGGAAATTCTGTAATGAAGGAAAAAAATTACCCTTGTACCCAAAAAACACCAACCATGAAATTTCTATTTAAATGCAAACTTCTGAAATTATATTTCAAATATCTTCTTATCCCAAGAGTATTAATTAATAATTGTAAAGAGCTTTGAAGATGGAAAGTGCTAAATTAATGTCAATATTTATTTATTAATACTCAGAGGAGTTGATGGTTCCATTTTGACGTTGCCTCTTTTAAGATCAAGTGCTGAATTCTACCATCATTTGAAACTCTTAATTAGCTTCTCCAGCCACCAATTACCAAATGGAGCATTTAGCTTCTATTCCTGAATGTAGCATTACATATGTAACCATATATATATATATATATATACATATATGTATATATATATATATATATATACATATATATATTCATTTGCATTGTGGATTTGGTGAATGTTTTTACTCATGATTTATGTATGATTACTTTGTGAACCCTAGAATAATGCTACAGATAATGGTGGGAAATTATGATTGAAACATTTGCTTATTTTACTGTCACAATGACCCTGTGAGGCTAGAATCATATGATTGCAGGATAATAAAATGTTAAGATGGTAAGAGATCTTAGCAATAAACTGTCCAGTCCTCTCATTTTATGAATAGTTACTAGATAGGTCATTTGAGTAGCAAGAGAATCTGTGTCAATATTTAAATAGTCTCATCTAAATACAAATCCAGAGAAACAGGGGGTTAGGAGAGGTTGTGATGTCTCCTGTTGTTCAATGTCATAAGACAATGCAACCTGAAGCTAAGATTTGAAACTGGGTAAACCAGATCTTCAGGCTGCTAGGTGAGTCAGTGGTAGAGTTGAGTTTGGAGTCACGAAAATATGAGTTCAAATGTGACTGCAGACACTTAAAAGCTTAATAATATTCATTGAATTGTGATAGTAGCTATTCCTTTAAAAACCTCCTCATATTTGGATTTCTACTATCTACAGACCTTGAAATTTACTAACTTCTTTTCTAATCTTAAATCTATAGATTGAGTTGATATTTTATTGTTTGAGAGTCTGAGAAGAACAAAGCTTAGCTTTATTGTTTTAAATTCTCTTTTTGTTGTGTCCAAATGATGTTAAAAGTAAAGTAAAATCCAAACATTCCTGAATAGCCCTCTAATTTTCCACCTTTTTTCAGAAACATCTCTGGTTTCCTCAAGGGAAACCATTATAGTCACTACCAGTATGGGAGACAGTGTTTTATAATGGGTGTAGGGATAGTGCTGGTATCAGAAAAACTTAGATACAAATTTCCCCACTGACTAGCTGTGTGACCTCAAAGAAGCCATTCAGTCACTCAGATCTTCTGTTCCTATGATTTCATAGGGGAGAGAGGAGAGGCAACTGTAATCCCAGTAGTATCTACCTTAAGGGTTGTGGTGTGGCTTTAATGAGATAATAAGCATAGAGTGCTTTGCAAAATCTAAAGTCCTATATACAAATCAATTATTGTGACACAGTTCTTGTGATTGACTTGTTTTTCTTTGCCTTTCAGTGTTCTACTGTTAACTCAGGTAATTGCTGTGAAGATAGGACCTTGGCTTGATAGGTGTCCATCTGGCCTAGTTCTTCACTCTCCACCTAAAGTCATAATCCTCATTTAGAAACATCAAACATCTTTAGTCAGGATCCAGAAGGGATCATTTTCACGGCAGGAGGGGCAATGAACAGCCAGAGCAGATGGCCACCTGCAAAACCAAGTGGTGCATTTTAGCACCAAGGTTCAGAGCAATCAAGGAAAAGGTGAGGTGGGGGGAGCAAACAGAAACAAGGGAAATTCTTCTGATACTGACAGTTTCTGTCATGTCTAGGAAATACTGAGGAGTGTTTCATTCAGTAAGTGATTATTTAGAAATAGAACTACTTCCTGAGCTTGAGGAGCAAAACTGGAGACGGATTGTATTAATCAATGTAGGATACATATTTAGTTACTGGATGGTGATGAAACAGTGTGTTGTGTGTGTGTGTGTGTGTGTGTGTGTGTGTGTGTGTGTGTTGGATAGACGTGTGTTTCTGGTTGTATGAGTGTCATTGGGGAGTAGAAGAAGAGATGAGGGGAGAGAATCAGGTTCAACAAAATATTACAGGAAGGGGGTTAAAGGTAATCTAGTTCTACTTCCTGATTTTACAAATAAAGACCCCGGGTCCCAAAGAGTTAAAGTGACTTGGCTAGAATCACACAGATAGTAAATGGCAGAGTGTACCTACAAACACAGGATCCGTCATTTCAAACTCAGTTTTCTTTTCATTCTACCATACTGTGTCCTTGTTTCTTTGTGGTTGTTGAGAACTTGCCAATTATCAAAAGACAAAAATATTTCAATATGCAAAAAAGAATAAGAAAAAAGTCTATACAAGAACCTGTGAAATTATTTGGTACACAATTATTACAGATAGCTAAATATCAATTATCTACAGGCTTATCTATATTATATAGATAGATACAAAGTTACTAGTTATGTAATTTAACATAAAAAGGGAACTAAATTGTCTATTTGTGTCCCCTTCCATACATTTTTTCTTCTGTGCATTAAGCATGTTTTTTTTATTAAAGCTTTATTTTATATTGTTAATTTTTATATTATCTGTCTCTACCCTCTATTTCCATTCTTACCCAATACAATGTCCTTTCTTGTAATAAGTGTGCATAGATTGACAAATGAACTCCCACATTGGTCATATTTTAGCAACATGTATTCTTGTTTCTTATGGACTGTATAGGGGTGTAATGCTAGTTAGCTATCTAGCTGCAAGATGAAGCCAAGAATAGATGAAATCAATAGTAGAATGTCCTAAAACAGCAATATCATTCTAGGTCCAAAGATTTGTGTGTGACATGACCAAGTCTGATCTAATCCCTGCATTTCTATTGCTGACTCAGATAGTGCTGTTGTTTTTTGTTTTTGTCTTGTTTGTTTTGTTGTGTTTTTATTCTAAGAACTATGATACTCTCCTATAATTCATTTCAGATTTATAAATTCATATTAGGCTAAACTATTGATCAATCTAATAAATTTATGAATTAATGTATTTTGGTCAATGTAGGAATTGGGATTCTTATGAAAAAACTTTTGGATGAAATGAAAACATCAGAAATCATTTATGAAAATTTTGACTATGGTGAAAATTCCAGATAAAAATTCTCAAAAAATAAAAATTTTGAATTTATTTTTTTATTTAATTTAATTTTTATTTTAACTTGAACATCAAATAAAACATATAAATTTGAGAATAGAAGATGATTGTATATGAAACTGTAAATCTCTATTACTTTTAAAATATACCTTCAACATGTGATTTTCAAAGCTGTTTTCTTTACATGTTATTCTTCTGCTCTCTCTCTCTCTCCCCCTTCCCTCCTCTATTTCTCTATTTCTCTCTCTTTCCATGCCATTGCAAAAGAAAAAGAAAAACAAAACCCTTGTAACTATTATATAGAATTTAAATCAAATTCCCATATTGGTCACATCCAAAAATTTATGTTTTATTCTATATTTTATATCTCTATTCATTAAATGTATAGTTTGCATCTTCATATCTCCCAGACTATGGTTGATCATTTCATCAATCAAAGTTCCTAAGTCTTTCAAAACTGTTTGATTGTTTATGATATTATATAAATTGTTCTGATTCTGGTCACTTCACTCAACCTTAGATTATTCAAGTCTTCACTGGTTTTTCTAAGCACATATCCTATTTCATTTCCTATGTTACAATAATATTCCAGCAAATTGTGATTGTATTAATTCTCTGACTAGAAAAATTCTTACTACAATAAGCAAGTGCAATAATTTATGTAGAACTGAATTCAGCTCTCTTGCTCTTTCCATCTTCCCACTCTCTAACTTACACTTTTCAATTAATTAGTAAGAAATGCAAAATATTCACCATGCACTCTGTGGTTTGCCTCTGGTCAGTCTCCTGGAATATGAAATCAGATTTAGTTCTATGAAACCACTTCACTTCTATCCTCTACTTAAGCCTTTCTCAACCAGTAAGTTAATACACATTTTCCTGATTCCATCTCAAGTTGTTCTGACATCTTCATTAACTGCGGGTGCCATTCTTTAATGACTTTTGCCTAGTTTAATCTCCTTTCTCCAAATAGAATGTAAGCTTATTGGGTGTGTGGATCATTTCTTTTATAGTAAATTGGCATAGAAGAAAACATGCTAGACTTGAAGATCAGCCCACAATTAATGTTTTTGTAAGTACTTCCTATATTTTTGACTAAGAGTCAGGAAATACCTAGGTACAAATCCAATTTATGGTAAATCCTAGCTGTTTGGTTATAGGAAAAATCACTTGGCAAATTCCATAATCTGAAAAAATGGTTATGGTAAGGATATTTATATTATTTAGTTCGTAGGGATATTGTTTCACAAGTCTACAGCTAGACCCAGAAAAGACTTCAGAGGTCATAGGGTCCAAGTCCCTGAATATTACAGATGAGAAAAATCAGTTTCAGTGATGTAAAGGGACTTAATCCAGATCACATATGAAGAGTGAGAATTTGAACCTTGGCTCTCCATTTACAAATGGGATGCTCTTTTATAGTATATCTCTTATTATTATAAAATTAATATACATAGAGCTCTTGATTTTTACTATCTACCATAGAACCTGATATAGTGTGGAAAATATAGTAGAACAAATTTATTAATTAGTTGATTGGCATTTATTGATTACTTGATTGACTTCTATAGGGTAGCTCATCCCATATACTCACAATTCTTTCTGGATTGATTTGCTTCTGTGACTGCTTGGTACAGTGTGGTCCAGACTAAATTCCATTAGACTCCTATATAGAAGGTTAGAATTGTCAGCTGCTGTTTGAGACTAAGAGATCTATGTTATAGTGGGAACTATCCTTAACTTGCTATATAACCTCTAAAATATTAATATGGGGAGCTTTTGTGGTTTAAAATGATGATTTCAAAGGGACTGGAAAGTATATGTATATGAAAAAATAAGCAAACATAGGCAGGCAAACATATATGCATATACATATGTAATAGATATGCATTTAGTATGAAATATTAAGCATTTCTATTGGGACAGTGACAACTGAAATTAAATTAAGTTAAATTAAGTTAAATCAAATACCTTATAGTGTATATTTAAGTTGCCATTCAAATGGTACTGATTCTTCTGCCTGTCATTTGAAATGAATTCAGTACCACAAGTTTTCCATTGAATGAACAGAGCTAACTGAGGGCATCGAGGAAGAAACCTTTATAGATAATTGGCTAGCTTGAGGAACTAGTGTAGCGGAACATGACTCCAGATTGAATCAAATTCTAGAGAGATCCTAAAGAGAGAATCAAAAGATGAAAAGAGAGAAAGTTTATATGCCAATTAACAAATTTCTTTTGTGCAACTTTTTTCTCTGGTACTTGGTTATCATGGATCCTGGATGCTTACAGTTATTTTAAAGTTTTCTAGTTCTATTTCTTATATATGTTATTGTTAAAGACTGAAAAAGAGGTTATTGATAATGATGATAATGATAACTATTGCTAAGATTTATATATGTTATGCAATGCACTTTGTACTTTTATCTCATTTGATCCTCACAACAACACTGGGAGAGAGATATTATCTCCATTTTACATATGAGAAAACTGAGGCAATCAGAGCTTAAATAATTTGCTTGGAATTCCACACTAGAAAGTTTCTGAGAGCAGATCTGAATTCATGCCTTTCTGACTCCAAAAGCACTACTTTGTCTACTGTGCTACCTAGATACTCCAAATATTAGTATAACATATATAGGTGTTATCAATGATGATTATTGAACAAATAAATACATTTTTTGCCACTGATGAAGTTTAGCTACTATATATTCTTCAACTAAGACCTATAGAAAATGGTCTGTCACTGAAAATTAAGTGACTTACCTAGAATTATGTAACCAACATACGTCTGAGATAGGAAGTGAACTAAGCTTGTCTTGACTCTGAGGATAATTCTCTCTATACTACTCCATGCTGTGCCCATTACTACAAAAAACACATAAACATAGCTCTTGACATCTATTTCCAGGATTGTAGGAGGGACAAAATAAAAGAGTTCTGTATTTTATAACTACTATTATTATTATTTACAGTATTCAAAATACTTTCTTCTGAGATTAGTAATGAAATTATTATTTTCTCCATTTTTAGATATGGTTCCTAAGGTTAAGAGAGCTTAAGTGACTGACAGCTCAAGTATTCAAACCCAAGGCTTTTGACTTCATGACCACTAATTTGCCTTTCTATATGTAAGCTGCCTCTCTAGTATGGTACAAAGAGTGCTTAAAAGATGTAGGACAAAGAAGACATTGATAAAAATGATGATTTTTGTATTATATTGTGAAAAAATAATTTGTTAGCTTAGAGAGTATGTCTTGACCAAATCTAGGTAAAGATGAATAGAGAACAAGGACAATTTTCTCCATATGGAAATAGAATTAATTACTAACAAATGTCAACCACCTATAACACCTCTAAAATTAACTTTAATGCAACAAACATTTATTAGATACTTACTAGGAACAAGGCATTATGCTAATCCTTGAATTTGATTCTAGAAAAAAAACTGTAAACCAAGCTAAAAACTAAACTGCAACTAAGACTCTCTAAGCTAACATATCAGAGCTATCATTCAAAAGGAACTCCCTCATCTATGGGTATGTATTTCTGGGTGTGTTCACTAGAGGGTGCTTGATTTGTTATAAGGAAGACCAAGGGAGCCATTGAGGGAAGACAAAAAAATATGCTGAGTAGATATGGAGACAGTGGAGGTTAGATGAGAAAGGTAGACTTGTGAAAGGTCTACATTAAATTAAAGAGTACTGCATTTAAGATACCTCCAATGGGATGAATGCCCAAGATAAATAGGGACACATAGGGTCAAAATGAAAGAAAAGGAAATAAAGAAAAAGAAAATATTGGTGTTTCCTCTAAATTGAGGATCATGTAAAGTTATATAGCCAATTTAATTTAACATTCACTGTGTACCTGTAATGTCTAGAATACTTTTCTAGGTTCTGGTAATCTAAAACAAAATGGAAAATAGTCCCTTTCCTTTTAAGGAGTATACATTCTTTCTGATGTTACAAAATATCAACATTAAATACAATATATTTTTATACAAGCCAACTTGCAAACAGAGAGAAAAATGATAACTAGATCAGGACAAGCTTTCCATAAAGATAGACCACTTGAGCTCATCCTGGAAGGAAGCTTGGTCCTCTAAGAGATGGAAAAGGAGAGGGTTGGATACGATCATTGTTTACAAAGGTAAAATTTGGAAAGAAAGAATGCTACTTTGGGCAAAAACAGTAGACCAAATAGCTTGGAACTTCAATTTCGTGGATGACGGTTCCATAAAATAAGTTTAGAAAAAGTAGGTTGGAGCCAGATGACCATAGCCTTTTTTAAAATTTATTTATATTAAATATATTATTTGAGTTTTACAATTTTCCCCCAAACCTTACTTCCCTACCCCCATGACCCATGGAAAGCAGTGTTAGTCTTTACATTATTTCAATGTACATTGATCCAAATTGAGTGTGATGAGAGAGAAATCATATCCTTAAAGAAGAGACAAGAAGTCTAAGAGATAACAAGATGAGACAATAAGATATCTGTTTTTATCTAAATTAAAGGGAATAGTCCTTGAACTTTGTTCAAACTCCACAGCTCCTTATCTCGATACAGATGGCACTCTCCTTTGCAGACAGCCCAAAATTGCTCCCAATTGTTGCACAGATGGAATGAGCGAGTCCTTCAGGGTTAATCATCACTCCCATGTTGCTATTAGGGTATACAGTGTTTTTCTGGTTCTGCTCATCTCACTCAGCATCAGTTCATGCAACTCCCTCCAGGCTTCCCTGAAATCCCATCCTTCCTTGATTCTAATAGAACAATAGTGTTCCATGACATACATAAACCACAGTTTGCTAAGCCATTCCTCAATTGAAGGGCATTTATTTGATTTCCAATTCTTTGCCACCACAAACAGGGCTGCTATAAATATTTTTGTGCAAGTGATATTTTTACCCTTTTTCATCATCTCTTCAGGGCATAGACCCAGTAGTTGTATTGCTGGGTCAAAGGGTATGCACATTTTTGTTGCATTTTGGGCATAGTTTGAAATAGCTCTCCAGAAAGGTTGGATGAGTCCATAGCTCCACCAACAGTGTAATAATGTCCTAGATTTTCCACAACCCTTCCAACAATGATCATTATCTTTTCTGGTCATATTGGCCAAACTGAGAGGTGTGAGGTGATACCTCAGAGAAGCTTTAATTTGCATTTATCTAATAATTAATGATTTAGAGCAATTTTTCATATGGCTATGAATTGCTTTGATCTCCTCATCTGTAAAGTGCCTTTGCATATCCTTTGACCATTTGTCAATTGGGGAATGGCTTTTTGTTTTAAAAATATGACTCAGTTCTCTGTATATTTTAGAAATGAATCCTTTGTCAGAATCATTATTCATAAAGATTGTTTCTCAATTGACTACATTTCTTTTGATCTTGGGTACATTGGTTTTATCTGTGCAAAAGCTTTTTAATTTAATGTAATTGAAATCATCTAATTGGTTTTTGGTGATGTTCTCTAACTCTTCCTTAGTCATATACTGCTCCCCTTTCCATAGATGTGACAGGTAAACTAGTCCTTGATCTTCTAATTTGATTATAGTATTGTTTTTTATGTGTAAGTCCTATAACCATTTGGATCTTATCTTGGTAAAGGGTGTGAGGTGTTGGTCTAAATCTAAGTTTCTTCCATACTAACTTCCAATTATCCCAGCAGTTTTTATCAAAGAGGGAGTTTTTATCCCAATAGCTGGACTCTTTGGGTTTATCAAACAGCAGATTACTATAATCACCTCCTGCTTTTGTACCTAGTCTATTCCACTGGTCCACCACTCTATTTCTAAGCCATACCAAACAGTTTTGATGACTGATTCTTTATAATATAATTTTAGATCAGGTAGGGCTAAGCCACATTCTTTTGCACTTTTTTTCATTAAGCTCTAGGAATTTCTTGACTTTTTATTTCTCCATATGAATTTAATTACAATTTTTTCTAACTCATTAAAGTAATTTTTTGGAATTTTGATTGGTAGGGCACTAAAGAGGTAGTTTAGTTTTGGCAGAATTGTTATATTTTATATTAGCTCTATCTATCCATGAGCAGTTGATATTTGCCTAGTTATTTAAATCTGATTTAATTTGTGTGAGAAGTGTTTTATAACTGTTTTTAAAAAGTTTCTGAGTCTGTCTTGGGAAATAGACTCCCAAGCATTTCATATTGCCTGAGGTTACTTTTAATGGAATTTCTCTTTCTAGCTCTTCCTCCTGGTGTATCTTGCTATACATATATAGAAAAGTTGAGGATTTATGAGGATTTATTTTATAACCTGCAACTTTGCTAAAATTCCTAATTGTTTCCAGTAGTTTTTTAGATGATTTCTTGGGATTCTCTAGGTGGCCCATCATGTCATCTGCAAAGAGTGAGAGTTTTGTCTCTTCCTTCCCAATTCTAATTCCTTCAATTTCTTTTTCTTCTCTAATTTCTGATGCTAACATTTCTAATACAATATTGAATAGTAGTGGTGATAGTGGGCACCCTTGTTTCATCCCTGATGTTATTGGGAATGCCTCTAGCCTCTCTCCATTGAATATAATGCTTGATGATGGTTTCAGATAGATACTGCTAATTATTCTAAGGAACAGTCCATTTATTCCTACACTCTCTAGTGTTTTTAGTAGGAATGGATGCTGTATTTTGTCAAAAGCTTTTTCAGCATCTATTGATATGATCATATATTTTCTGATAGGTGTGTTATTGATATAATTGAGTATACTAACAGTTTTCCTAATGTTGAACCAACCCTGCATTCCTGGAATAAATCATACTTGATCATAATGTATTATCCTAGTGATAACTTGTTGTAATCATTTTGCTAAACTTTTATTTAAGATTTTTGCATCAGGGAGATAAGTCTATAATTTTCTTTCTCTGTTTTAACTCTTCCTGGTTTAGGTAACAGCCCTATATTGTTTCATAGAAAGATTTAGGCAGAGTTTCATCTTTCCCTATTTTTCCAAAGAGTTTATATAGAATTGGAACCAATTGTTACTTAATAGTTTGGTAGAATTCTCTTGTGAATCCATCGGGCCCTGGAAATTTTTTCTTAGAAAGTTCAGTGATGGCTTGTTGAATTTCTTTTTCTGAGATAAAGTTGTTTAGGTATTTAATCTCTTCTTCATTTGACCTGGGCAACTCATATTTTTGTAAATATTCATCCATTTCACTTAGATTATCAAATTTATTGGCATAGAGTTGGGCAAAATAATTTCTAATCATTACTTTAATTTCCTCCTCATTGGTGGTGAGTTCACCTTTTTCATTTATGATACTAGCAATTTGGTTTTCTTCTTACTTTTTTTTAATCAAATTGACCAGAGGTTTATCAATTTTATTGGTTTTTTCATAATACCAACTTTTGATTTTATTCATTCATTCAATTCATTTATTTATTTGTTTGTTTGTTTTTGTTTTTTAGGTTTTTGCAAGGCAAATGGGGTTAAGTGGCTTGCCCAAGGCCCCACAGCTAGGGAAATATTAAATGTCTGAGACAGGATTTGAACCCAGGTACTCCTGACTCCAAGGCTGGTACTTTATCCACTATGCCACCTAGCTGCCCCTGCTTTTATTTATTAATAGTTTTTTGCTTTTGCTTTTTATTAATTTCTCCTTTAATTTTTAGAATTTCTAATTTGGTATTTAATTGACGGTTTTTGATTTGTTCTTTCTCTAATTTTTTCATTGCATGTTTAGTTCATTGATTTCCTCTTTCTCCAATTTATTCATGTAAGCATTTAAAACTATAATATATCCCCTGAGGGTCACGTTGAATGAATCCCATAGGTTTCATTATTACCTAGGAAAAAATGGTTAATTCTTTCTCTAATTCGTTTTTTGGTCCACTCATTTTTTAAAATGAGGTTATACAGTTTCCAATTTGTTCTGGATCTATATCTCCTTAACCCAATATTGCATATAACTTTTATTGCATTGTCATCTGAGAAAGATATATTCACTATTTCTGCCTTTCTGCAGTTGATCCTTAGGTTTTTATGTCCTAGTACATGGTCAATTTTTGAATAAGTTCCATGTACTGCAGAGAAAAAGGTATATTCCTTTCTATTCCCATTCAGTTTCCTCCATAAGTCTACCATATCTAATTTTTCTAAACATCTATTTACCTCCTTAACTTCTTTCTTATTTATTTTATGATTCAATTTATCCAGATCTGAGACTGGGAGGTTGAGGTCTCCCACTAGTAGAGTTTTGCTGTTTATGTCTTCCTGTAGTTCTTTCAGCTTTTCCCTCTAAGAATTTGGATGCTATCCCACTGGGTGCTTATATAGTCAGTAATGAAATAGCTTTATTTTCTATGGTACCTTTTAGGAGAATAAAGTTTCCTTCGTTATCTCTTTTAATGCTATCTATTTTTTTTTTTTTGCTGCTTTGTCTGAGATAAGGATTGCTACCCCTTTTTTTACTTCAGCTGAAGCAAGATATATTTTGCTCCAACCTTTTACCTTTACTCTATGTGTATCTCTCTGCTTCAAATGAGTTTCTTGTAAGCAGCATATTGTAGGATTCTGTTTTTTGATCCACTCTGCTATTTGCTTACGTTTTAAGGGAGAGTTCATCCCATTCTCATTCAAAGTTATGAATACTAATTCTTTATTTCCCTCCATGCTATCTTCCCTCTGTGTATATTTCCCCCTTTCCCCCCGTTTTCCATATTCCCCAGTTTTTGTTTCTGAACACCACCCCCTTCAGTGTGTTTGCCAACCTATATTACCCCTTCCCCTTCCTTTACCATTTCCCTTTTTCCCTTTTCCCTTCCCTTCCTTTTGTTAGCTTCCCTTTTTACCCCATTCCCCTTCCCTTTCTCCTTCCCCCTCTCCCCTTTTGCCCTTTAAATACTTGAAAGGTTAGATGTTTTATAAGTTAACTGAGTATGTGTAGGTTGACTTTAAGCCAAGTCTGATGAGAAGAAGGTTCAGGTGTTTCTCATCTGCTCCCTTCTTCCCTTCTATTGCCATAGGTATTTTGTACCTCTTAGTGTAATGAGAATTACCCCATTCAGTTCCCTCCTCCTCCTGTCTCTTTCCTGTCCCCCCTTTTTAAGGAGGCAGTGTTCTTTAGATCATTCTATCTCAGTCAAAGAAAATTCTGAGTATCTGTCACTTCTAGCTAAGTACATTCTATCTAATAGAGTTAAAATTCTTGAGAGCTATTAGTTTTTCTCCCAAGTGGGGTTAAAGCCAGTTATATCCCATTAGATAGCAGTCTCATGGATAGATCATGAATGTCCATCATTTCTGGCTAGGCATATTCTCTCTGTTAGAATTACAATTCTCAAGATTTATGAGAATCTTTTTCCCCATGCTGGAATATAGCCAGTTTCAACTTATTGGATAGCAGGTTTTTTTTTTCCTTTTACTGTCCCCCTCTTTTTTACACCTTTTATGTATCTCTTGAACCTCCTGTTTCATGTCCAAATTTTCTATTTAGCTCTGGTCTTTTCATCAGGAATTTTTGAAATTTTTTCATTTTGTTAAATGTCCATCTTTTTTCCCTGGAAGAGAAGGCTCAGCTTTGCGGGATAATGGATTCTTAGCTGCATTCCAAGCTTCCTTGCTTTTTGAAATATCTTGTTCCAGGCCCTTCAATCCCTTAATGTTGATGCAGCCAGGTCCGGCATGATCCTTACTGTGGCTCCTTGATACTTAAATTGTTTCTTTATGGATGCTTGCAGGACTTTCCTCTTTTATCTGATAGTTCTGGAATTTGTCCATAACATTCCTTGATGTTTTCATTTAAGATATCAGGGCAGTTTTAAATCACAAGATCCTGTAATATTAAGTCCAGGCTTTTTTTTCCTCTTCAATGTTTTCAGGAAGTCCAATAATTTTCAGGTTGCCCCTCCTCGATCTATTCTTAAGGTCAGTGGTTTTGTTGATGAGGTATTTTACCTTTTCCTTTATTTTTTCTATTTTTTGTATTTGTTTAACTGGCTCTTGCTGTCTCATGGAGTCATTAGTTTCTGCAGACTCCATTCTTTTTTTTTAGGGAGGCGTTTTCTTCATTAACCTTTTGCAACTCCTTTTCCAATTGATCAATTCTACTTTTGAAAGAGCTTTCTATTTGACCAATTGAAGTTTTGAGAGAATTATTTACTTTTTGTATTTGTTCAATTGATGACGTGAGAGATTTATTCTCATCTTGTATTTGTCCGATTGAGTATCTGAGAGATTTATTCTCCTTTTGTATTTGTCCAATTGTATTTTCTAAGGATTTGTTTTCTTGTTGTAAGGTATTAATTGTCTCTCCCAAATTTTCCAGTAGATTTTTAAGCTCTTTCCTTATTTCTTCAAGGAAATCTTTCTATGCTGAAGATCAGATCATATTCTCCTCAGAGGTTCTAGGTCTCTCTGTGTTAGGGTCTTTCCCTTCCAAGAATTTTTCTATGGATCCACCTCTCCGCTGACCCTTCTTCATTTTGCAAAGACCTTGAGTTGGGGAGGGGATGGTTCACAGCGGCTTGGGATCACTAAAGGCTTTATTCACTGAATGTAATTTCTCTGGCTGGCCTGTAGGAGGTGCTGGAGTGTCTCTGGAGTTTCTGCGACCTTGATTGGTGCCTTCTCCCTTTGCTTGAAGGGAGGAGTTGGAGCTATTGAATTCTTTTGCCTTCAATCAATGGTGGGCTTTGCCCTAGCCTGAGGTCATTCCTCTCCCTATTGTCAGCTGGACTGGTTCTTCTGCTCACACACCTGTGACTGAGGCAGAAGTAGTCTGCATTTGTTTGTTCAGGGAAGTGGCCTCAGCAGTAATGGAGGCATGGACTCAGAGTTTCTCAGACTAGAGGAGCCCAGGGATGGTGTCCACAGCTCTCCTGCACCAGAACTCTCCCCCCAGCCCTGTCAGCAAGCTCCAAAGGGACAGCACCAACACCAGTGCCTCTGCTCCCCATTTGACTCAAGCCCCTGCAGTCTAGTCCCACAGCTGACCCAGCAGCTCCAGCTCTCAGGCCCCCAGACTCCCATCTCCAATTCAGCTGTTAATCTGGCTGATCCAGGGCTGATCCACCCTCTGAGGCAAGACTCAACTGCCCGCATTTGAACAATGCTGCTGCAGGAGACAAATCCTGAGGTATATGTTCTTTCTCCTGGCTTTTCTTTCTGGGTTTTTTGGGTTGAATTCCTGTTAAGAGGATTATCTCATATGATAGATGGGGAAAGATCAGGAGACTTTAGAACTGTGCCTGTCTTCTCTCCGCCATCTTGGCCGGAAGTGACCATAGCTTTTTAACATCAAACTGAGGTATTTTCAGTTTAGCAGAGTGGCAAAAGGAAGCCACTGAGGAATCTATAACAGAGTTGTGGTATGGAGATCTAAGGGATTGCATCACATTGTGGGAGGACAAATTTAATCTGAGTATTTTTTCTGATGTACCTATATTGCAAGAACCTATTATCTCTGAGTGTTGCACTATGACATATGCAGACTATAGAGATAAGGATTTTCTAAGGACCCCAATATACAATAAATGGAAAGTGTATATGGAAAAATGGAGGAAAATGTTCTTGACCTCCTTAAGCTGAAATAAAAAGCCATTTGTGTGCAATTGTTGCAAAATTTTAAAAAACCTCAAATGTTTAAAGTTTAAATATGTTATTTATACCTAAGTGTGAATGTCATTACCTGTATCCCCCTTCAGAGATGTTTATATTCTAAGCTACTCTCATTATGAAATTAAAGCTACCCCAGCTGGAAGGAGTTCCCCATCATCATGACCACTCCAGAAAGCTTTTTGAATGTGATACCTGTTGAATTATCTTGCAACATGAGCTGTTCATCTTTCAGGTTTATTGGATCTTGTGTTGACTATGAATGTGGAGACATCCCATGTGTGTTGTCTCCACCACAGGGTGGGATCCCCACCTATTGCAGTAATCAAGTCAGGGTTGGGTAAGCAGACAATTTTTTGGGTACCTTTTCTATCCCCTTCCTTAAAGGGGCTTTTCAGACACCCAGGGGGCTGCCAAATCCCACTGCTGCTTCCAGTAAGTAAACAACCCTATAATCTGGGCTCCTGTGTGCAGAGTTGTGACTACAGCTCTCAGTATCTCCACATCTGCTGCTTCATCACTTGTCTGCCACCACCGGACTTTGAAATAAGAGCATCAAAAGGCTCATGTACAAACTGGATTTAAGTGAGGTAGAGTTGCATGAAGTCATTGGCCTCACTCCCTCTTCCAAAGTCATCATGATCCATAGCAAGAGAGAGTCAAGACAACTGGTGATGACTCTAAATCATCTTTAATGTCTAACAAGCTCCAAGTGCTCCACATCATCTGCTTCAATTGCCTTCAAAACCCAGAGGAATGAATTGTTCTCATCTGCCCATTCCACCAGGGGAAAGTCTTCCCTTGCTTAGGGTAGATAATCCCTGCTTAACCTTATTTAGATCATCTGATGAAATGGTTTACTGAGGTGTGGCTGCTATGTATGCTATAGCTTTTTGGAGCCACAGGTAAGAGTTAGATGGCTCAGGTGAACAACAAAGCTAGAAAACAGTCCTGAAAAGGGCTTAGCAGCTCTCACAGTAGAAATACTGGTCTTTGACCACTCTCTACATCCCAAGTCAATATCATATGGTTCATGAGTGACAGAATTGGTGGGGATTAGATAGGAAGAAAAGACATGGTGGGGATATAACTATCTTCAAGAATTTGAAAATCAGTCCTGTACCAGAGGAATTAGCCTTATTCTGTTTGGTTCCAGAAGTCCAGAAACTATTATTATCTCAGTTTTACAGATGGTTATATTTAGATATATTACATTATCTAAAATCACAAATAGCTATAAAATATTGGGGGCAAAATGGAAAACCCAGGACCACCAAGCTTCTGAAAGCATAAGCCTTTCCTAAGTTATCAGACTCTTCTCTTTGGCAATTCTGGTCTGGAAACAGAGGTAGAAAATCTCAACAGACACAACAACGTTGAGTTTGTGTTCCAGAAAAGAATTTTCTCCTTTTTTTCCATTGCACCTGGAAACTTGAACCCTGATCATTAATCAAAGGACACCCAAGTCTAGAGTGATACAAGAATAGGCAGTAGCAACATAGAAAGGAGCAGCTGTGTTGAAAATGAGATAAATAGAACTGAGACGGGGTAGGGAAGAGATTTCTTTCTAATGTAATGTATGGTGTTAATCACAGTGACCTTTCTTTTGGCAAAATGGTTAGATGGAGGAATTTGCTGTAAGTGAAATGTATTATAGGGATATAAATGAAAGCATTAGTAAATATGGATCCTTACAAGGTGTAGTTACAAAAAAGGAACATCTGCAGTTAGACCTGAGGATAATTGACTATTCAAGGTGCTTGTCAGTATATGTGATGATGGCAGTGGGGGAGAAGAGAATATAGAAATAGAGCAGACCCCTCAAAAAATTCTGATCATGCATAAATCTGAACAAGGGACTGAGAATTTTTCCTGTAGATCATAGAAGCTGCTGGATTAGTTGGTATCATCAGAAATAGGCTTATTATGAAGTCATCTCCTCCATGACAGGTAGATGGGATGTTAGTGAAAGTGTAGTTTTGCTATGCTCCTGCATGTCTCCCTCCTTCTCCCCATTCTACCATCCCTGAAAATGAGTCAATACATAGCCATGAGGTTTTTGGTCCATAAAAACAAAAAACAAAAACAAAACAGAGTGCTTCAGTGTGCATTGTGTGTTTGCTTCTGTTAACTGTGAAATACACAGGTATTTGATTCTGGCTAAGGTCTTACTTTTAGTAGATGACTAACCATGGGACTTGACAGCAAGTGCTCAAAGGGAGTATTCATTATCTTCATAAATGTTGCCTACCTGTAGGCTGAGGCCCTTATATCCTCTTGGGTAAAATACACAAAAATGGGAGCACATGTGTAAAGTCTGTGTAAAGCATTTCTCTAATCAATAATGTTTTGGAGCATTTTTTCAGATGATTATATATAGCTTTCATGTCTTCCTTTGGAAATCTGTCTATTCATATCCTTTGATCATTTATCAATTGGACAATGACTTGCAACCTTAAAAATTTCATGTAGTTCTCTATATATTTTAGTAATGAGACCTTTAGCAGAACCTCCTAATTGGGAAGATTGTTTCCAGCATTCTGTTTTCCTTCTAATTTTGTCAGCACTGATTTTATGAGTGCAAAAACTTCTTAATTTAATATAGTCAAAATCATTCATATTAAAATTTATAATGTAGTCTATTTCTTTTTTGGGCATAAATCTGTCCCCTTTCCTTAAATCTGAAAGATAATTTCTTGGACTATTAATTTATCTATGGTATCACCCTTGATGTCTAAATCCTGTACCCATTTTGAGCTTTTTTTGGTATAGGGTGGGAGATGCTTAGTTTTTGCCATACTACTTTCCAATTTTCCTGACTATTTTTGCCAGGTAGTGAGTTCTTATCCCAGAAGCTAATGTGTTTAGGTTTTTCAAATAATAGATTATTGTAGTCATTTGCTACTGTTTCTTTTGAACTTATCCTTATCCATTGCTCTAGTATTCTTATTTCTTAACCAGTCCCAGGCAGTTTTTATGACTGCCACTTTATAGTATCATTTTAGATCTGGTAGAGTTAGATCACTTTCCTTTACACTTTTTTTTCATCAGTTCCCTTGCTATTCTTGACCTTTTGTTACTCCAGATGAATTTTGTTATTATTTTTTCAAGATCAATAAAATAATTATTTTGAAGATTGATTGGTATGGCATCACAATTTAATTTGACTAGAAGAGTTACTGCCCAAATGGTAATGATATAAACAAAGATAAGAAGGTAGCTTAAAGTCAGATTATTAAGGATTCTCAATTCCAGACTGAAGAGACAAAATGTATTGTTTGTTTTGTTTTGTTCTTAATTTTACAATGATACAATGATATCTCTAGAGAAGTAAATACAGAATGGAATTCCCTCAAGTGTAAATAATACCTTAAAATTCTACAGAGAATGGATTTTGTTAAGAAGATGCTAGGTAAGATTATAAGTATACGGGATGACTAAAGGAGGGAGAAGAAGGCACTATGGGAAAGGGAAGGAGGAGAGTAGAAGAGCCTAGAAAGTAGAAACTGTTAGCAAGAAAGAAAAGCTCCACTTACCATCATTTTCTTTTGTGTGCCCCTCCCTTGCTTTATTGTTGCTTAAGGGGTTATGGGGAAATAGCATTCTTAGATTCTCTTATGAATTTTATCCAGTATTTCTTCCTACAAGCTGAACTTCACCTGCCGATAAGGACCCATGTGCTTTCAAACCCAAAAGGAAACAGTTTCCAAGGCTTGTGGTTGATTTTTCTAATGCTTCTTCCAACACAAACTAGTCTAGTCACTAAACAATTGATCTTTTGCATATTTTAGGGTCAGGATCTTTACCAAGTTATGTTAAAGATGACTAATGTCATTTCAAAGACTCCAATAAAGAGCTTATGTACCAGTAATTGAATATTAAATCAGAAACTAGTCATAAGGATTTCTCTTCTATAAACAAAAAATTAAACAAAACAAAAGCAAACAAAAATAAATACCAAAACAACTTAGAATTTAAGAAATGTTTGGGAGAGTGAGTGATAATCTGACTCTAAAAAATTAGTTTCTGTGTATTTTGCATGTGTGTGCGTGTGTGTGTGTGTGTGTGTGTGTGTGTGTGTGTGTGTCTTGGAGTCAGGGAGAATGAAACCTAGGTCTGACAGCTTCTAACATGTGGGCAGAAGAAGCTATTAAATTACACCACCACTACCTCCTTCCTGCAGGATCATTGCAATTAGTCACCTGCCTGTTGAATGATGTAATGTAATTTTTGTTTGGTCAGGAAGAAAGGAAGGAAGGAAGGAAGGAAGGAAGGAAGGAAGGAAGGAAGGAAGGAAAAGGATAGAAAAAGAAGAAGGAGGAAAAGAAAGAAAGAAGGGTGGGAGGAAGAGAGGAAAAGGAGGAGGAGGAAAGAAAAGAAAAATCCAGCAATAGAAAAGACCCATAACCAAAAATCATCCCTTTCATGTGCCTTCCACTTCCCTAAGTTTCTCTGTACCTCCCTAGAGTCTACCAAGCTCATGGTTTGAAAAATCAATAAAAAGATAGATGTATTATTGCAGTCCTGTTTCCATGTCAGAGGGAATTACTTGAAATTATACAGTGGGTTGTGAAGACACAAATCAAACACATGTGGCCTGTGGTGAGAACATGCAGGGTGTTTCCATTAGGGAAATGCCAGCTCCATCCTCAGATCCTTGCCTACCCACCCTACTACCCCATGCAGTGAGTTCAGTTCTTCTAGATTTTATCCTAAATAAAAATTGTATTCCTTTATATCCTTTCACAATTATTAATATAGTACAATATATAACATAACTTCTCAATAACTGGTGAATGAGTAAATCTCTGACTTCCACAATCCTGCTTTTGAGATATCTATAGACTGTCCCAATACCTCTGTTGACCAATGTGCCTTGGATCTGAAATTTGGTTGCAGAAGCTTCATAATGCTAAGCAGTTTGAACTATGATATAGCAGTGACGCAGAGAAATAAGTTCTCTGCTCCCCTAGTTTGGCTCAAGGAGAATACTCTAAGTCCAAGGATCAGGTCAAACAATAAGAGAGTTAGTGGTGCCTACCACATCACAGAATAGCAGTACAACTAAAAGTAATGAAGCAATTGCTTTCCTAGTAGTTTATATAAGTAGTATAAAGAAAATCAGCTAATAATTTCATTCACATAATATTATGTGTATCTGAGAGACATTCCACAATTATCTAGAATAACACTATTTTGGTGGCATGGTGGATAGCGTGCCAGTCTGGAATTAGGCACTTACCAGTTGAGTCACCCTGATCACTTAACTTGCTTGTCTCAGTTTACATATCTACAAAATGGGAATAATATTAGTACCTCAGATTGGTGAGAGGATCAAACAAGATAAAAAATATTATTATAATATAATTATATTATATTAACAATATATTATGTATTATATATTATATATAATCATAATATAATTATAATATATTATATAAAATATTATAATTAGTATTATTAATATTACATTATTATTATCATTATAAGTCATTTCTTAGCAAGACTGTTCAGCTCCTTTCAGAATCTTTTTCCTTCATCAGTATTTGTCATCTTGGGTGGGTGTTTATGCTGCCTCTGTTGGAGAACTTCTATTTTAAGACAAAGCAAAAAGACATCAGTCACCAATGCCCCCAGGCATGTTCAGCTGAATCTTTCAGTCATTATGGTTCTGCAGCTGCTGCTCTGGATCTGACCTAAAAGAGTCTGGGGAGCAGTAGGACCTGTTTCCTTTGGGAATGGAAATGAGTACAAATTCAGGATCTAATTGCAGGAAGAAGTATTCTTAAGAAAGCAAGCCTGTTCCCTCTCTCAGAGCCTGTCAATAATGTCTTTGGATAGTTGGAGTACAACAAGTAATCTTTCTTGGAAATCATTCTTCTCTAAGCTTCTTTGTTATTCTATTCCAGTATGAATTTGTTAATCTTCTTTGTGTTAGATTTCCATTAGCATGTCACCAGAGATAAGACCTGCCAGACATGGTATTCTGATGAGGGGGATTTGGATGAGTCAAGAAGTATTTAGGGCAACTTTCCTAACCTCTTCCCCTATGCTAAGTGAGTAGGCTGTCCTAAATGTTCCTTGCTCATTCCAATTTTATGAAGATTTAATCATTTTCCCTGCCTTTTTATGAAGATTCTTTGAAAATTCTTCATGTTTGTTCTTGAAAATGAATAGGTTGAAACCAAAAAAGAAAGGAGAAGGGCAAGTTCTAGTAGCTTTTACTTATTTGACATAGGCTGATATAGCTCCCTTGTCACCATAGTCAACAGCTTTGGTCCCTTGTTAGCCTATAAGAGAGAAAGCCTTTATTCATTTCAGAAGACTAATCTCATTAGGACCCAAACTGTTGTTATTAAAAGGAATTGACAATTGACATGATTATTTGAGTTATCTGTGTAGGCACTGAGGTTAACTGGACTAATCCAACTGGGAGGAGAGGAGATCATTTCTCTGGGAAAAGTTTATAGAGTTAAGGGAAAATGCCAGTCTTTGTCCTCACTGAGAATAGTGTTTGGGAGTCACGATCAATTGTAACTATCAAACTTCTTAATCATTCTAATTCTACCAAAATGCATGCTTCTTCCTTTCTTAGAAAATTTGACTTTTTGTCTGGTATTGTTTAATTATTTCATGTGAGTCAATCTTTTCTCTCCAACAAAACTTTAAATTAATGCATCTTTCTCTCCCCATCCCCCCCCCTCTCTCCACTTCCCCTCATATTTCTAAACTCTGAGTTTGTAACAAAATCTGTTGCTAAGTTAACTTGCTTAAATGCCTTACCTACTCTCTGATATTTTTCCAATATTCTTTACACCAAAAAGTATAGAAGTTCTCTATATGAGTGTGTGTGTGTGTGTGTGTGTGTGTGTGTGTGTGTGAGAGAGAGAGAGAGAGAGAGAGAGAGACAGACTAAAATTTCCTTTGCTCTTTTATTCTGCTAACATAACAGACACAGTCACTGTGGTTGGGACTTATAACAAACAGATATATGAATAGATAAGTGGCCTAATTAATCAGTCTTCTGATTTCAGAGTCTGAGGAATGTTAGGCATTCAAATATACTTCAGATAAGCTACAAATCATTCTAAAGATCAACTAGTTATTTTACTAATGAGGAAGATAAGGTGTAGAAGCTTGAATTGATTCACCTAAGGTACCACATTTAGTTAGTGACAACAGACAGAAATAGAAACCAAACCTCCATTAGTTCAGGTTTCAGGTGCTGACTCTGACTTGCTTCTCCTAGAAAACTCCTTGTTGTCTATATCTACCATTCAATAGTATTACAAAGGAGAAAAAAGAAGGTTGAGAATTCCAGCACCAACCTAACTCAAAAAAGACTTCTTTTCTTCCATGACCCAGTTGGGGCTCTCTTAAAAATTATTATTATTTTCCATTTTCTAAAAAGAAAACATTCTACTTCTTTTGGCACTGGCCTTGCTTCTTGCCTGGCATATTTATTAGTTCATTAATAATATACTTGCTTACTTCCCCATCTACCACTGTGGCTTTCCCCAGAGACCCATTCCCGTTTCAGCACAATTTCCACATCAGCATCAGACCGTGCACATGAGTCCCAGGCAGGATCCCCAGCAGTGAAGCTACCTGCGTGATAAGCACTGGCTCCCACTGTGTCCCTGTGAATAATGGTTATGTTTCCCCCTACTCTCTGCTTTTCCCATGCCACCCAAAGAGATGCACAGTTAGTTCTTATTTCTCTTCTTGATGAATCTGAGGGTATTCTCTCTCCTTGCATTATCATGATCCCTAGAAAGGGCCTACCAGGCTCATGTGGGTACTGTAGTGAGTTCAACTCACTGTCCCAGAGATTGACAGTGCTATCTGATCTGTGGATACAAGGGAGGGCTGAATGGGTAGTTGATTTCAAAGGAATGATATTGGTCATTTGGTTTAGATCAAGACCCAGGTGACTCAGGTTTTAGGGCAATGAATAAATAAACTGTCCTTTTCAGTTGTAGACATAATTCTGGTTCCACATAGAAAGCAGGTTAGAAAATTTTTGTAAGAAACTTCCTCCCTTTGAGCTCACAAGTATGACAATATCATTATAGGGTTATCCTTATCTTCTCCATCCTTATTTTTTATATATTTTCTCATTTACTTCTCATGACAACTTGAGAATATAAGCAGGAAGACGGAAGAAAAGGAAAAGGAGAAGGTGAAGGAAGAGGAAAGGAAGTCAGAGATAATCCAGTAATCTAGGAAGAGAATCTTCTATCTTCTACCCTGGCCTAAATGATATGTGAAACTTTGTATTCTCTTCTCAAGTTTTTGAAAAGGAAATTTGAACAAACTACCTCTCCAAGGGTATGATGAGAAGTCTTAAAACCAAGAGGAGTCTTGAGAGAAGCTGAGATCATTTTGATTAAAGAAAATAAGATTAGGGGAGACATTCCATTAACTCACAGAAAGGTCAATGAAAATGGTTTTGACTTTTTAGATAAACATATGGTAGACCTAACAATTAGGAATATTTAATAATGCAATATGCAATAATAGTGAACTTAAATGACCAAAAACCTTTAAACAGAGACTGGAGGATCACCAGTTAGTCATCTTTTAATAGACTTTTGTTTCATTGAGGAATTACAAATTACAAAATCAGGGTCCTTAGAGATTAGCAATTTAAAACATGTCTAATCAGAATGTTATCAAATTCTGCCAAACTTCAAGAAATGGTCATTTAACTTCTGCTTAAAGACTCCATGATAAGGAACTCAAACATTCCTAAGTTAAGTCAATCCATTTTAATAGCCCTCATTATTTGAAAGATTTTTCCTGTTATTTAAAAAAATGTATCTTTCTGCAATTTCCATACATTAGTCCTGGTTCCATAGTTTGAGACCAAGAAAAACATTTCTAGTTTTATTCCAACTAGACAAATAATACTTTAAATAAATATTGCCTTTATTCTAGAAATGAAATACATATTGACTGGCCAATTGTTCCTTTTGTCATCCCTGAAACTGTGTACAGAAAAGTATTCTTCCCAGGTCACCATTCCTGAAATATACTGTTAAGGACAAAAATTCTCTCATATTTGTCTTTGTGTCTCCAGTACTTTTCACAATGCCTAGCAGAAAGTAATTGCTTGATAAATGCATGCAATATTTCATATTTTAATTTATTCATTGATATATTTATCTGATGTGAGTCTTAAAAATACTTGAGAACTATCCTTTTTCTGCTTTTCTCTTTTTTCCTTATTAAATATCCAAGAAAAATCTATTATTGGATGGTTTTGAGACTACCCTTCTCATCCAGGTCCTTTTCCCCATGCATGCTTTCCAACTTAATTATGTCTTTTCTGAAATAGAGTACCTAGATTTAGAAGACCTAGTGACCTCCAATGTCCCTTCTAACTGTAGCATCCTAGAATTTGTTTTGGTTTGCACATCTAATTAATGGAAGATATAGGATTAAAACTCAGTTTTCTCAACACTAGTGGTTCTTTTTCCCCAGTAAATTAGCATTAAAATACAATGAGTCTTTTTGAAAAGTCTGGGTTGTTTTCTTTCTTCCCTTTTATAAAAAATACAAGTAGGCAATCTCTGTTATTTTCTGTGCTAACATCAAGGCTAGCTAGCCAAGCTGAACTTTCCCTTAAACCCCCTTCAGTTTCAGAAAGATGCAGTTTATCTTTCTTTCTGCCTTCAGATTTGCACCAACAAAGCCAGAAGAAGGACAGACCACCTGCTTTCTCCATCTACTTCCCCAAGAAAATGACAAAAATGACATTCTTTTTTGACTTTCTGAGCAACATTTTCTACTAACAGTTCTGAAGGAATCTTGTGAGAAATGTGAGTGAAATGATGGCAGAATTTGTTGACTTGAGAGTAAAATGAAATGATTCTGGAAAAAAATATCACTCACATCAGAAACTCAAAGACTTGCTGATTTCATTCAGTTCATTTCCACAGAAACTAGGGTGGCACAGTTATTTGTGCTGCATGTTATGTTGTCTATTTTTAAATTACTCATTTTAATGAAACCTCTCTCTTCCCCCCCCCTCGGTAATGGGGTTAAGTGACTCGTCCAAGGTCACACAACTAGATAATTATTAAGTGTCTGAGATCAGATTTGAACTCAGGTCCTCTTGACTCCAGGGCTGGTGCTTTATCCACTGTTCCACCTAGCTGCCCTTAATCCAATGAAACTTCTATTACAGTCTAATGGTTCTCATCATTAGCAAAATTATTTTTTAAATTGAGTTTCATCCTAAAAATTCCCTTTAATTGATTTCTCAACATCAGAAGTTGGCAAAAGTTTCAAAACAGGGAAAGGAGACTATAATTATTTGCAGGAAAGGACCACTGGTCTTCTTAGCAAAATCTTATCATTTTGGCAATGAAAGATCAATAAAGCTACTGAACTTAAAATCTCTAATATTTATACTATGGTGGCACCTCATAAGATAGAGGTAATCTTCTACTCAGAAATAATGGGTGATTGCCTTCATTAGTTTTGAAGTTTCAAGAAAGTCAGAGGAAAGAGAGATTCATGAAAAATGTTATAATAAGGAATAAGTCAATGAGAAGGTGAACATTAATATATCCATTGAACAACCATTAGACTTTGAAGGTGACAAGGGAAATATGGGAAGAAATTCTGGGTTGGATGAGCTAGAGAACCCTATAGTACAATGGAAAAAGGACTGTTTCACATGGGGTCAAGATGGCAGAGTATTCATTGGAATATAGTTAAACTCTCCTAGCATTCCTATTCAAAAAAATTTAAATAAATTCTCAATTCAAATTTTGGAGGAGAAAAAGCCAGTGAAAGGTCAGAATGAGATTTTTTATATTCTGATACATCTTGAGAGGTTGGAAGGAGAAGTCTGTGATATCAGGATGGGAATCTACAGCAGCAGACCTAGTTCATGGGTCTTAGTGATATTTATTTGTGACAGTGGTAGAAGCAGCAGCAACAGTAGTTTCAGGAAATCTCAACCTATAGACAGTAAGATCTTGTCACAAAAAGATTACATAGGACCCTTTGCTGTACTAGATACTTTTGGCAATGATTAGCAACCTATTGATTATAAGCAAATCTAGGTTGCAATTATACAGCAGAAAGATGTTTTTATGCTTAGTCACAAAGGAGCAGGGACCAAGACAAAGAGGATGATAATGTTTGTGGCAGCAGGACAATAGGACCCTTGCTAAAGAATCACAGCATCAATTAAGAGAATAGGGATCACACCTTGGCAGCATCTAGAATTAGAAATAAAAAGAAAACGTGAAATATTTCATTGAAAAAAGAACTGACTTGAAAAATAAATAGAATTTATTGAACCCTAAATAAAAGTTAAAACACCCAGATGATTTAGAATCAGAATACAAAAATAGATTTCTAAAGAATTTATAGATCACTTCCTGAAAGACATCTCAAAATGAGAACTCTCATGAATATTATAATCATATTCTGGAGAACCCATATTAATGAGAAACTGTCTTAAGTGGCCAGATAGAAACAATTCAAATATCATATACTCACAGAATCATGTAAGCATTCCTATTGAAAAAACAAGAGCTAAATAGAAAATTAAAAATGCAAGATTCAAAAGAAGCATAAAAAGGAAATCATGGAAGAGTAATCCTTAGAGATTCAATTAAGTTACAATGTGTAATTCCTATATGGGAAGATGATATATCATCTTCCTAAGAACTCAAGGGAAATTAGAAGGAATCTTCAAAGACAAAGGGCATGAGTATGAGTTGACTATGTTGGGATGATCTAAAAAAAATAGAGGTGAGAATTAGGAATGCACTTGGAGAAGATGGAAAGGAGAGGTAGAATGGGGACGTTTTTCTCACATAAAAGAGGAACACAAAAGAATAGCTTTTATGGTGGAGGGGAAATGGGGTAGCTGACAAAGCTTGAACCTCACTTTCTTCAGAATTTGTTCAAAGAGGGAAAGAATATACACAAACATTGAGTTGGATATCAAAATCTGTTTTATCCAATAAGGAAATAAGAAGAAAATAAATAAACAATATGGTGGAAAGAATAATAAAAGAGAGGGGGATTAAAGGATGTATTGGTCAGAAGAAAAACAAATTTTTGAGAAAAGACAGGATAAAATAGAGAATAAAGGATCAACAGAATAAGAGGGAAATGCATAGTAATAATAATTGTGAATGTGAATGGGATGATCTTACCCATAAAACAAAAGCAGACGAGAAAATGGATTAGAAAACAGAATCAGCAATATATTGCTTACAAGTCATATATTTAAAAAAGATGCATGCAGAGTTAAAATAAAGGGCTGGAACAGAATCTATTACGCTTCAGCTGAAGTAAAAAAAAACAGGTTTAGTAATCATGATCTCACACAAAGCCATTGCAAAAACAAACAATTAAAAGTGATACTCAAGGAAATTCATTTTACCAAAAGGTACTATAGAAAATGAAGCTATATAAAAATAATAACAACTTTCCATGATAAAAGTATCATTTCACAATTATATAAGGAATTGAGTCAAATTAAAAAAAGAAATAGAGCTGTTTCCCAATTGATAAATAGTTTAAGCATATGAACAGGCAATTTTCAAAAGAAGAAATCACAGTTATCTACAGTCATATAAAAATTGCTATAAAGTACTCTTGATTATAAAAAGACAAATTAAAACAACTCTGAATTTCCACCTCATACATATCAGAAGATAGATGCTAGAGTAGATGAGGGAAAATGGGTACACTGAAGCATTATTGGTGGAGTTGTGAATTCCATCTGAAGAACAATTGGAGTTGTGCCCAAAAACCTATAAAACTAACCATACCCATCACCCTGTAATACCATTAGATTTATACTCAGAAGAGATCAAAGGAAAACAAAAGAGCCCATAAGGACAAAATTATTTATAGTAGCTCTTTTTGTGGTGGCAAATAATCAGAAATTGAGCAAATGCTTATCAGTTGGTGAAGGGTGAGACAAGTGCATATATGATTATGATACAGTACTAATATGCTATAAGAAATTATGAAGCGGGGGCAGCTAGGTGGCACAGTGGATAAAGCACCAGCCGTGGAGTCAGGAGTACCTGGTTTCAAATCTGGTCTCAGACACTTAATAATTACCTAGCTGTGTGGCCTTGGGCAAGCCACTAAACTCCATTTGCCTTGGAAAAACATAAAAAAAAATTACGAAGGGATGTTTTCAGGGGGTAAAAAAAGCTGTCAAGAACTACATGAGCTGATGCAAATAAAGTGAGAACTGGGAAATCAAAGTGCCCACTAACAAAAATGTAGTGATGATCAGTTGTGAAAGACCTGGCTATTCTGATCAACACAATGATCCAAGATAATACTAAATTGCTAATGATGAAAAAAATGCTACCAAATTCCAGAAAGACTGATATCTCCATGCAAATTAAAGTATAAATTTTCTTTCTTCCTTTCTTTCTTCTTTGATTTTTGTGATGTAGAAATATGTTTTTTATGATTTCATATGATATCATTTTAATTGCCTTAGTTACAAGGAAGTGGTGAGCTGGACAAAATTTAGAACTTAAAATTTTAAAAAGTGCTAAAAGCAAATAAAAGGAAAAGCACTGACTGGAATAAGACAATTTGGGCTCTATTACTGCCTCTAAAACTTACTACCTGTAACTTCCAACTTCCTGTAACTCATTTTCTGCAACTGGAAAGTGTTGAAGAGGTTAAATTAGATGACCCTCAGATATTTAGATGAGTGTCCTATAAATTTTAACCAAGGCATGAAGTTGGAAACAAGTAAAAATAAAAGTAGGGTATAGTGTCTGGCAAAAAGCAATTGGTGAATGCTGTAAAAGGATAAGTAAATAAATATTAATAATTATCTTGTTATCTACTTATAGAGTATAATGAAACCTGGGCAAAAGCAACTTAAATTTGATTTAATTTTTTCCTTAGCCTATTTTTTTTTTAATTTTTATCTTGGGAATTGTGGGGTGGGAATCCCAGTGAGGAAATCCTCTTAATAACAGTATATAAACAAGGACAGTTTTTGTCTTATAGTATTTGCATGGAGCAGGGAGAAGTTAAGTGACTAGCACAGGGTGACTCTGGTAGTATGTTGGAAGTCAATTTGAACCCAATTCTTGACTTTATGGTTGGTTATTTATATCACCTTGCTTCTATAGGGCTTTAGATAAAAAATGAGTCCAGTGAATGCCTGTCATTTGAAACTAGCCTACCATCTGTAAAGAACCCATCGATCTGTGTACTTTGACATTTATTACATGCAGTCAAATTTGTGCATGTAACTGACAATTGAGTATATAGACCCATAATCATAATATCCTACAGGTGTTAGATGATACAAATGTGGCAATTATGTTTTTTAAAAAAAAGTAATCTCTTTTTTAAAACTTCTATTCTGATGGCTGTATTCTCTGAATCCTTAATGAAATTGTAGATCTCATTGATAACCCACTATTTCAATAATACTCCCCCTCCCCAACTCCCATAGAGAGTAACCTAAGGAGTGTTGATTGTTGGATTGGAATTATTAATTAATAATAATAATAAATAATGATAATAATAATAAATTCAGAAATATTTCTGAAGATAAAATTCTTAGATCTTTTGCAAAACAAAGGATGCTCCTATTGCTTTGGGGAAAAAATTCATTGATCACCAGCAGTAAGAAAACCCTGTTTATCTGAAGCTCCACCCCAGTTCCAGAGGGATTTATGCATAGCAATAACACTCACCTCCAGACTTGAAGAGGAAGCCAGCTGGTTTTTCTGCCTTGTTGGCTTTGGCCAGTAATGTCCTGTGCAAATGAATTTAGAGATTTTCTCAGCTTGTGTTCATATGCTACAAAAGGGAAATAGCCCAAATTGCACCTACTTGGGTCTGAATTATCGACTTCAGCTTTGAAGTGCAAATGAGCTGAATGAAAACATACTTAGACTGCAACACAGAAGCTATTCCTACTAGCTGATTTATGGTGCATTAACTGTCTAGTAAGGAAAGCCTTGTATTGCTATGGATTTGTAATCCCCTGGTCCAATTATCCCACAGATGAAGGCAAAACACCATCCACTATATGAACCAATCAATAGTGGTCATTTCTTAAAATTCTTTACTTTCACTTCTTTCCAGCAATTCGAGTTACCGGATCTCCCATAAATAGTCCTTTCATGGTTTATCAGCCCTGCTGTTTCTAAAAGCTAGACTTATGGACTACAGTTAGGAAAATAAACTGCTATAAACAACTTCTCAGTAGGCTAAAACCATCAGTATTTATTGTGGATGCAAAAGCCTTTGGAAACTTCTAATCACCATAATCTGTCTATATAAAAATAATCTCCAACTAAATAAATATGTCTGGAAGGGAAAATGAATGGAACATCTATATGACCACACAAAATTCCATGTGCAAGATTATTAAGGGGTCTTGTTTTTTTTATAGCCATTTTGAAAAAATGGACTTTTCAAAGAGCCAATGTGCTTGGGCTAGGGTAAAAGGACATTGAGCCCTTAGGCAAAATCTCCATGGAGAGATTGTAAATAGGCAAAAATTATTTAATTAAGTCTCTAATTAAATAAATATTCTCCCTCATCATTGCCCATGTGTAGTCACCTTCAACTTTGATTTTGTTTTGCCCTATATATCAGAAAGCAAGAAGAGGTGAGGTGAGCTTCCTAGTATTTTGTGTATGTATATGTGTATGTATGTGTATGGGGGTGCATGTGTCTATGTGCATGTATGTGTGTATGTGTGTGATTTATTTGAAATGTACAGGGACAAGATTTTCTTTCTGAGTGGGAAGAATTCACTGCCTTGCTGATTAACATAGGAACCCTAAACCTCTATGAGGTGAAGCCCAGATTCCACAAAGGAAGCACTTCAGAGGCCTGTCACTTTCCCTAAACAGCTTATCCATTTCTTCCTCTCCTTCAGGATTCCATTCAACAAACTATTCCCTTTTTTATTTATTTTTTATTGTAAAAACATCTTTGAGGATTTCAAGAAGCAGAATACTGTCTGGTTTGTTTAAAGGAGAAATTGGGTTAAAACCCATTCCCTTTTCATCACCTCCCTTTATAGGAATTTCATTTCAAGCTTCTCTCAAGACCTTTAACATTGAAGAACCAACCTTTGGAAGTGAAATCAATTTTCTCACAAATCACAATAGCTAAACATTGTTTGGAGATAGACAGCTAAGTCTTCTTTTTGACTAATGGAAAATGGGGGACAGGGGGAGCTAGAATTAATGAACTCCGAAAGAATGTCAAAACTTCACTGTTCCCTGTCTAATCATCACAGTTTTAAGCAAAGCAGCAATAAATACTACAGCTAGTTTTATTAGGTGGATTTTCATACTTTTCAGGAGGTGAAGGGAGAGATAAAAAAAAGACTGGATAACCTGCACATAGAAAAATCAACCTCAATATAATCAACATCTGTTATATCAATTCAGTAGCTCTTTTTCAACTGAGTTGAAGTTGGACTTTTTTTTTATTAAAAGGGAGAGAATGAACATAAAATAAGAAACAAATAGGTCAGGAGGAGGAGCAAATGAAGTTCTTTGATGCTAAAATCAGACCTGAGCCTCTCACCAGTCCACTGAGGCCTAAAATCCAAGTATTTTTTTCTACCTTCAAAATGGTTTCCGTAAAGTTTTTATTATTATCATTGTTCAATTTCATGCATCTCTGCCCTTCAACTTCCAGCCAGGGAGTAGGGACAGAATTGCCAAAATGGAGTGAAGAAACAACCTCTTTTATGGCATTTCCAGCCAAATTTCTTAGTCTCCAGAGATCTGAAGACCCATCCAAACTTTTGAGTACTGATAATGAACTGAACCTATGAACCTTTTGAGATTTTATTTCTTTTAATCAGGCCCAAATCATGAGCTGAGGGACAAAAGAATCTAATAAAATGAATGCGAGTTTCTAAGCTGGAATTTAATATCTGAAGCCTACAGATTCCAGTTATGTCCTCTTTCTACTGTGAGCATTTAGAATAATAGAAAAACATACTAATGGTGATGGTTATTAATAAAAGCAACAGATAATTCCCGTGAATGAGTCATTTTAGGTTTCATTGTGAAATTTCCTTCTGCATTTGAGCTCAGGTTATCAGGAAAACTTTTACAAGTATAAGACTCACCCTGGAGAGAGTCTGTCCTTCACAGAATAAGCTCTAAGACATTCTTAATCTTTTTATTTTTAATTAAAAAAAATGTTAGTATCATGGACTCTTTCTAGACTCTGGTAAAGCCCATGAACTCTTTCTCATTAAAATATTTTAAATGCATAAAATAAAATACATGGAATTTAAAAGGAAATTAATTATATTGAAATAAAGATATAATTTTCCCCCAAATAAATTCACAGACAGTGCCCCAACAACATCTCTTACCCAGGATAAGAACCCCTCTGCATTAGTATCCCATAATTTACAGGGTTTCCTTGGGGGAAGAGGTATTCTACATAAATGAATTTTCCAAATATCTAAAGCTTATCCCTTCAAGATGTAAAAATTTTTATTATTTTCACCATTTTTTCTTATTTTAAAATTTACTCCTCTTAAACCTTGTCTTATTAAACAAAGGATCCTGAAGAATCCAACATTTTCCTGATGACATGGTCATTTTTATGAATCTTCATTCTTCTAATCTACAAACATGAATAGCATTATTATTTCATACTTCTGCATTTGTTTTTGAGAGTTTTGTTTCTCACTCTCATTGCCAGACCAGAAGACATAAAGTCAGTTCTTAAAATTGGCACCGTTTGGGTGGCTGGGTGGTGCAGTACATAGAGTACCAGCCTTGGAGTCAGGAGTACCTGAGTTCAAATAGGCCTCAGACACTTAAGAATTACCTAGCTGAGTGGCCTTGGGCAAGCCACTTAACCCATTGCCTTGCAAAAATCTAAAAAAAAAAAAAAAAATTGACATTGTTCATGTCTCTCAACTTCCTCTACCCACTTTTCTAATAAGTCAGGAAAACAAATAATCAAGTTTTTGTTTTTTGACTTGAGTGAAAAGCAAGGTCCAATATGGTTCTGAGTATAAACCCACAACCTGGCTTAGGTTCTAGAGCTTTATGTTAAATATTTGATGATGCTCGGAGATCTTTTCCAAGAATTGACTTTCTCAGAGGGCTTCCTATATTCCAACTAAAAAGACTCATAGTGGATTTAGTCCCTGTTGATTGTTGTCCCTGTTAGCACCTATTAGCCCTGATAGATGTTATGCATTGTATTTGGAGGCAGACACAATAAGTATATACTTACTTTTTAGGGAAAAGAGTTCATACTAGGGCTGGCACTACTATATATTGGAAGAACAAGTAGCTGCCAGCATAGAATGATTTAAAACAGTATTGCATAATCAAAAACTATCCTCCCATCTAGTTTATTATAGTATAAGGACTCCTCTCCTATCTGCCCCTGAATTTTCACTATTATAGTCACTAGTCCCAGAGGCATTACCTTTATAGACAAGCTATTTAAATGCCTATCTCACACCTGGGAGGGAGGTTCCAGGGAATATCTTCTAGCCTTCTCCCACTAGCACATTCACAAGAATAAATTTAATCAAGTCAGCTAATTGTCACCTTGAAAATCACAGAAAGCTCAGCCCTGGGGGATGAGATACAGAGATGAGAGTCAATGGCAATGATAAGATAGGACATGAGAAAGATCAAGACAGCAGCAAGGTAAGGGGCAGTTAGCTAATAAAGGAAGGAAATGCAAGACAACTATTATTTGGGACCTGAGATAGACAGTAAAGTAGGGAAATAAGTTGGGAACTAAGTGTAACCACCTCCACCTCATCTGCCTTTCCCTCTATCATCTAAGACTTGCTTATTTCACAATTTTTCCCTTTATCTGCATAATCAGAGTTATTTCAGCTTATCTCATTTTTAAGTTCAGTTCTTGGTCTTTGAACACAATATTGAATATTTGAATTTTTTAAAAATTTGAGAATTTAACTAAAATTCTTTAGGAAAAACACTGATACTTACTCCCTTTAGCTTTTGTCCACATATGCTCACCCCACAGTGTTTTGTTAATATTAATATGATGATGCTCTGAATAGTCACAATCCTCATATTATTTAGAAAACTATTTATGTTAACATTCATGTTAGTTGATGGTCAATAAAACATTTTAAAACATTTTCAATGGTAGACAATGTGCCTTTAAGCACTGGAGATACAGAAGACAAAAAGAAAGATATTCCTCAAGTATCTTACAATCTAATGGAGAAAGACATCTCCTCCCCCCCCCTCAAAAATTTTTTTTTGGCATGTTTTTTTAATTTTAAGGCAATGGTGTTAAGTAACTTGCTCATGATCAAACAATTAGGTTATTATTAAGTGTCTAAGGCTGGATTTGAACTCAGGTCTCCTGACTCCAGGGCCAGTGCCCTATCCACTGTGCCACCTAGCTGCCACACACTGTGCCACCTAAAACAATTTTTAAAGGGATAGGGAGAGGCACTCTTCTCAGGATTGGTGAAATCCAGTTCTAGGAGCAGAGATGATGAGAAATGAGGAATTGGTTGTATGAGCTCTCTTCAAATTGAAGCCTTAGGAAGAATTCTTTGTTCTTTCCTTCAGCCCTCCAATTAGAGGTGGGTATGAGGGTAAAGAGCATATAAAGAATAGATGAAGTGTGAGTACCAAAACTGATGCAAGGACACAGGATGATGACTTTCCTGGTGATGAGGTTTTCCTGGGGCACGGTCATGATGGAGTCTAATCCAAGGAATGCTGTGGTGGAGAAATGAAAATATTAACCAGATGATATTGATATGAATCACTTTGTAGCTTTATTTATTTGTATTTAATTGTAGGTGAAGATAGGCATTTTGGACTTATTCAATCAATAAAAATCTATTTCTTGAATACCCAAAACCCCTCAGGTATTTTGATTTGTTTTCTTGAAGATGTATGTGTGTGCAGGGGGGGTGTGTGTGGGTGGATTCAAAGAAGAATAAAACATAAAGTTTACTTTCAAGGATTTGATAATATATTTAGGAAGTCAGGATTAACACAACTAAGATATTTCAATTATTTAAATAGATTATATCTATGTAGATATACAATAATCTATAATGTAGACTATGCACTTTAGAATTTCAGAGGAGCATGGATTATTCCCATAACTAGTATTCTTTGGAAGTAGAATTAGAGGAGATATATATCTATATCTCCTCTAATTCTACTTCTATATATATATAGTACATTTTATTGTCATTGTAGCCACATCAAGAGATAAAGAGGGCATAAATATGACTATCACATAGATAGACATTGCCAAGTGATCAGAAGGTGTGTCAAAGCACCAGTTGCTACTCAAAGATTGCATCCCACTAACACAGTCCTCTGAAAGTAGTTGCCTTCCAGACTATAGAATGCTATTATTCCATTTCTTTTTGGATTAAGTTGCCTGCACTCATTTAGCTTCAGTTGCCTAACAGCTCACCCTTTTGACCCCTGCTTGCTTCATGGACTGGATTTGCTCTGGGGAAATCTTCCCAGTTTTATATTTCCTTGTTGAGTACTGGATGGCTTCACACATAAATGCGATTTCCCAGAGAAAGGAACAGGAAAATGTAGGCCGAATCATTAGATTAAACTTCTGGAAAAAGGTGACATCCTGAAGAATGGGTAGAAGAAAAGACCAAAATAGAAAACATGTGTGTGTGTGTGTGTGTGTGTGTGTGTACATATGTATTGTACATGTGTATATAGATAAATATATATATGACATAAACAAATTTTTATCTTCTTTGTATCACAGTTATACCAAGTAAGAAAGGATATTTGATAGAAAAAAATGTGAGTAAGAACTTGATGAATAACATCATAACATAATGGAAAGGACCTGGACAATAGATTTAAATACAGTAGACGCTTAGACTCCAGTCCTACCTCTGATAATTAATAGTTATGGGATAATTTATGCTCTCTCAGCCTCAGGTATACTCATCTAAAAATGGGGATACTAATACTTATAATATTTATTTCACAGGGTCATAAGGATTAAATGATATAATGGAGATAAAGAGCTATAAAAATCAGATTATCAGAATCATTATAAAGAAGAATTAGTACTTATAACCAAGGGGAGAAGTTTAGCTAAGCACAGTTCCTTGATCTTGTCTTTTCCCAAGGGTCTGTTTTCTCTTCCCACCCAGAGACAGGGCTTACTCACTGGATCTTGTCAAACTAGAATTCTTAACTGAGATCTTGTTTCAAAATTTCCTCCCATTTCTGCAGAGGGCTGCAGCATGTGTCAAAAATGCCTTCTTTTTCTGATTTTGTACTTTCATTTCCTTTCTCAGCAGACAGATTTTCGATGAGCAAATGACAGTCCCATCCTATCAATTTTCTTAAAAATTTAGTTTGGGTGAAGGAGAGAAGAACATAGGGAAGAGAAACTTGAGAAAAATTGTTTCCATTTTAGGAAAGCTGTGTTGCTGGTAGCAAGATTTTCTACTCCTCACATATCCCATCTGAGGGATTATCTTATTTTTGAGTTAAATCATGTCTTTGACAAGGTCAGTTATAGAAGGAACCATAAAGTCATATGATGTCAGGGCTGAATGAAACCTCAAAGATCATCAAATCTAACCCTTTCATGTTACAGATGAAAAAAAAATCATTTCCAGCATATATGAATGATTTACCAAAGGTTTGTTAGTTTAGGAATAAACTCATTGTAGAGAAATAGATGATAGAGAGATGATAAATAGATAAGACAGTTATTCAGACAGACTGATAGAATTTCAGATAGGTAGATACACAGATAGAGATGGATAATAGATGGATAGTTATATGATAGATCAGTTGATAGCTTTTTGATAGGTGATAGATAAATGAGTAGATAGAAGGCAGTCAGATAGACAGACAGACAGATAGAGATTGATGGTAGATGGATAGATGTATGATAGATCAATGGATGGATAGATTGTTGATACATGATAGGTAAATGAGTAGATAGATGATAGATGGATAGATATAGATAGAGTATTAAGTGTTTTCTATGTAGTAGGCATTATGCCAAGCTTTGGATAAAATAAAAATAAGCATGACAGTCTCTACCTTTAAGAAGTCCACATGCTAATGTAGCAAGATAACAAATAAAAGAAAGCTGGAAGTGAGTAAGGGGGTCTGTTGCCCCTATATAGGGGCAATTCAGCAAGTAATAAAATTCAAAAGTAGGGGAGGGGAAATTTGACTGAGATAATTTCTAAAATGGTGGTCTTCAGGGGGAAGATACCAATTAAGAGAGTAAATTTTCAAGGTGTAGAGTTCTAAGGTAACAGTGAAAACATCTAGACCACGAGTCTAGGAAGTCAGGAGAACAGAATATACAAGCTCTAGAATGTCATGCTTATTGCATTAAAGTGTAGGCTTTTAATCAGCACAAATTTATTGAAACTCTAATTTGTAACTAAAACCTCTGGGTGCTATAGGGACATCCTATTATGGTGGTGACTGTGTTATTAGAGGGAAAGGGAGAGATTTTGGTTATGTTGTATTATAGAGTAGATATAGACAGATATTAGCAATGAGAGTCTGTAAGTATTAAGTAAGACTTTAAGATCATGAACCGAAGTGTTAATAGAAGTATAATAGTAGCCTGAAAAGAAATTAAGAATAATGCGTGTACTTTAGGGAAATTCAGACCCACATAGCCATAAGGCATTATTTAATTATAATGCTAGATGATGGAGTTCAGATCCTAAATGCATTTAAAAAACTGGAGAAGATGGAAAAATATTAACGATACTATAGCTGTTAGGGAGGAGGAGATAAGATATGAACTTGCTTCTAGTAATGGCTACACTGAGATAGGTGCAGAGATTTGGGACAATTATTTTAGATGAGATTTGTCATAAGCAAAAATATGGATGTGAAAATTTCGTTTATAAGTAATAATGAAGAAAGTAAAGAAATAGGAAAAAATGCATAAAAACAATTGAAATTAGATACTTATCCTTCCCACTCCAATTCCCACACAAAAAAGGAAAATGTGCTAACTTAATTATTAACTTCAATTTGTTTCCTCAAATATTTAAGTAAGTTTTTGACTAATATTTACTGATAACTTGATTTAACTTTTTAAGTTGATTCCTTTTGTCATTAAATTTTAGGAGAAGACAGAACAATAGATTTATAGTTATAAGAAAAGTCAGTGATCACTTTGTCCAAAACCCTTATTTTATATGTGAGGAAACTGAAAGCCAGGGAAGTTAAGTGACTTATCCAATGTCACAGAAGTGGCAACATGTAAAAGAGCTCTTTCTACTACAAATTCCTCATCTCTCCTTTCCTTGTCTACTCTCCATCCCCCATATTGAACCTTAAGTTTTTTTTTTCTACGTTAACTAATAACAATTCTTCTGATTTCATCCTCTAGATGAGGGTCATCTTGTTAATGTTGTTCTTAGCTATACAGTGTTCG
This sequence comes from Macrotis lagotis, assembly GCF_037893015.1. NCBI lineage: Eukaryota > Metazoa > Chordata > Mammalia > Peramelemorphia > Peramelidae > Macrotis > Macrotis lagotis. Next base: position 322,958,262 of record NC_133666.1, read on the forward strand.
GCACAAAAGTCCAAATGTATTCTGACCAATTCAAGCCACAGTGATGCTATTTTCCTCCTTGTTCTACAGATGGTGCTTTAATTTCTATGTTGAAGGATCCCATTAGCTTTTTTTTTTTGCCAGGGCCAATGGGGTTAAGTGGCTTGCCCAAGGCCACATGGCTAGGTAATTACTAAGTGTCTGAGACCAGATTTGAACCCAGGTACTCCTGACTCCAAGGCCGGTTGCTTTATTCACTGTGCCACCTAGCCACCCCCTCCCATTAGCTTTTGAAGTACTTATATCACATTCTATGACATCCAAATTTCACATAATAATATAGACATTCTGTTATAGTATGCAAAATGAGATCACTTGCTGGTAATGCGGCAAAGTATATATGTGTGTGTGCAAATCTGTGTATATGTATATATGTGTATAGTATATGTCTGTGTCTAGTATATAGGTGTGTTTATTTTATATGTTTCAATTAGATGTGGTTACATATATATATTCATTTCTATGAATATATGCATATATATTCATTGCATTGAGCATATAATGTAATTACCTAGTCATACATATATATGTATATATGTACATATATATGAATTTCAGAAAGTTAGGTGTTACCACACTGAAAAAAGAATAGCCAGTGTGAGCTCCTTCCCCAAACCAATCTTTCTTCCCTTCCCCATAAAAGTGACTCATTGGATAGTGTATTTGCCTTGAACTAGAGCCAGGAAGACCTGAGTTTAAATCATCTCTCAGATACTCATTAACTGCATGTCCCTGGAAAAACTCACTTACTTACCTATAAAATTAAAAAAAAAAACTACGTACATATGACTTTTTTGTCATATTCATCTGAAATATTGAATGACAAGTGGAACTGAACAAGAATGTTGAAAAAACAAAAATGGAAATTAAAGATAAAAATAGAATACAAAAGTGACTAGGAAATTTTTGACCAAGGAAAGGTGGGGATAGGAAGAGGTGGATGAGAAGGTATGGTCACTAAATTTGAAAATATTACATTAGTAAATATTCTAAAATGAAAAAGCAAGTATAGCATTTAAACTGGAAAAAATGAAAAACGTCACTGAAGAAACAATTGAGAAAGAGGGCAATGCGTTCCCTCTCATTCGCAGTATTTTGTGAGAGTTTAAAACTCATTAATAAGAAAAAAAATAAGCATTCTGGTTATAAAATGATAACTTTTAAATATATAAAAATGGATATATTTTCATACACACTTTTCCCTCAAATTATGATATTCATTCTCTATGTATTATAAATACCAAGGGAATATCATAAAACCCTGTGTCTGTCCACATTTATATCATCCACTTAGATGAAGCCCACTTCAAAGGGCTAGATAGACATTGGTTAATAAACATTTATTCAGAGGAAAGGGCAAACAAAGGTCTGAGAATTGGGAGATGTGACTTCTCATTCTGGCTGTGCTGTTAACTTCATAACCTTACATAAACTTCAAGGCTTCATTTTCTCCATCTCTAAAATGGAAATGGTAAACTCATTCCTCCAAGCCTATAGTGTTATTGTGAAGACAAATTAAAATAGCTTATGTGAACGTGCTTTTAAAAGTATAAAGCATTTTGTAAGTCTCAGAAATTATTATTATTGTTTTTATGTTGACATTTTATCTAAGTAGATCCTGCAGATTCAGACTAATTGAGGAAAAACTTGTATCTTTTGAAAAGTCCATAATAGAGAATAAGTAAAGAAATATGACCATCCTATGTTCAAATTCATATAGTATTATGAATGTAATTAACAAAGTGTTTTAAAATAGAGGTCTTAAGTAACATGCTTTAATGAACTGTTAAAAATAATACGATTAAGCATCACTTAGCTGTAGTGTAAATGGGAGCTTCTAAAATTTATCTCTCAAAATGTTGTTTAAGCTATTAATTCTCCTATTAAGACTTTTCTTATTATTTAACTATATCATATATGAATTATCATGAATGTTGTTTCTGTCTTTTGTCAATAGAATATTTCTATACTTTCTGCATGTATGTCCAGTTTACTTCACATACTAATATGATAACATACCTATAGAAGGAAGAGAATTAGTCAAATAACACTCATTTATTAATTATTTACTGTTATTCAGGTCAGGCACTATGCTTGGTACTGGAAATAGACAGATACAAGTGAGACAGTCTGTCACTGAAGAGGAAAAAGAAATCAACATTTTCAAGTAAATAAAATAAATATTAAAACAATGCAAGATCATTTGGAGTTTGCTAGAGAGGAAAAGGAAAGGAGGGGAGATATATGGAGATAAAGAAAGAAAAGAACAGGGAGAGAGAAAAACAAAAGGAATGGGGGGGGGGAAATGACAGATAATTGGCTTACCTATTAGTCTCATTAGTCAGATGTCTTAGTCACCTGATCCTAGGCAGTGATTTTCCAATATGACAGTGAACAAACTTGGATTTTAAAGTCAAATTTGGGCTAGGGGAAATAGATAGAAGAAGGGAAATAGAAAATGGGAAGAAGATCCTTCTTGTTAAGGTTTATTTATTTTCCTTATAATTATATTTTATACTGGCCTAGTCACCTGTTGAAGATGGAACTAGGTGAGAGGGTGGTGGATGAAATAGAAATGTTTAGACAATTCTCTAGTGCATTTTTACCTCAATTCTGAAGAATGAAAAATTCTGATTGAAAAGGTTATATGTTCATTCCTGAGCTGGCTTTTGGAAACATGACTGAATCAATCACAAAATATTTTGCATAATACCACAGTATTTCTGACTAAGAAATTCAATGATTCTAATATCCTTTCAACATAAATTAGGTGATTTGGTGGGGAGTGGGGGAAAGGTACTAAAAACTGAAATCATGGCTCAGGAAGTAGAAACACTAATTTCTCTGAATCTGTTCTGCACCTAAATAAGCTTGCCTAATGTTATATTTATTGCAGAATTTATAACCAGGGCTCCATACTATGTGATTGCCTAACTTCAAAGTTCAGATGTTACTTTGTAATGGCAGAATTAATTTTCTTGATTGCTAATCCATCATGCCTAAGTGTGATGTATGCGGTATCAAACATAGGTATTTCTGCTATCATTAATTGTGGCATATTGTCACAACCGATAAGGAAATTCAATAAGAGAATGAGAAGAGAGCTCCAGTATGGGCAGCTCAGCCTTGTTTTCAACACAAGTGATGTTGGATACTGCCAGAGTCTTTAGCACAAAGGGAGAGTCTCCGAAGGAGACTCTGGAAGCATCAATCATTAGACCAGCCTTGTTCTCCATTTGCAAAGCTGTTGTTTATTGCAAGATAATGATTGATAGGGTTGAAACAAATGCTTCAGTGAAATCACTGAAGGTGCAGGAGCTTAGGTGTAGTAACATTTGGACACTGGAAATCTTCCGGGAGCTGGCCAGCTGGCACAGAGGACTTTCAGAGGAAATTAGCAGGGATGTGTTTAAAAGAAGAGCAAATCATGAACTGTGGGTTAACTGACAGGAGAGGTAGAATGGCAATTATAGATTTCAGGTGGGAGATGTGCAGAGGAAGTGACAAAATGGAAGGGAGTAGGATAATGTGAACTATTTAGATGGATTCCCTTAAGAGACAGGGCGCTTTTCAAGTACTGACTGAGAATAAAAACAGAACATTCTGTTGGGAGAGCAGAAGATTCAAGAGACAAAGTGCAGATAAAAGTATTAGCCTTGGAGAATATTGTTTGGAATGCACACACATTTGAAAACAGTAAAAATATGTGAATTATTGATACAATTTTTTGTCTATTAAAATTCAATGAAGAGAGAAATGAAGAAACAAAGTAGAAACACGTATGTTGGCATTCGAACTGCCAGCTGTGTCTCACAACGACTGAGCAACCAGATACTGAGAAACATCTGGATGTTGGTGATGCATAGACAACATATCTAGATGATTAACTGAAAGATTTTTGTATTCATTGAGATGCTGCGTCATCATTTAGCTATAACCCTAGACTACTATTTTTTAAACATCTTAATAAGAGCAATGGAAGGATTTTTTGTGCCTTTGATACAAAGAATATCTTTTACCTTTTTTAAGATGAAGTTGAGGCATTCGGCTCTGCTTTTTTGTCTTGTACCTTATAAATCCCTGTTTTTCAGTTGATCAAATATATATATATATATATATATATATATATATATATATATATATATACATACATATGACTTTTTCTTTTTTACTAGCATTAATCAGAGGACACACCTCTACATATTGACTACCTCATCAACCACTTTAAAGCTTTAGATGGTAGTTTAATAAACATTTATTATATACTGCCTATATGTTAGACAGTAAATAAGTGCTTTGCAAATATCATCCCACTTTATTTATCACAGCTACCTTGGGAGGAAGGTGCAATAATTATCCCCACTTTGTGGATGAGGAACCTGATGCAAACAGAGATTAAGAGACTTGCCAAGTCTACAGCAGCTAGTAAGTGTCTAAGGTCAAATTTGAACGCCCATTTCCCTGACTCTAAATTCATGGTTCAATCTAATTTGTGACTTAGCTACCTCACTTCATTTCTGTCCTAATTAGACCCTTGATTCTCCAAATTAATATTTCCCACCCTGTGGTAAAACTCCTGTTTTTCTGAATATGATATTCCCCTACTCTTGTATTGTCTGTTTTGTCCCTCAGTGATCCTCATTCCTTTTCTCAATCAGAAGAAAATTTAAAACTAATTTCAATAAGATTTGTATAAATAATTTCATCAAATGGTAGTAGACCCTGAGTATTTTATTTCTGATTGTGGAGAAGTGTTTGTAGAGAGATAAAATTAATATTCTGGAGGTCAACATCCAAAAGGTTAGGAATATAGTAATAATGATAATAATTCAAAATTTTATGGCACTTAAAGTGACTTTCTCACAACACCTTTGAGAGATAGGTATTATAAGTACTATTATGGTTATTTTACTGAGGAGAAAAATAGAACTCTTAGAGGTTAAATGACTTACCTTTGGCTTCATGGCTAATGTCAGAGGCAATATTTGCTATATTGTATATACATATATATATATACATATATATATATATATATATACATATATATATATATACTTTCTTTTAACAACATAATAAAACTAAAACACTCCACTTTCTCTGCCTCAGGTCTCTCTATTCTATCCTCTACTTTTTTAAAACTTCACTGATTCCCTATTACCATTAGAATCAAGTATAAAACTGAAAAAAATCAAATTAATATTTCTATGAGCAAAACTAAATGATGTGAATAAATTGCTAATAAATGTTTAGTATAAATACTACTATTTCTCAATGACTGCACTAATTGCCAAAGATACAAATACTAACATAAAAGTGGCCCCTTTCATTCTGAAAATTAATGAAATAATGAGTATGATCATAGAGCTGTAGATTGAGCCACTGCTTCCTGGAGTATTGATGGGATGGAATTGATTGTGACTCCAAGAATGTACAAGGGGTGGTAGTATATGTTTGTCTTAAAAGTGCATTTGGTTGGGGCAGCTAGGTGGCACAGTGGATAGAGCACTGGCCTTGGAGTCAGGAGTACCTGAGTTCAAATCCAGCCTCAGACACTTAATAATTACTGAGCCGTGTGGCCTTGGGCAAGCCACTTAACCTATTGCCTTGCAAAAAAACAAAAAACAGTGCATTTGGTGAGGTTGTCCAGATTACCAGAGAATAGTCAATAAAGTGAATTATGCCTGGAATCTTGAAATACCTGTCCAGAGAGGTTAATAGGCAATTAATAAAGAGAGGACATATGGCAGAAGTTCTGGGAATGAAAGGGTTAAAATTCCCAGGGCATAATTCCTTACCTGATAAGTAATGATAACCATGAAAATCACAATAGCAACAAATTAAAGACTAGGAAAAATAATAGTGACAATAATGTACATAGCATTAATACAAACAACCTACAGGCTTTATCTGATTTGAGTTTAGAGCATTTATTTCCATTTTGCATCAGAGATAATTGAAGTTGAAACTAGATGACATGTCTCAGAGTCACACAGCAGACAAATATCTAGGACATGTTTCAAGCCCAACTCTTCTTGACACTAGTCCTGTATCCATGAATGCATTAACAGTTTATAAATTGTCCAGGAAGTAGGGAGTGAAGTAAAGCATGTTTCATTAATTCCTGAAAGTTTTATCCAAATGAAAATATTTTTGTAGGCTCTTCCTGAGGAGGCAATAAAGGGAAACAGTGGAGTTGATTTTATCATACATCTAACAGTAACACAAAACACATCATTTCATATGACATCTGGTCATCAGATCCCTGAGATCCCTTAGTATTTGGGAAAAGACTGCTGAGAAATAAATTGCAGCTTACATAGCAATAGCTTTATAGAAAGAAAAGAGACAGAAAAATACTATAAAGAACACATACTTGAATACTCAGTTATTTCCAGACAAAGGTGAGGATGTTGGAAAATATGGATCAGAGATAAAATATATGAGAGGGCTCTACTATCTGAACTTCAGCATAACCTCATGCTTATTTATCATGAATCCTTTCTTTGAGAAAAGAATTGGAATGCATTGGACATGTTGAGCACTGAAAAACATTGCACAAGATCAAAGTATATTTTAGCAGGCAGAAAAGAGCATTACTGATGTGAAAAGCATTCCTGAATCAGTTGTCCATGGAGAATCATATAATTTTCTTATTAGAACAAAAGTCAAAATTAATTTAATACTAGAGGAAACAAAAAAATTAAAACAGATAGCATGAAATTTAAAGTTTCAATTTGAGGTATTTAAACAAGTTATAGGTTACTTTAAATTTGAAATAAGCATCTATACTGATTTCAAAAAGTTTAGAAGTTTAATAAATGAAAATTAATTAACATTATAAGAAGAATAAAAGAACTTAAAACATAATTTAATTATAATATATTGACCTACTTGCCAAGAAATAGAATGAAAAATCTAAGGACAATATAGATTTAGAATACTAATTTTCTTGTTAAATCTTAAAGATTGTAGGGGGTTATGAGCAGTATCACCTCCAAACATTGCAAGAAATCTTGCAGAAAAACATTTCTAGAAATAGTGATATCATCTTAATGACATCTTAGTATGAAATTAGAAGGGGGACCTCAACAACAAAAAAAGATGGAAAAGATCTGAAGTGATTTTCTTTAAAAAAACAATTTCTTTTGTCACTGAGGAAAGGAGTCACCAGATTTATACTCTAATAGTATATTTCCAAATATGTTTTCATAGGAAGAAGAAACAACATTGAAAAACATAAGAAAAGAAGTTAAACCAGACTTAATATAACCAGGCAAAGTTCTTATCAAGAAGCTAAACTATTCTAAAGGTATTAAGGGTGACTTCCTAGATGAAGTCAAGATGGTGATGAGAAGCTAAGAAGCAACCAGAGCATTTTTGAAACAACTTTAAATGAATCTAAAGAGACCCGAAAGTAATAGAACCCACAAAAAAAAACAGTGAAATAATTTTTTTCCACTCAACATATCTTGGTGTAACTTCAGCAAAGATCTGTCTCATGTGGATAAAAGTGGAGTGGCAACAGACTGGGAAATTAGCAGGAGGCTCTTAACCACAGAGCAACTTATTAAGACACCTGCTTCCCAACACAGCAGGTCCGTAGTAGGAGCCCCAACCTGGGCTAGGGAAGGCAACCCAGAACCATGGAGGGAGGTTACTGAGTCAGGCTACCCTAATGCTGGGAACAACCTATGAGCACCTGAATGTCAGAGTGGAAAGCCAGGGAGGAGTTCCCTGACTCCCAGCATAAAACCCTCTGTGGCCCAGGAACAGCATTCAACTGTTAAAATGAGCAACCCCCCCCCCCCCAAAAGAGCACTAATCATAAAAAACTATTATGGTGACAGGGAAAATCAAACACCATTGCATAAAGGAAAAGTAGTGACAAAATGCCTACATGTGAAACCTTAACAGGGATTTTAATTGGACTGAAATTTATAAAGTCCTCTTGGAAGAGTTTAAAAAGTATTGTACAAGCCAAAGAAGAAAAAGAGAAGAAAAATTCAAAAAATACATGAGAGTCATGTAGGAGAACTATGAAAAACTGAAAAAGATAACACAAAAATAAACAGAAGGAAACAATACCTTTAAAAATAAAATTAACCAAATGGAAAAGGAAACACAAAAGCTACTTGAAGAAAATATAACCTCAAAAATTAGAACAGGACAAATGGAAACTAAAGACATCAAGATTTCATCAAACAAAACCAAAAGACAAAGAAAAATAGGAGAAAATGTAATGTATCTTTTAGGAAAAACAACTGACCTGGAAAATAGATCCTGGGGAAATAATTTACCAATTATATTTTATCTAAAAGCCACAATAAAAAATAGCCTGGATAATATATTTCAGGAAATGGAAGACTACCCTAATATCCTGGAATAAGAAGGTAAAATGCTTTCTGAAAGAATCCAGTGTCCACCTTCAGAAAGAGATCCCAAAATAAAAACTTCAAGGAATATTGTAGCCAAATCTCAGAATTATTAGCTAAAGGAGAAAATATTTCAACTAGTCAAGAAAAAACAATTTTAATATCAGGAAGTCACAGTCAGAATTATGCAGGATTTATCAGCTTCAACAATAAAGAATCAGAGGCCTAAAATATGATATCCCCAAGGCTAAAAGGAGCTTGGTTTATAATAAAGGATCAACAACAATGGAAAATCCAGCATATTCTTTCAGGGGAAAAAAAAAGATGCTCTTTCAACAAAATGGAGGATTTTCAAATTTAACTGATGAAAAGACAAAACTGAACAGAAAATTTGACCTTCAAATACATGACTTGAGATGTGTGGCACAACAATACATATAACCCTTAAGAATTGTCTTTCTATTAGCATAATTGAAAGAAGTATACTTAGAAATATAGTATAAATTGATTTTGATGTGGTGTTTTTAATTCTTGAGAATTATATTTCTATTAGGATAATTGAAAAGAGTATACTTAAACAGAAGGTATTATTATTATTATAAGTTGACTATCTGTGCCCAATCAACAGTGGAGTATTCCAAACTTGTTTTGGTCTGATCAGCCACAATCATACACTTTTCTTTAACATTAATGATGTCATTTTGGTGGTCTTAGATAACAAGCAACAAGAAACAATGCTTCATTGAGACTTTTTAAAACATTCTATACCAACAAGCACACACACACACACACACAAAACCAATAAGCATCATCATAAGATGTTAAAAGGAAACAGGCAAATTTTTTAAAGATGAAGGTTCACATATTTATCACAGAGCAGTTGGATGAAAATTTAGAGAATATAATAATTTTATTAAAAATAGTTTTCATGGAGAAAATGTTCAAAACTTCAAAGCTCTCCTCAGAGAAAGTATCTCAAATGCGTTTCAAAATTATATTAGATTCTTTAATAGATATATCAAAAGAAATAACATTGCTTTCATCCTTATTATTAAGAAAAACATAAAGATGCTTACCTAAGGTATTTTCCAGTATCATAGAGGCAATACAATGAGACAGGGAAGAAGGATCCCTTATAGTCAGTGAGATCATCATGCTATTAATGTTTACAAATGACAATGTGTTAATTGACTCAATTCTCAGACTATTGTCTAACATCTTAAATTTAGAGATCTATAATCATTCGAAATAGTTTGATCTTACTATTTATGAAGAATGCCATTATCTTAAAAAGCAATTTCCAGGGACATAGTACCAAGTAAATAATTCTACAGGTTATTCAAACCCTACAATCTTAACAGCAGCATCTTCTGATGAATAGGAAAAGAAAATGCTCATCACCCACACCCTTGGCATTCTCAATTGGTTCAATTTGTGAAATAATATGATTTTTATCAGTTGAAATATCATTAAAGATAGTTCCTTGCCAAGTGTATTATTGCTGCAACTTAAGCACTTTTCCATATGGTTTCTCTTATATGCAGTTAAAAATCTCTTACTTGTGTTGTCTCCCCCATTAAAATGTCATCTCCTTGCACACAAGGCTTGCTTTACATTTTGTATCTCTGGTGCTTAGTACTGAGCTTTATACAAAGTAAAGGTTTAAAGCTTTATTTAACCATCAATTCTCCTATGAATTTTGTTCAGAATATGATATGTAGTTGAATGGAGAACCTATTGATCTGACCCATTTGAAGTTACCCATTTGTGTGTGTATGCAAACTTTTAAGTTAATGAAAATGACAGTGAATCTCACCCAGATTTGAAAAGTAAGAAAACAGGCTAGACTTGGAGAATATAACATGATTTAATTAACCCAAGGTTCTCTTTGAAGTAAAGTTTATATTTCTTTTTAATGCCAATATTTCTTGGTGATGTCACATGGTTTTAAATCATGGAAAATGAGGAATCTCTGAAGAATTGAAACTGAAGATCACTCAAAGTGAAATAGAGAGGTTTATAAGAATGGATTTACTTCATGATAAGTGTTACACATGATGAGCAAGGAACCACAAAGTAGAATTGAGACAAAGTGTCGTCAAATACATGAAGTAAATTTGACCCTAATAAGGAAGGACAAATATACTACCTACATTCCACATTAATATCTTTTCAATAGAAAGAGAATGAAGTATTTTGTTTCTGATCTTAGAGGTGCATATGAATAAGAGTCACTGAAGTTAGGCAAGCACAGATGGATCATTAAAGTAATGTTAAGGAAATCATAGGTCAGTAAACACACATTTCTATGAGCCAGGACTAGGCTGAATATTAGGGATAAAAGAAAAGGGAAAAAATTTCTTTTGTCTTCAAGGAGCTCACATTCTAATGACAGGAGACAATCTAAACAAGTGCATGTACTTGACTGAATTATATATATATATATATATATATATATATATATACATATATTATATATGTATATATGTATGTATCAAAGAGAAGATAAAATTCAGTAAGAGGTATTAGCTCCTAGGGAGACTGGTAAAGATCTTCAATGGAATATCTCAATGTCTATTGATGTAACACTTTCTTCCCACTGTGTACAGCATTTTCAATGTTTTGTCCTCTTTCAAGTTTCACATAGAGTTCTCTAGTATTACCAATCTGGAATTTGTCAAATAAATATGTGTTCATTTTTCACTCTTCTATTCTCTAAATGATTTAATAAATGTTGCTTTTATTCCCTTTTACCTTGCCCTTTTTATTTTTTCTTTTACCTTGTGCTTTTTAATGGAAAAGGAATAAAATTTAGTTTGTCTGTAAAAAGGAGAGAAAATATGATGTTAGAGATAGAGCACTGAGTTAGGAATCAAGATAACCTTTGTTCAAATCCTATTTTCAGACAATTATTAGAGATATGTCATTCAGTAAGTCAAATAACCTTTGACTTCCTAATCTGTAAATGAGAGGGTTAGACTCACTGACCTCTAATGTTCTAGCCTTCAACCCCTGATCCCACACAATTTATCTCTCCTCTGGATCAGTTTAGAGGACTCTTTATATTTTTATATCATAGACTTTAAAAATTATTAAATAACCAGATTATATTGATTTATAGCTGAATAAACTGAGGCTTCACAAGGTTACGTTTCTTGCTTATATTAACATAATTACCATAAGAATTTAGATTTTCTGAACTTCAGAACTTCTGAACTTCAGGGATGTCATGGATCTATAAGGTGATCTAGTCTACCTCATTCAATAATCTCTTTAAAATCCATGATAAATAGACATTCAGTTTTTGTTTGATAAAATCTATTTTAGGAAAACTCACTACCTCTTAAGTAAATTTGTTCCATTTTCAAACAATGCTATTGTTTGACTATCTTGTTTATATGAATCCAAACCCCACCACTTTACGACTTGTATTCATTGTTCTTACTCTTAGCATCAGCAGTCAAGCAGAATAAGTCCAATTGTTCTTCTATAAGTCTAATTGTTCTTCTATATCTCATACTTAGATAGAGATAATAATCATATTTATTTAGTGCTTTAAGAGTTTTATGTAGTTTCCCTCACAGTAAAGGTGCTACAAACTTACTTCCACTTGCATTTGTATATATCACTTTCTATTTTTCTAACATAGAAACTATGAGGTCTAAGAATTTTAATATTTTAATACATTTATCAGTATATGAGAAGTCACTTGGACCTAGAACTTCACCTAAACTTAAGACATGGAGGTCCATTGAGGTGCAACCATTTTCTCCTCACCTTGACCTTCTATTTAATGATCCCTCACATTAGAACTCAATCACTTCATTACAAGACTCTGAATATCTCCTGAAAGAATTGAACATGATTCCAGAGGAGAAGGCAAAGAGGGAGGTATCCAAAACAACTCTACATCTGTAAAGAAACTGATGGGCTCAAATTTTTAAAGGTCATGTTCAAACAATGGAAGTTAAGACACACAAACAAGTACAAATAAAAATATTTTTAAAAGTCACAGTCATTTAAGCATATTGTTAAAAATAAAAGGCCAATATGAAATGGCTTAAAGAAAAAATTTCAAGAACAAAGAAGGGAGCAGTATTTGGGGAAAAGAGAAGAAAAAGAAAAGCAAAGACCTATAGGATTGATGGGAAGATGGTCAAAGAAAACAGAAAACAAACAATTACATGCCACTTTTTCCTTCTTCCTTTCCGATGAAATAGTAATAGAATTCGGGGTTACAGGAAACCTTAGTTTTTTATTCTAATTAGTTCATCTTACAGAACCCAAGGAATAGTAAGAGCCTTCAGGATACTGGCCTTCTTTCCAATTTACCCTTTGCAATCAGATGGTTGTAACCCTTATGGTGAAGACCTCCATCATCTCCATTCATTTCCCCCATAATCAATTACCAACTTTGGAAGATCAGGTTACTGATACAGAGGCCAGTATTCTATCCTCTGTAAAATTCAGCCTCTCATGTGATTATTTTATCCCCATTTTAAAGATGAGGAACCCCAAATTCAAAGTAAATTATTTAAAACATTTAGAAGAGATGAGAATTTGAATTAAAATTTTCATCCAAATTCAGATGTTTCCATTATATCCCATTGTCTTTCTGCTAACAGAGATACTATCACCCCCAAACAGTAAACCCAAAATATGCAAGGATTATGTCCCTACCAAAAGCAATGAATTATAGAATCAAAATTTCTGTGTGATTTACTGCACCCCAACTACATCTCCAATGTCTTGGATGCTGAACCAAATTTTATCAAAGGATTCACATGTTAAACACATCCCTCTGTCCCAATATCCATTCTGAAAAACAGAAAGACTAATACATTTCAGACAAACAAAAAATCTACCACCACCACCAACAAAAAATAGAGTAGCATTAATAATGTACATGTCAACCCAAACTCAATGAAAGCAATCTCTCCTATTGCTCATATGCACTACCATAGAACTACCAGGTTTTACTTACAGAGGAACTGAATAGAAGATTTTATTTTATAATGACTAAAGAGCCTCATGAATTCGGTAAACCCTTAACTACATCCAGTCTTCTCAGACCCCCTTTCATTTAGTTCACGGATGTTGGCATCAATTGAACAATATTCTGACCTTTTTTAAAGGGCAAATATAATACTACATCAGTCTGGTTTGCTGAACTTTAGACTCCTCTGAATTGGAGAGTGTTAGGGAGCTCCTGGGTAGATTTCGTATATAATGTCATGGCAGAATTAATGATTCATTTCTTACAGGAATTACAAATCTTTCCATTAAAGAAAGTTAAAAAAATACCACTTAAGCTTGAGAGTTCAGACCTATTGTTGAATCAGCAAACCTTGGGAAAAGTGAAGTTGGGTTATGGGGAATTGCAAGAGAGGAAAGGAGCAATAATTAGCTCAAAATAATATGCAGAATTAAGGTTGTTGATTATTTTAAATTTGGAGTAGGGAATTAGTCCTGGACACAAACAGGAATTAGATAAAATTTGACATCATTTCTGAACTTAATTTTCACCACTGCTCAAACAGACCTACCTTGCTTCCCTACATAAGGACCTCATTTTCTGGATCTATCCTTCCTGATCAAGAACACCTGAACATCCAGAGCTTTCTCTTCCTACATTTTATATTTACTGAATTTTAACTATCATTCACTTCATAATACCAGGATTCCTTCCTTTTAGTCTCACAGCTGTTACTTTAATTAAGTTTCTGTCATCTCTTGTCTGGATTATGGTAAGAGCTTTCTATTGGTCTCCCTCCTTTATATCTCTTCATTTTTATAAAACTCATCTCTCACAAAGAGGTCAAAGTGATGTTCCTAGTGTTTACATCTTTCTGTCACCCCATACAAAATATACACCAGCAGTTCCTTAGTACTTCTGGTTTTAAATATAAATTTCACTATTTGTGTTTTAAAGTCCTTTACAATCTAGCTACAATCTACCTGTCCAACCTTTGTATGACAGTCGATTCAAACTGGTTTTCTTAATTTTCCTCTAATGTGAGATTTGATCTCCAAAATAGACTATTTATACTTCTCTGGTATGAAATAATTGTCTGTCAGGAGCTGGATGTTCTTCCTTCTCACTTGTGCCTCTCAGAAGTTCTCATTTCTTTTATAACTCAGGTCAATTACCAACTTTGATATAAATTCTTTCCTAGCTCCTAGTTTCCAAAATGAGCCTCATCCTTAAAAATTGTCTTGCATTTATAATTTTTTCAGTTTTTAAATGTGCATATTGTCTTTTCAAGTAGAATGTAAGCTTCTTCAGGACAGGAATTAATTTTTTTTTGTTTTTGCATCCTAATGTCAATAATGCAGTAGGTATTTAAAGCTTGTTTGATTGATAGTCCTAGAATCATTGGTAGTCAATTCAATTTAAGATGCATTGTCTCTATGTAGGAAGGAATGTTGTAGGTATGATTAATGGAGGACAATAAAGTGATTAGACAATATTTCTTGAGCTCCTTCTCTGTGTCCAGAATCTTATTAGGTACTATGGATTAAATAGGAGAATACATTTATCTCTCTTCTAGGAAGTTTGTGTGCTATTTGGAGAGAGAAAAATAAGACACAGAAAAAAAGTTAAAAGACAATATAAAGGGGGGCTAATCAGAAAGTCTCTTTTCTTGCTAGGCCTAGAACATATATCATGGAATACTGAGACTGTATCCTGATCTTTTCAGGGGAGCTATGTGACCTACTGCTGAAAGGGCTTGATTGTTTTGTAATAACGATGAACAGACTGGGAAGTCGATCAGTTCTATACTCACCTGGGACAGAAGCAATGCATTGGGATGCTACATCAGTTAAAAAGGAGACCTAGCTTCTGAAGTATTCTCTTCTCCTGACTCATAGTACATTCAGTTCACTCTTTCCATTTTGGGTTTCTTCTCTGGGTAGAGGTAAAGTAATAGTGGAGGAAGCCTGTGAGCTTGAGATGTTGAAGTTCCTGAAACCCTTATCTGGAATGAACTGATAGCTAAAGAAAGTTCTACATTGGAGCAGATGATCTTAAACAAGATGAAACTTCTATTTTTTTTTTTAGTCAGATGACAGTACTTGGTGGGCATATTTTAAACAACACAGTCAAAGCAGAATGCAAAATGCCTATTCAGTAGCATCACAAACTGAATCATGTTCTGAAGTTTGACTTTCAACTTCTTAAGGGAATGTAGTCAGACATTATATTAGTTCTGCTCCTTATTTAACAGGCTCTGTGAATGTGCTCTTGTACGTCTTTTGCGTAATTATTTCATCTATATATTGAGGAAATAAATAGCAGTCCTGTATCTTATTTACTCTACATATTTTCTTCCTCCTTTTGCGTGATATCCTATATATGAGACATATTAAAATTAAGTAAATTTCCCAGGGGCTTAGGGGGGGAGGCCCCTGAAAATGCAAATAGTGTCACACAAAGAGTCTAGCTGTACTCTTTTGATTCCAGTTTACATAGCAATTGAACCTGGTTAGTGTGCATTGGTCCATAGCTAAGCAGGGACCCTCAATGGACAGAGAGATTGCTATAATTCTCTTGGTCTCAGGAGAACAAGGTTGGTATTGCTACATAAGAAAGGACATAAGCAACCCTGGTTTTAGCATAACTATTTCATTTATAATCTTTCAGTCTTAGTTTCTGGATCAAAAAAATTAAGAACTCCCATTAAATGATCTCTAAATTCTCTTCTCATGATAATATTTTTGAGTATATATTTCTCAGTGCTATAGAAATTCTGAAAAGGAAGATGTGTGGTTCAGGTTAAGATAGTTGGGGTAGTCTTGAAATAATTATGTTTTCCTAATCTCAGTTCCTTTGGATTCCTTCAAATAGGTTTTGTGCCAAATCATTGTCTTTTGTTAGTATCATATCCGAACTTTCCCCCACATGTTCTATTGCCTTAGTTTAAGACTTTGAAACCTTTTCAAAGTTCAAATCAGTCATTAAAATGTAGTCAATCATTTGAACTTAGGTTTGAATGAAAGTTTGGATATTAAAACAGTTATTATTGTTATTACTATCATCATCATCATTATTATAGAAAGAACAGAAAATGTGTTACTAGGTATATTTAAGTACAATTTCAAGCAGAAATGGGGGGAGCACAGAATATGTATCATCTAAGACAATCCTCCCTAGTTTTCTAATTCTTTCCAGGTTATTGGACCTGTTTTCCATGTTTCCAACCAATATTGAAGATTGAACTCCTTAACTTTGAATGCTCATATGTCACAACTGGGTAAATTAGAAAACGGAGGCTAATTTCAAAGAGAGAGGATATGGAGGTGGGGAAGAGGGAAAACAGTTAAGGAAGGCATAGTTCCTCAGAATAAGGCAAGTAGTCACTATGTTTTTCAGTTACACAGCTGAAGAAAAGGCAAAGTAATGAGATTTGGCCTTAAGAGTCTCCATAAAACCTGGAATAAGGAAACTCTACTTTATAGACCAATTACAACTCAAGCCCTTACACCAATCTTGATAGATCTTCCAGGTATTTATTTTATCTATTCATCTTCTCCTGCTACCTTCTTTATGTACAGTGTTAGTGTTACATCTAAAGGGTTTCCCCTTCTTCCTTGAAGCATCTTACTGCCATCGATACATTGTTCTCACTCTTCACAGAAAAATAAACTTGAAATTATGGGATCTTATAGATAGAAGGAAACTGATTGATTAGCCAGTCCAATCTATATCTGAATATGAATTTTCTCTGACAGATCTCTGATTAGTGAAAATCTCACTTCTTTTTAAACATATCCAAACCTTCAAACATGTAATTTACTAGGATCATTCAGAAGAATAGACAGTTGATATGAACAGTTTTTAAAAAGAAGTGAGCATTATGAACAATCATTTTTTCAAAAATTTCAAATGGCTAATAATAAGAAAAATGTTAATTTATCATAACTAAAATTTTACTTTATAATATTAGAGTTGTTTATAAAAACAAAGATACTAATATGCTGTGGATAAATCTGAAAATTTGTCCATATATTCTGATAAATTATTTGGAAATATGTGAGAAATGTTGGTAAACTATTTATTTCCATTGAAGGATACTCCAAAGAGATTAAATTTATTGGGAAAGATAATATGTGTACATTTGTGATTTCATTTACTTGGGGACCTCTGAATAAGGGAACTCTTTCTACTAATACCTATCACCAAATTCTCTGTAACTTCATAGTTTTAGAGGATTGTCTGGGAAAAAAACATAATACATGACTTACCAAGTGCTAGGCAGTCAATATGTATTGGGGGCAGCATTTGAAACCGTGTCTTCATAACTCCAAGTCTGTTTTTTGTTCACTATAGTACTTAGTCTCTCAAGATCTCATATACTGAAAAATATTCATAGTAGCACTTATATGGTAGGGAAAACACCAACACCAACAATAACCCCAAAATAAAATATATCCATATACTGGGTAATATTTGAACAAACTATAGTATGTCAACTTAATGAAATATGTAAGAGATGGTATATTAGAGAAATTCTGTATAACTGGAGATAATGAATTTATGTAGACTGAAGAAAGCACAATAAGGAGAACATTATCTACAAAATAATTTAAAGAAAGCAATCACTGAAAAATATTAGAATTTAGATTAATGAACTTTCTGGCCTTGACTCCTGGTGAATCTTGTTTCCCCATTATAAATGGAATAATAGTAACACATAGATAGAGAATACTACATACACAAACAAACATGGATTAGTTTAGTTTGACTGACTGTTGAAGTCTGTGTGTTTATGTGTGTGTGTGTGTGTGTGTGTGTGTGTGTGTGTGTGTGTGTGTGTGTTGGAAGTCACAGCGATTGCTTACAAAAACAAAATAGTTTAAAATTTTTCCATTGACAGAGGATTCACTAGTACGCATATCCTTTCTCTCTTTGATATACTATTAAAATTATTTTCTTATGTTGACCCAGACTTTTCCTTTTATTGTTTTTATTTCTACAATATTCATCCATTAGTACCACTTCAATCCTAGGAGAGTTCTCTGTCTTGTCTTGTCTAGTAAAATGTCGTCCCCTCATGATGGGGTATGCCATTGCAGGAATATATACAAAATCAAGGATTGTGGAACTGATTAAGTAGGAAGAGAAAGACAATTGAATGTGATACCAAAAAGTTAGTCTCATGTGTAAATTAAGTGTTGAAGGATAAGTGAAATATAAACAAGGAATATTCATATTTTAAAATTCCATTATTTGTCACCATCAATCAATATTTATTAAATATATATATATGTATATATATATATATATATATATATATATTATGGGAAGGTCACATTTGGTAATTCAAATAAAAACATCTATTAAACATCTATTTGTGAAGAATACATAGGGCATACTACCAGATATGGTGAAAATAACGAAGATGGAAAGTCACACATCACATTATCTTCAAGAAATTTATAATCTTTCAGATAGAATAAGACTTAAAACTAAATGAAAATAATAAAATGCAACTGTATAGACAATGGAAAAGGAAAAAAAAACCAAAATGATATGCTTGGGATATAAGAAGAGAGAGATCCCTTCAAACTGGGAAAAACATAGAAGGTTTCTAATGATGTAATTACCTGAGTTGAGCACTGAATTAAGAGAAACATTTCCCAAGGACATGAGATGAATGTATTTCAGAACTTTGTAAAGACATAATAGAGAGAGAGATTGGTATAGGATACTGGAAGAACTGATGGCTCAGTTTGACCACAACAGAGTGTGTAAAGAGAAACAAGATGACAAAAGGCTGGAAAGGGAGACAGGAAAAGAATTGGATAGTTCAATGCCCATCAACCTCTTTGTTATCAATGAAATTGGTTCATAATTTTCTGCTACTATTTGGTGGATGCTTCTGCCTCTTCTCAATCAGCAGTAGTGGAATAATATTAAGACCTTCAGTTTCAAAAGGGAATCATGGAAGGGTTAAAAAATATTAGTCTCTGATTAAGGAAAGACTTGGATGTTATAGTAATTATGTGACCATTGGGGAAAATTTGTCATAATTTTTCTGAACCTATTTCTTCATCTGCAAATGGGTACATTAAAAATTATACTAGTTCCTTTGCAAGGTTGCTATAAAGCACATTATAGTATCAAGATATTATACAAATGTCAAGTGTTATAGTTTTCACTTATGCCATAATAATATCAGGTTCTAAGATTCCTCAAGGTTACTGTTCCTTCTAACTCCATTTGTTGAAAAAGTGGGAACTTGATTAAAAGGGTAATACAAAACTCATTACTAAGTGTAAAAACACAAGGAGTATCTTCCACTATGGACTTAATTGAAGAAAATGGATTTTCCCCTGCCTATGATGACACAAAATTTTTAGGAACAGAGGCAAAAAAAAGAGGTGGCAGTGATCAAGACTTTTATTGGCTGAGGGCTGATGAAAGTCAGGCATATCATAGCCCAAATAAAACTTAGATTATGTAGCCTAGAAATCTAATGAAAGACCTTGAGATATGGATCTGGAAGAAGAATGAGCATGAGATTATGATACCATCTCCAGTAAGAAATTTGCCCTACCAAAAATCCCATTGGAAATAGTAGTTCCAGCAAGAATCAGTCCTTCCAAGGAAGAAACTAAGATAAAGTCTTGACCTAGCTTGCCTTTCTGACTCTATGACCCTGAAACTCTGGATACCTTGGTCTAGCTGTGACTATACAAGTAATTAGAATTTGATTAGGGAAGAAAAGCTAAGTTTCTTCTTGGGCAAGTCTGAGCTCTGACATACATCTGGTTTTCCACTACAGAAATTACAAACTCTCAGGTTTTACTTTTTTTAAAACCAAAGTAGAACATTGTCTGAATCATAGAGAAAGTCAGTATTCAGGATAACTGCAGGTCAGCCTGTCTCTGGAGAAAACTACTTACAAATCTTTCCCAAATCTCATGAAAGTTGGCCTATATAAGAAAAGTTCAGTGTTTTCAGGTGCTCATAATCTTGAAAATGGTGATCTTGGTCCAGGAAAAGGCATTCTAAGAGTGAAATGATATCAAGTTTAATTATGCAGCAGAGTAATCTATGCAAACAACTTAGATTAAGATCATGACTTTACTAATTGCCTATTTGACCAAGATCAGTTTGATCAACTCTCTTTGTTTCAATTTCTTCAGAAGTAAAATAAGAGAGTAAGTCTAGATAACCTAGAATGACTCCCCTTCTGGATCTAAATCAATGAAGCTATGAAGCTTCAATCATATTGTTGAGGAAAAATAAAATATTAGTGATAGCAAAATTATGTAATCATAAGACAACTTGTTTTTAAAATTGAAGATAGTAGTCTTTGCACTTTGTTTAAACTCCACAGTTCTTTCTCTGGATACAGATGGTATTCTCCATTGTAGATACCCTCAAATGTCCCTGATTATTGCAGTGATGGAATGAGCAAGTCCATTAAGGTTGATCGTCACCCCCATGTTGCTGTTACGGTGTACAATGTTCTTCTGGTTCTGCTTAGTTCATGCAGCTCTTTCTAAGTTTCTCTGAAATCCCATCCCTCCTGGTTTCTAATAGAATAACAGTGTTCCATCACATACATATACCACAATTTTGGCAGTCATTCCCCAAGTGCTGGACATTCACTCAATTTCCAATTCTTTACCACAACAAACAGAGCATTTATGAATATTTTTATACAAGTGAAGTTTTTACACTTTTTCATGATTTCTTCAGGGTATAGACCCAGTAGAGCTATAGCTGAATCAAAGGGTATGCACATTTTTGTTGCCCTTTGGACATAATTCCAGAGTGCTCTCCAGAAAGGTTGGATGAGTTCACAGCTCTACCACAATGTATTAGTGTCCCAGATTTCCCACATCCCTTCCAATATTGAATATTGTTCTTTCTGGTCATATTGGGCAATCTGATAGGTGTGAGATGGTGCCTCACAGCTGCTTTAATTGGCATTTCTCTATTCAGTAATGATTTAGAGCAATTTTTCAGATAATTATGCATAGTTTTGATTTCCTCATCTGTAAATTGCCTCTGCATATCCTTTGACCATTTGTGAATTGGGGAATGGCTTGCTTTTTTTTTTTTATAAATTTGTCTCAGTTCTCTCTCTATATTTTAGAAATGAGTCCTTTGTTGGAAACACTAGTTGTAAAAATTATAAACAGTAGTTCTAAAGGGAAAAACAAACAAACTGGATTCTGGATTTTAGTGGAATGTAAGCTCCACAGGAAGCAACACTCAAACAACCTAACCCTTAGCTCCCAAACTGTACTACATTAAAAAAAAAAGGAAAATTGTGGCCAGAATAGGGAATGTGATAATCCCACTGCACTTTTGACTGATCAGAGTTCCATTTTTAACATTGTGTTCAATTTTGAATATCACATATTAGGAAAGGATGTACACAAGCTGAAGTAAAATCTAAGGAGTTCACTAAAATGATTAAAACATATTGGATTAAAGTCTGGAAGGACTGATTCTAAAAGTCAATTATTTTCTTTCTATGTAACAACCTCAGTTACCCCATTTATAATACTGTAAAAATGGGATAATAATACTTATATTACTGTCATAACAATATTGTGAAACTCAAAGGTAATGATGCATGTGGAATGCTTTTTTTTTAAAAGACCATACAAACATTAGTTACCTTTAAGAACAATGGGTGTTATGCTATGTAATCAGATAATCAATGAAGCTGTGAAGCTTTTGGAACCAAAGGCAAATGGTCAATCATATTGTTGAGGGGACATTGAGGTTGACAGAGGACGAGTGATTTTCCACAGGTCATAGTAAACTCCAAACTCCAAAGATTATAGGAATACAAAGATTACATATGTGGTGCTTGACTTCAGATGGAATAACTAGGACAAAAGGTAAATGGGTCTACTCTCAAATTTCAACCAACCTACCACTTCTCCCTAAAAATTCAACATTTGTACATCACTGAAGGAAATTTTAATTTTCAAATCATATTTTGATTTTTGATCTTGGAGAAAGAAATTCAATTCAATCCTTCCATTTTTATATAAAAGGAAGCTGAAGTCCAGAGTTGCTAAATATTTTATCCAAAGTCACCCAAATATGTAATGACACTGCTGGGACTGGAACTCAGGTTTTCATTGGAACCCAATAATTCAGTTATTGTTTCTTTCCTACAATACAATGCTGCCCCCAGAGAAGTGGAGAAAGGGAAAGTGAAGGCTTTGATAGCAATTACCCTTGTCTTTGAGAAATTGATTAGAAGAGGTGTGTGAGGGATCCAAGATAAATAGAAAACATAATTCCTGCCATATAGAGTCATGAAGTCTTGCTGAACAGAGAAGATGTCAACACATGAAGTAATTAAAGAGAAATAAAAAGCAGTATGTAATCAAATACAAAACTGTAGATTGTGTGGTCCACATCCTAAATGCTGTGAGCCATTGGATTTTCACATATTTTTTTGAATCCTTCATTACTAGGGGATCTCCTGGGTGGAATATCTGTCAGTTATCATGTGGTATAGTTTTATGAAAGCTGACCAACACTGAGAGGATACAAATGTGTTCTATCTATAGCATCTTAGGTTATTAGTAGAGTTGTGGGAGTGATCTGAATTATTAATGTTTTGATTTCCCTATGGGATAGCACAAACAGATGTTCATTTATGAATTTATAAAAAGAAAAACTAAAATGGAACATCAGGAAAACAAGAGGCAAAGAAATTCTCTGATCAGTCCATACAATGACCAGCACAATCAGGCTCCATTGCCTGGGTTTGATTATTATTTTTTTTAAGTTGTTCTATCTCCTGTAGAAACTGTGTCTACAAATTCTCATGAAAACCTAAATTAAAGTGTTTTTCTCCTCAAAATTGTTGTTCCCTTTCACACCTGCCAACTTTATCCCATTTAGTTTTCTTATTTCCATTTTTTTCATGCAAATACTTTTCAGATATTTGTAAGCCATTTCCACATGTGTATTAGTCATCACTCCAAGATGTATACTTTGGTTGTTTTCCTTATTTTTAGCTGCTACTTCTGAATCACATTCAGCCTTATTACCAAGGGAAAATGGTAGAGTACAAAGTTCCAGTCATTTCAAAGGTGGAAACTCAGACTTCATGAGTCAGAAAGCAGGTTCAGGAACTTTTCTCTTACAGGGCCTCAGTTCATTTAATTTCGCTCATATGTCACCATTTTATTTATTATTCTCTACCTCTCAAATAAAGGAAGGACTAATCCTTTCATGACTTCTTATTTATTTCTCTCCTCTTAAACCTGCAGCAGGCATTTCCCACAGTCATAAGATTTTTGCACCTGGTATTAGAGGCAAGAACAGTCTCTGATGACAAAGTGAACATGGTAGACCTTATAATATTAATACAAATAGGGCACAGAGTTCAACCTTTTGAATCAATTGAATCAACTTTTTTTTTGAGAGGTCAAATCTGTGTTCTCTATCCCCTCAGTAGGCATACACAGGACCCAGAAGTCATCTCCTAGCCCTCTGTTCCATCAGGATGCTTGAGAAAGAGGTCCTTGGGCCTTTGGTGGGGAGCAGGTGCATGACTGCTGGCACTCAAGCAGAGACCTGGACCTGAGGGGCAGATGGGACAAGAGGAGAAAGGAGCAGCAGCCCAGAGACAGACTGAGTCCATGACAATCTGCTTCATCCTTTCTCCTGACCCAGGTAAGAGGCCTGAGGAGGCGGGACCTGGTAGAGCCCAAGGGGTGTGTACAGACTGAAGAGAGATCTGTTTCTAGTGCCAATGTGTAGACCTCAAGGATTGTGTCAGCAGAGCTAAGGTATATGCTTGTTAATGCTCCTGTGGCTGTGTTCAGGGCCTGTTGTTATGGCTGAACGGTGACTGAGAATAGGGATTCAAGTCCCCTAGTCTCTCCCTGACCTTTCCTGCTACCACCCAGATTTCCTGGTGCCATTCCCTGAGGCCCAGGAAAGCAGGAACAATTGAAGCACATCAGAGAAGCCACCATGAGTTTAGTCCTTTTATGTTTGAACTGTTTATACCTTAAGGACATGGGACAGTAATAAAGAAGAGATTCCTAGAGGTGCAAAAATTGCCAAATGATTGCTTGGAGACACAGAGCTGAGTGATAATGGGTCAGAGAAAGAGTTCTATGGGGCACATATATGCATGGAGGGACTGTTGGAAGTAACAGACTTCAGGCCTAGGCCTCTTCAAAGGATGTGTGAGGGCAGAGGCAGCACATCACTTTGAGAAGATGTGATAAGGCCAAAACAAAGGGTACCAAGTAAACAACAGCAAACAAGAAGACATCCATGCAAATTCATACTCCCATGCATATTCCCCTGCCCCTCCACAGTCTTTGTTGGCTTGTCTGAAATGGGAAAAAAATGACTGCTCAAGCAGGGCCTATTGCTTGAATCAACTTTTTAAACACTATAATTCAAAAAAGTATTTTTAAAATTCCTACTTGATACAGGTATTGTTCCAAGCACAAGAACAAAAGAGACAAAATAAAAAAAATAATCATTTCCCTAAAGGTGTTTATAGTTTACTGTTTGGGGGGTGTGAATATCATATATACACTGATACGATTTTATGTGATGAAGTAAAAAATGAGAGAACATTAACAGCTAACAATCATGCAAGTCTTTCTGTAAAAGCTTATAAATGAGCTAAGCCCAATATGTGGAAATGAGTAGGGAGGGTTACCATATCTAGACAGAAGTCCTCACAAAGGCAAGGATTAGGAAAATGGAATAACAGTTTTGATAAATTGCAATTACACCAATTTGGAGCCATATGAGGAGGGGAAGAAGAAATACTGTGGAAAAAAAAAGATCAGAAAGTTAGATTAGAGCTAGATTGATAAGGATTTTAAGTACCAGGCTTATGAGTGTATATTTTTTGATGCAATTAGGAGTCAGTGAAAAGTGATGAAGGTGAGAAGTAACACAGTCAGGTGAATACTTTTAGAACAGTTTTTTTCGAAGTTCATTTAGAATAGGATCCAGTGATTCCAATGGTATGTCCACTTTTTGATCATTAGACAAAATCTCACATTTAGAAAATAAACAGTTAAATAAATGATTTTGGTTCAATGGTTTAAAAAGTATGTGATTCTTACATCCTCTTCTCTCCTTTTCTGCTACTTTGCCACCCATTAGTACAAAAATGAAGATAGCCTCACAGGAATTTGACAGTTTTTATGAGTTACTGTAAACAGATAATTGATCACCATATGGCCAGGTTACTATATCATGTAAAGAAAAACGTTGCAAGGAAGTACAAGAATGACTCACAGAATCTAAAGAAAAAATTCAAAATCATTGGCTAAATTGAATTTTCTTTTGGATCTAAATACAATAAGAAACAAGTGTCTGGGGAATATTTGGATTCCTTAGATTGGCATGCTTATGATAAGTATGTTAAATATTGACCATTAAAATAATTTCAATCTTTCCCTTAATATCACTTTCAGAGAATTAATACATGGAAGAATTTTACAAAGAATTTGATAATATTCTCAAAATTAAATCAAGATGAAATTTGATACTTTAGCATAAAGTCAGATGGAAGAAGCAAGAAGGAATCAGTATTGACATAAACACACATTTTCAATACCCTTCTTATTTTGAGACTTGCTTAAACTTTTATACAGTACTGCAGATGTTAAATGACCAAAGCAAAATACAGTGAGATAATAATTTCCCCTTTTCTTTACTTCAGTTTTATCAAACTTAAAAAAGAAATGGCTTCCTTCAACTGAGAAATAACTTAGAAAACCATAAGCTGACATTATCTTTTGCATTTTATTTGTTTCATTAAACATTTCTCCATTGTGTGTTAATCTAATTCTAATATTGTTTTAGATTTTTTCCCTATAGACTGTGGACAATGAATTTCATCCCTCTGCTCTATCTTCTGTTTCTCTTAATGAAACTTAAGATAATAATTGCATTTTTGCCTTGTCATATCAAGCTATTGACTTACTGAACTAATAATGCATTAAAACTCCTGAATCTTTCTCATAAGAAATATTGTTTAAATCAATATCTTCCCTGTTCCAATATTTGTATGCTTTTTTTGAGGGGAAGGGCAGTGCAGATCATAATAATTTTCATTTTGTAAGATTTAGTTCAATGTTCAAATCTGTAAAAATGTTTTGAATTCTAGACTCCTGTTTAACATTTTTTAATCCTTACTTTAGTTAATCAATGTTAATTTGATAATCCTTCCATCTGTGGCACAGATAAAGTTTGAAAACCAAAAGACTGAAAGAGAAACACATAGGACACTCCACCGGAAACCTTCAAAATGCACTTTGGACTGTTCAGGAATATTCTGAATCTAATTATCAACACAACTCAAAAATCCACTCAAAAAGTCATTTTATAAAATAATCACTCCACATAATTCACAAGAACAACTTGTCAGGGGATTTCATTGCTTTTCCAAAGTTCAGTGATATTGAGACCTGAGAAGTACTTTATCTGTACCTAATATACAGAATTTAACACATTCTACCTTGTATTAAAGGGTTTTTTTCTTCTCTCCCCTACTACATTTGTTCTTCTAGAATGTAGAAGCCCCACTTTATCCATCCTTGACACAGAACTATGTTCATAATAAGTTATATACATATATTAATATATATTATATAATGAAAAATTGAAGTGAATTAACATTTAGCATTGTAATAAATAAAAATATACCTTTCCAAGAAGTGCTAAAAATGCATGATTTTTTCATTACAGGGTCTAACCTGAATATAATCAAATGTAGTGGAAACCTTTTTGTAGAAATACATCACATTGGAATCAGATTGTTCCATCCCCTATATTGATTTTTCACTCTCTATATTTTGTTTTGACATCAATCAAATTATTGTCTTAACAATATATTCTCATATGAAGTAATCTGATATGAGAATGCTAAAAAATGTGTGGAATATGGAAAGGGTTGAATGGCTAACTAGTCAGTTTGACAATATCATTGAAATCTTTCAATGCCTATATTATAGAAAAAAATAGTCACATTTCCAATGAGATCAAGATAAGTAAGAAAAGTTCAGATGACTTGAGATTGATGTAATTACTCTGTTTCTTGAAAATTACCTAGAGAAGGAAACAATCTTCATAACCAGGAGTTCTGATAAAAGTCTCATTTCTAAAATATATAGACTTCAAATAAAATCTAAAACTCACAAAAAAGATGGAGTGAAACAATTATCCAGCACGAGACAATTAAGAAGGCCAGTAAGACAGATAGATTGCATTAGGGAGAGAGAGGAGTGCTATCTGGCACAAGCCTCACCAATGCAGACAAGGCCCCAACAAACCAGGAGTGGGTCTTGGGAGCTATTAGCAGCAACAGCAACTGCTTGCAAAGATCTCTGCCCACAGATGATAGGGGAACTAAACTATGGGTCAGAAGTACTTTATAAGGGAACTCTTTGCTAACAATGAGGCAAGACTCTTGCTTTTCCAGTCCAAGCATAGTTTCCAATAAGCTACAAGTTCTATGTTTTAAATATTCTTCTTTCTTGCTACCTATAAACAAATTTGTTTTCATTTCTCAGTTTGAAAATGAGATTGTTTTCCCCCATTTCAAACCTATGACTCACACACACCCATAGATGAATCATAGGCTTTGAGAAACTTATGAAATGAAAAGATTATTTTTTTTTAATCCAAAAGGAAGCTCTTATATTCAACTCATATCTTCTGGACAGCTGTCTTGACAGTATTTGACTAATCAAATGAAAATGAAGTGGGAACAATTCCAACAGAAATAGTAACATCAAACAAAGAAAAGAAAATAAAGGTCATTGTCCACATTCCAATTATCTGCTTATAAAATAATTCAGCTAAATAAAATTTTAATGACATCTACATAGCTCAAGAATTTGAACTAGGTGCACTTAATGCAAAGTTAGATTAAACCAACAATATTGCTCTCAAGTGGTTTGCAGTTTAATAGGAGGAAAGATATACATAGAAATAAATAAAATGCAAGAGAAAATGTGTGGTCAAATGGAATCATCCAGGTACAAACAATTAAAAATTTGGGAAAGAGAAATCAGAGAATGGTTCATGGAATAAATCACAAGACAGAAATTGGAGGAAAGTAGACTCTGAAAATCAGAGATATGAGAGAAGAAATGAGAGATACCATTTGCAAAGTTACAAAGAAAAAAGAAAAATAAGAAAGACTGAGAATAATTCAATGTTATTATTTAGAAGTCATGTAGGAGAGAATAGTATGACATAAAACTGATAAATAATGATATTTCTTGAATGCATGCATTAAGAATAAATAAAAATGACATTCCATTGTCAACTGAGATGTAAAGATGTCTTTAGAGAAGTGATTGATCGAAGTGAAATGTTTGAAAGATTCCTCACTTTAGGTGAAAGTGAATGTGGGGAAATTGAAATCAGGAGACCAGATATGTTGATTTTTATTATGGCCCAGGTGAAAAGTGATGAGGGTCAAAAATAAGAGCACTTCAGTTACATTGGAGAGATGGAATGAATTTGATAACTCTTGTGGAGGTAGAATAGATAACATTTGCCAAATGATTAAATATGCAGTGAGAGAGAAGGGTCAAAGAAAATTCTTGTATGATTCCAGGAATGTACTAAAAAATCTTTGTTACTTATGGAATTCTTGTTTCCCTTCTTTGGACAAAAATCAATCCTGAGGAAGCTGGAACAGCTTTTTGAAACAACTGCTGTGAATTAAAACAAAAAGCCTATGAGAACTTTTTATGAATTGATGCATAATGAAGTAAGAACAAGGAAAGCCATTTGCACAATGCCTAACCATTGTAAAAGGAAAAAAAATGGGGAAATATAAGACGTATGATCAATGACCAATTATGACTTCAAAAGAGTGATGATGGATCATGCTTGTAATTGACTAATGAACAGTACAGAATGAGACATTTTAAAGACATGGATGATTTTGCGATTTATTTTGCATGATTCTGCCTCTTAAAAGGGAAAACTTTATTACCATGAAAGGAGAGAAGAAAGGAGAAGTAAAGCTAAAACAAAAGATTGAAAATAAAGAACAAAACCTTAATTAATTTAAAAATAAATAAAAAAGAGCAAAAGATTACATAAACATGTAGGACAATGAAGGAATTACTGAATTAAATTGTATATATATACATATATATACATTTATACTTATATATATATACATACACAAAGAAAAATCGGAAAATAAAAAAAATTTAAATGAATATAAAAACCTTTAAAAATGTACTTGGGAAATTTCACAAAATAAATGAAGATAAGAGCAATAAAATTTAAAATGGGTGACAGGAGGGAGAGAGAATACATATATTAACTGAAAACATTAAAACTCATTTGACAGGCACACAAATTTCCATTACAAATAAGAGAAGTAATGATATTTTTTCTTGTCTCTGTCTCTGTCTGGCCTCTTCTCAATCCCTTGAAAAGGCAATGAAGAGGGTATCAATTATAAACACGAAGTCATACAAAACATAGTACCTTATAATCCATGTTGCTGAAGAAAACAAAATAAAGTAAGAAAACTGAAGTGGAAAAGTATACTCCAATCTGAACTCAAAAGTTTATCACTTCTATCTCTCTCTTTTTGGAAGTAGTTCATTATGGGTTCCCTGGAATTGGATTATTATTTTGTTCAGAGTAGCCTATTCTTTCTCAGTTGATCATCATTACAATATTACCTTGGTTGTTCTCAGTTAACTATACATCAGTTCATGTAAGACTTCTCAACCTGTTTTTTTCCTGCTCTAATTCCACTCATCATTTCTCCCAGCACAAATAGTATTCTGTCATAAGCATATATACAACTTATTCATCTATTCCTCAATTAATTGAAATCTTCTCAGTTTCTAACACTTTGACACCATAAATTTTTTAATAAATATTTTTAACAAATATTTCCTGTTTTTGATCTCTTTATGAGTCAGACAGGGTATGCACAGTTTTATATCTCTTTGGACAAAGTTCCAAAATTATGCATTTTAGATGAAAAATGCCATTCACAACCAGAGAAAGAACTGATGAAATCTAAATGCATATAGTAGCATACCGTTTTCACTTATTTTTTTTCATTGTTTCTTCTTTATTGTTTCTTCTTTCATAAAATGATTAATGTAAACATATGCTTAACATGATTGCACATATATAACCTATATCAGATTGCTTGACATCTTAGGGAAGAAGAAATGGAAGGAAGTAGGAAGACAAGTTTGAAACTCAAAATCTTATTGAAAACAAATGATGGGGACCAGGTAGGTGGTATAGCTGATAGAGCACTGACCCTGGAGACAGGAAAACCTGTGTTTAAATCCAGCCTCAGATACTTGTAACTTTGTGACCTTGGGCAAGTCACTTAACCCAATTTCCTTACTAAAAACAACAAGAACAAAAATGAATGGTGAAAACTATACTTACATGTAATTGTTGAAAAAATAAAATATTATCTACTTTAAAAATAAATATCCATTTTAAATCCCAGGATTGTTTCTATCTCTTGTTTTGTTATAAACTCTTTGTTTACCATACATATGACAAGTAAATTTTTCAATAATCCTCTAAATTATATCCAACTAATAATCCATTATGTATAATGATCCATTTCAATCTTATTGAGGATATTGTGTGAAATGTTTTTCTATGTCTAGTTTTTTACCAAACTGTTTCCAATTTCCCTATATGTTTTTGTCAAATGATGAATTTTTGCTTCCAAAGCTTGGATCTCCATGATGTCATGGTCTTCAATATCACCATCATCATTGCGTATGGTGTAACAAATAAATTCCCTTGAAAAGACCACCATATTTCTTAGGTATTAGCAGATCATTTTCATTATTATACTTTTGTAACATAATTTGAAATCTGATACTACTAATCCACTACTCATATAATTTTTTTCATTGATTCCTTTGATATTCTTGACCTTTTATTTTCATATTTAAAAATTTTTAGTTTTTTTCCTAGCTCTATAAAATAATGCTTCAGTAGTTTTATTGGTATGGCACTGAGTAAATTAATTAGATAGAATTGACATTTTCAATACATCACATAGGCCTACCTATGAACAATATTTATTCAATTGTTTAGCTCTTTCTTATTTTTGTGAAAAGATTTTGTTTTGTTTTGGGAGGTGGTGGATTGGGGCTTTTCAAACTGCGTTTCTGTGATCCCTAAATTTGTTTTTAAGGTAGATACCCAAGTATTTTATATTGTTTGTAGCTATTATAAATTGAATTTCTATTTCTCTTTCTTCCTTCTGGGTTTTGATGGTAATATATCAAATGTTAATGATTTGTACAGGTTTATTTTATAACCTACAACTTTTTAAAATTATTAATTGTTACATCTAATTTCTGTAATTGATTCTCTAGAGTTCTCTAAGTTTGCCATTATATCTGCATAGAGGATTGGTTTTGTTTTCTTAATGTTTATTTTAATTCCTTTAATTTATTTTTCTTGTCTTATTGCTATAGGAGCATTACTAATACCATATTAAATAGTAGTGGTGATATTGAACCTTCTGATTTTAACTTTGATCTTTTAGGGAAGAATCTAAGTTTTTCCCCCTTGCAAATAATTCTTTTTCTTTGGTTTTAGAAAGATTTTAAGAAAGACTCCTTTGATATCTTATGTTTTAGTGTTTTTAATAGGAATGTGTAATATATTTTGTCAAAAGTTTTTTCTGCATGTATTGAGATAATATAAGTTTTGTAGATTTGTTATAGAAATGATCAATTACTTATTTAGTGTTCACAATATTGAACCACCCCTTCTATTCCTGGTATTAATCCCAAGTGGTTATAGTGTATGATTTTTGCAATATACTGTTTTAATTAAATCTTTATATAAATATTCTTTGGGTGGGGGCAGAGTCAAGATGACAGCATGAGAACAACCTTTCCTAGGAGCTCTCTACAAAATATTCCAAAAAACTTAAAAGTATGGCTCTAAGTTTTTGAGAGACAGAACCCACAGAAAGATCCAGTGAGGCAATTCTCCAGCCCAAGGTAACCTGAAAGATATTGGTAAATCTCTGTTCCATGAGTGTGGAGGGAACGGCAGCACAGACAGGAATATGGCACATGAGTGAAGGAGCTTCACTCTTCCAGGAACAGCCCACTGGGTACCTGGGTGCATGGGTCCCAGGGAGTCCCGACTCCTGACAGTAGAAGCATTTTCCTGAACTGTCAACCCAGGGTACTCCAACCACAACTTGGAAGATCTTTTAGGAAACCTCTGCCAGAGAAAGAGTGAAGTTCAGGTTGGCATGGCCCTTCTCAGAGCAGCCATGGCCATCAGTGCAGCCCAGATCTGAGGAAAGTGAAGCAGGTTTGTGGAGTCACCCAGCAGGAGCCACCCAGCAGCTGCTCACTGGTTGCTCAGGCCACAAAATGTAAGGGAGTGGAGGGAGACTGTCAAAGTCTCTCCCTTGGCCCTGGGACAGGACTCTGGTCCTATGTTCACATTCAGACCTTGGCCACAGTCTCGTGCCCCCATAGAACATAGACCTCCCTCACAGCTCTAGAGTGGAGGGGTGAGCTTGTGGTCCTCCACAGACCAAAACACAGGCCAGGAGAGCAGTCAAAGCCTCTCATGAGACCTTGAAGGAACTTGTGGGGGTCTCAAATGCTCACAAAGCACCCCCAAACCAGGCACAGGCTGGGTAAATGAATAACCAGAAAAAAAAGGAATCTTACCATAGACAATTACTTTGGTCCCATGGCCAATACACATACTCTGAAGATGAGAAAGTCCAAGATTCTGAATCTAAATACTTCACGAAATATAGAAGTTGGACTCTGACTATGACAGAGCTCAAAAAAGATCTTGAAAATCAAGTAAGGGAGGTAGAAAAAAATGGGGAAGGGAAATGAGAGAGATGCAGGAAAAATATGAAAACAGTCAGTAGCTTAGTCAAGAAGATCCAAAAAATGCGGAAGAAAATAACATGCTAAAAACTAGTTTAAGTCAAATGGAAAAAAAAAACACAGTTCTAATAGTTAATGCGGAGATAAGAAAAGGAGATAAGAAAGTTCTCTGAAGAAAACAAATCTTCAAAGGTAGAATGGAACTAAAAAAAGCTGATGAATTTGTGAGGAATTAAGACACAATAGAACAATATCAAAAGAATGAAAAACTAGAAGAAAACATGAAATATTTCATTGAAAAAAAATAGCATTTCTGGAAAATAGAACCAGGAGAGAAAATTTTAAAATTATTGGGCTACCTGAAAGTCATGATCAGGAAAAGAGCCTTAACTTCATTTTTAAAGAATTTCTACAGGAAAACTGCCCTGATATCTGAGAAGCAGAGGGCAAAATAGAAATTGAGAGAATCCACTGATTTCAAACTGAAAAAGATCAACAAATAAATAAACAAACAAACAAACAAACAAACAAACAAACAAATAAATAAATGACCACCAGGAATATTATAGCCAAGTTCCAGAACTATCAAGCCAAAAAGAAAATATTACAAGGAGCCAGAAGGACACAATTCAAATATCATTGTGCTGCAGTCAGGATCATACAGGATTTAGCAGCATCCACAATAAGTTCTCATGGGAATTAGAATATATTCTGGAAGGTAAAAGAACTTGGAATGCAACCGAGAATCTATTACCCAGTAAAACTGAACTTCCTCTTTCAGGGGAAAAGATGGACTTTCAATGAAACAGGGTTATTTAAAATGCTCCTGTTTAAACTGTCAAAGCTGAACAGAAAGTTTGATCTTCAAGTACAGGAATCAGGGGAAGATAGAGAGGGTAAATGAGATGGATGAACTATGAGAGTTTTAATAATGATGAACTATATGTATTCCTGCATGAGATGATACTGATAATAGTCATATGAGCCTTCTCATTTATTAGACTAGTTAGAAGGAGCATATATAGACAAGGCACAGGAGGGAGCTGAATATGAAGGTATAATATATTGGAAAAATGGAGTCAATGAGTGAAAAGGAAATGTACTGTGAGAAAGGGAAAGGATAATTAGAATAGACAAAGATATTTCATGTAAAAGTGTCAAGAAATAGATTCTGTAATGGTATGGAAGGGGGAAAGGTGAGGGGGATTGAGGGAGCCTTCATTCTCATTAAACTGGCTCAGAAAGGAAACAGCATATTAATAGGGTATAGAAATCTAGAAGAAAATGGAGAAAAAAGGGATGAGGGAATGGTAGGGGGAGGAAGGGGATAGAGGAGAGGGCTTTGGAGTCAGGAGGACAGAAGTTCAAATTCTGTCTCTGACACTTGACTCTTACTGTGTGACCTTGAGCAAGTCACTTAGCCCTAATTTCCTCACATCCAGGACCATCTCCAGTCTTCCTGATTCATATCTGGCCACTGGACCCAGCCCCAGATGGCTCTGGAGGACAAACTGAGGCCGGTGACTTAGTATAGCACCCCCCCACCATGCAAATCCAATTTATGAGTATGTCACGGCATTGCCTCCCTGAAGTTGTAATCTCCTTCAAAATGAACGACAACCATTAGAGGCCATGAGTACAAGTCAATTATGTTAGAATTATTTCCAAAAAGAAGTGATGAGAAAAATGAACTCAGAAAAGTAGAAGAGGCAGAATTTAGAAAATTATCTCACATAAATGATCTCACATTAAGAGAGAGCTTTGACAGTGGAGAGGGAAATGGAGGAGCCTGACAGACAATGCTTGAATCTCTCACTCTCAAAGCAGAAGAAAAAATATAAAAACTAAACTGGAGAAGGGAATAAAAGCAAAAGGAAGGGCCTGTAAATGAGAGATTGATTAAAGAAGACAATGTTCAAAAGCAAAGCATTTTTTGAGGAGAGATAGGAAAAAATAAATAAGAATAAACAGAGGAACATAAGGTAGAGTGAAATGCATTGTAATCATAACTTTGAATGTGAGTGGGATGAGAAAACCCAAAAAGAAAGTAGATAGCCCAATTGATTTGAAACTAGATTTCATAAATGTGTTGTTTACAAGAGACAGACTTGAATCAGAAAAATACACAAAGAATTAAAATAAGTAGCAGAAAAAGAATCTATTATGTTTCTGCTGAAGTCAAAATAATGATCTCAGACAAAGAAAAAAATAGACTGAATTAAAAGAGAAAATCAGGCACATTCTACTTTTTTTCTAAACAGTACCATGGACAATGAAGTAATATCCCCAAATTAAAAGACAGTCAAATAAAATCCCCAAATTAAGTTTCTCTAAGAAAGGTATCATTTCTCAAATTTTTATGTGCCTGAGTCAAATTTATAAAAATAAGTCATTTCCCATCTGAAAAATCATCAAAAGAACAAATCAAAACTATCAAAAGCGACATAAAAATGCTTTGCCCCAAATATTTCTAGCCTCTCTTTTTGTGAAGGCAAAATATTAGTGGTAGCAAATTGAAAATCAAGAAGTTTCTCATTCGTTGCCAAACAAGATAGCACAAATCATTGATGTGGAGTACTTTTAAAAAATATTTTATTTATTTGGTTTTTTAATAACTAAATGCAATGATCATTTTTACCATTTTTTTGCAAGATTTTGAGTTTTATTTTTATCTCCCTTCCTTCATTCCCTCCCCTCTCCCCCTGACAGAAACAAATCTGATACAGGTTCTACATTTATAACCATGCTAAACAGTAGATCTATATTGATCATGGTCTGAGAGAAGAAGCAAATCCAATGGAAGAAAGAAAACATTAGAGATAAAAATGGCATAATAATAAAACAACTTTTAAAAATTCAAGATAATAAAATTTTGCTTTAAACTCCATAATTCCTTCTTTTGGAAAAGAATAATTTTTACCATTATAAGTCTTTTCATATTCTCTTTGAGTACTGTCCTACTGAAATACACAAATCCATCACAGTTCATCATCACCCCATTGTTGTTAGTGTGCATGATGTTCTTTTGCTTTGGCTCTTTTCATTCCACAGCAATTCATGCCACTCTTGTGGAGTACTATTGTGTTCATGGAAATAGCAAGGCAGGGGTGGGAGGAACTTTAAGTAAAAATATGGCAAGACCTATATGAACTTATACAACGTGAAGTGAGAAGGACTAGGAGATCAATTGGAATAGTAATAGCACTATCTTGAAGATGATCATCCATGAAAGATTTAACTGATCTGTTCAGTACAATGATCCAAGTTAATTCTAAAGTAATAATGATAAAAAATGTTCTCCACATGCAGACGAAGAACTGAGGGACTAAGTACAAATTAAAAATTAATTTATTCACTATTTTTCTTGCTTTTTGTGATATGGCTTAATATGAATTTTTATGATTTCACATATAACTGAAATCATAATACTTGTCTTCTCAGTGGACTGTGGTGGAATTGGAAGAACAAAAGAGAATTTCAAAGTAAAAAACAATAAATGTTCAAGATCAAGTTTAAATATGAAAAAGAAAAAAATTTTAAAAGAGTATATATATTTTTTAAATTTAAAAGGATTAGATTATTTAGTTACTGATGAAGTTATCATCTATGCTTCCATGACACTTCATTAAAATTATTTTTCCAATTATATGTAAAAATATTTTATCATTTTTAAAGTTTCAAAATCTTTCCCTAAGTCTCATTTCTCCCCGACCACCCAACTGAGAAGGCAAGCAATTCAATATAGGTTATACATGTACAGTGATAGAAAATTTATTTATATGTTAGACTTTTATGAAAGGCAATACAGAGCCTCTCCCACATAAAGAAACATTAGTGAAAGTTTAAAAATTATGCTTCAAACTTTGTTCAGACACCATTGTTTCTTTCTGAAGAGGTGGATAGTATTTTTCAGAAGTCATTTGGAATTATCTTAGATCATTGTATCACTGAAAATAGTTAAGTGATTCACAGTTGATCGTTTTGCAAAATTGTCATTTCTTTGTACACTGTTCTGGTTCTGCTCTCTCTTCATTTTGCTTCAGGGTTTTCTCAAAGCACTCTGCTTATCATTTCTTACAAACAATAGTATTCCAACATGATCACATACTACAATTTGTTCAGCCATTCTCCAATTGCTAGGCCTCCCTTTAATTTTCATTTTTTTTACCAAAAACAAAGAACTGCCATAAATATTGTTGTATATATAAATCTTATCCTATTTTATCAATTTATCATATTAGGGATACAGACTTAATAGTAGTATTGATGGACCAAGGGTATGCAAGGTTTTATAGT
The DNA here is from genome assembly GCF_037893015.1 of Macrotis lagotis. Classification (NCBI taxonomy): domain Eukaryota; kingdom Metazoa; phylum Chordata; class Mammalia; order Peramelemorphia; family Peramelidae; genus Macrotis; species Macrotis lagotis. Next base: position 322,995,842 of record NC_133666.1, read on the forward strand.
CCTTTTGAGTTAGTTCCAAATTGTTCTCCAAAAGTATTAAATCAGTACACAGCTCTACCAACCATGCTGACTCTTTGTGACTCCTTTAGAGTTTTTCTTGGAAAACATGTTGAAGTGGTTTGCCATTTCCTTCTCCATCTCTTTGATGGGGAAGGTTGAAGCACAGTGCCAATCCTAGAGTCAGGAGGATATGAGCTCACATCTGGTCTCAAACATTTACCAATCATGCCACACTGGTCAAGTTCCTTAAACCTATTTTCCTCATTTCCTCAAATGTAAAATGACCATGCCACATTGGTCAAGATCCTTAAACCTATTTGCCTCAATTCCACAAATGTAAAATGAGTTTGGAAAAAGAATGAAAAGCCGTTGCCAAGAAAATTCTAAAAGGAGTTACAGATAGTCATACATAGCCTAAACAATTCAACAACAAAAACAATCAATAGTGATTTAGAGTATTTTTTCATATGTTTTTAAATAGCTTTCATTTCTTCATCTATAAACTACCAATTCATATACTCTGACCATATATCAATTGAAGGATTACTTGCATTCTTTTTAAATTTGATTCATTTCTCTCTATAAATTTGAAGAATTATGGATTAGAAGACCCTGTAAATTTTTTTCACAGTTATGATTACTATATATTTCCTGCCATTGCTATTACTCTATACAAGTACTATTGCTATTACTCTGTACAATATTCTCTTGTATCTATCATTTCACTTTGCAAAAATTTATATGGTTTTTCAAGTTTTTTTCTGATACCAAACTGCCCATCATTTTGTCTAGCACAATAGT